>NC_138376.1:25172913-25193592 GCF_054177405.1 Leptonychotes weddellii | reverse complement strand
GGGCGCCTGGGTGGCTCAGTCGTTAAGCGACTGCCTTCGGCTCAGGTCCTGATCCCAGGATCCTGGGATCGAGTCCCTCATTGGGTTCCTCAGCAGGAAGCCTGCTTCTCCCTCTCCCACTCCCCCTGCTTGTGTTCCCTCTCTTGCTGTGTCTCTCTCTGTTAAATAAATAAATAAAATCTTTTTGAATTATCTCTTACAACAATTTAGCGGTATTTCAGAGAAATAGAAGCTTAGCTTTTTGAGGAAATGATGTTGAGATGGCAGCTAACCCTTTGGAAGGAAAAATTTTACATTAGAAAACATTCCAGGAGGCTAAAGATCTGAACATAATTTAGTCACAAAAAAGATTGAATATTTTTGCAGGTGAACAAGGGAGGCTTTGAAGGTTTTAAGTAGGGGAATGACACGGTCTGATGTTGTAGAGGGACCACTCTAGCTATTATAAGCGTAGAGACTTGGGAGACTATATCAATCGAGGGCATTCCATTGTTGCTGCTAGGAAGAGAGCAGTCCTGTCTTTTCCTGCTTTTCAGATCTTCTCTTTGTTTTGTTATTGTTTTTCTCTCTTTGTTTTTGATGTGCTGCAATTTCATTATGGTATGTTTAGGCATGGATATATATAAATATATATATATTTAATGTTATTTGGGGTTTTTTGTTTGTGGGGATGGATATGTTTTTATGTACTCCAACTTGGGATTTGATGAGCTCAGTGAATCTGAAGTGTGTTGTTTCCCAATAATTCTGGAAAATATTCTGAGGGTCTCTTTCTTACATTCTCTATTATTTCCCTATGAGACTTCACTTAGACATATAGGAGGCTTTCTCTCTCTATCCATCATATCTCTTATCTTTTCTTTCAAATATTCCATCTCTTCTAATCTCTGGGCTGCATTGTGAATATTTTTTTCACTTCTATCTTCCATTTTGCTTAAATGTGTGATAAGTATTGTTTATTCTTCAAGTGTGTCAAATCTATTGTTTATTCATTTTTAATTAAGTTTTAAATTTCAATCATTTTAGTTTTCACATCTGGAAGTTTTATTGTTTTTTTCAAATCTTGACCAGTCCTTAGATTATGTTGCTCCTTGTCTATATGTTCAAGATTCTTTTTTAAAAATTTCTGTAGGGGGGGCGCCTGGGTGGCTCAGTCGTTAAGTGTCTGCCTTCGGCTCAGGTCATGATCTCAGGATCCTGGGATCGAGCCCCGCATCGGGCTCCCTGCTCCGCGGGAAGCCTGCTTCTCCCTCTCCCACTCCCCCTGCTTGTGTTCCCTCTCTCGCTGTGTCTCTCTCTGTCAAATAAATAAATAAAATCTTTTAAAAATTTTCTGTAAACATGTTTTATGAATATTCATTTTTTAATTGTGGTAAAATATACATAACATAAAATTTACTATCTTAACCATTTTAAAAAGATTTATTTATTTATTTGAAAGAGAGAAAGTGTGTGAGCAGGGGGACGGGCAGAGGGAGAAGGAGAGACAGTCCTTAAGCAGACTCCAAGATGAGCGCAAAGCCCAACTCGGGGCTCGATCCCAGGACCCCGAGAAGTGTGCACGGAGCTGAAATCAAGAGTTGGATACCCAACTGTCTGAGCCACCCAGTTGTCTCTTAGCTATTTTTAAGTATACAGTTCAGTAGTATTAATTCACATTGTTGTGCAAGCAAGGTCCAGAACTCTTTCCATCTTGTAAAACTGACAAATATTTATTTTTAAATAATAAGACCACAAAAAATACTTGAAAAAACTAGGTGAATATTTATATAATCTTGAGATGTTGAGTGACTTTTTAAGCATTGTACCAAAGTCTGAAACCATAAAGATTTGGATATAAAGAAATGTGAAACTTCTACTTCAAAATACCATGAAAATCAAGACAAATGAAAAAATGGGGGAAATTCTTGAAAAAGTATGTGACTGGGGTGCCTGGGTGGCCCAGTTGGTTAAGCATCTTCCTTCAGCTCAGGTCGTGATCTCAGGGTCCAGGGATTGAGCCCCACGTTGGGCTTCCTGCTCAGCGGGGAGTCTGCTTCTCCCTCTGCCCCTCACCCTGCTTGTGCTCTCTCTCTTACACTCTCTCTCTCAAATAAATAAAAAAATCTTTAAAAAAGTATGTGACAAAGGATTAATAGCTTTCATATGTAAAGAGTGATTTCAAATCAATAGGAAAAAACTTTCAGTAGGAAAACTGATTATGGAAATGAACAATTTATAAAAGAAGGAATACAAATGCTGAGCCACAGAAGTAATCAAGGAAAGTGAATTAAAAGAGCAATGAAGGGCGCCTGGGTAGCTCAGTCGTTGGGCATCTGCCTTCAGCTGGGGTCATGATCCCAGGGTCCTGGGATCGAACCCTGCATCGGGCTCCCTGCTCCACAGGAAGCCTGCTTCTCCCTCTCTCTCTCTCCCTCCTATGATCCCTCTCTCTCTGTCAAATAAATAAATAAAATCTTAAAAAAAAAGAGCAATGAAATTAATATTTCTTATCTATCAGACGGACAAAAAATGAATAAGAATATTATCCAGGGAAGGCTGGGTGGCTCAGTCAGTTAAGTGTCTGCCTTCCACTCGGTCATGATCCCAGGGTCCTGGATGGAGCCCCACGTCGGGCTCCTTGCTCAGCAGGGAGCCTGCTTCTCTCTCTGCCTGCCGGTCCCCCTGCTTGTGCTCTCTCTCTCTCTGACAAATAAATAAATAAAATCTTAAAAAAAAAAATATCCAATCCCAGCAGGGTTAATGGGGGAAGTGAGCCTTGTTAGTAACTGCTGACTAGAATGAAAATGGTAACGCCTTCTGGAAGTCAATGTAGACTGTGTCAAAAATGTAAAAATGTGTGCTTTGTTACTCAATAATTACAACTTCAGGAATGTATCCTAAGGAAAATATCGAACAATTGTGCAAATATGTGTGAGGTATTGTTACTTATAATAGTAAAGGGTTTTAAAAATATAATATCCAGAGTGTTGATTAAACTATCCACCAGTGGACTACTGTTACTACAATTGTAGGTATTAATTAACATGAAAAGAGATTCATGATGTATTGGTAAGTGGAAAAACATAGGTCACCAACCACATCATACATAACGTACACACAAAACATCCCATTCTTGTCCAATACATACATATATTTGCTTGGGTGCGTTTGAGTTTGGAAGAACAGACACCAAAATGTTAACGGCCATTATCTTTAGCCTACAGGATTCTGTTTTATTCTTTTATTACTGTTATTGTTCTGTCTGTATGTTCTCTCCCCGCTCAAAGAACAGCTATTACTTCCATAATTGTAAGTTAATTTATCGCTGGGCAGTAAAGAAGTAGCGTTTATCAAAAGTGCCTGTCCAAGCATAAGAGTAACCATTTTCCGACCAAGCACGCAGGGTCACAGGTTCCAGCGGCGGCTCCCACGTGCGTGTGTCGCGAGGGAGGTCAAGGTCCGCCGCGGCCCCCTCTCAGGCAGCGCCGAGGCCACCCCAGGCAGCCCGCGGGTCCTCGCGGGGGGGGGCGGAGCACGCCAGCCCGGAAGAGACGCCGCGGCGCGCCGCGCATGCCCCTTCCTTTCCAGCTCCGGCCCCGGACGTAGCAGCCGCCGAGGTGAGTTTCTCCTCGGTCCGGGTTGCATCGGCGTCCATCCTGGCTCTCCAGCTGTCGTAGTCGCCGCTCCTCCCCGGGGTCGGGGCGGGGGAGCCACTCTCCCGCTCCCCGCACGCCCATTTCTGAGTAGTGAGGGGCCGGGGGCGCACTTCGGTGGGTAGTAGGGTGCTGGTAGAAGATTGGCGGCCCGTTGGCAGAGGCCGAGGAGGGGAGGATTGAAGCCCTTGTGTCGCGGCGACTCTTTCGGCGAGGTTAGGGAGACTGCGCCCCGCTTGCTCGCTTTTGTTTCGATACGGAATCTCTCACCCCGGGCCGCCTCCTTGCCTGGCCCTGGAGCTCTAGTTTGGGGGAAGAGTGGCAGGAGATGAGGGTGCGAAGGTTTTGGCCCTTTGGTTTGGGGTCAGCGGCCTGTCAAGAAGGGAGGGCTCTCCTCCAGGCCCTCCTTGCGTCCCTCAAAGTATGCCGCGCCATTCCGCGCAGGGTAGCGTTGCTGCTATGCCCCCCAGTGCTCCGGGAATACGGGGTTTGCGGTCCCCCGCCCCCACGTTACACTTCTGTGGGTGTGAGAACGAAGTCTGGAGCGAACAGTAACCCTGCTCCTGTTTTGGTTAAACATCATGGCAACTTCTCAAGCGCCTTTGCGGGATGGAGGAAGGTAACTGGCGGCTTTCAGTTTTGCAGGGTTTGAAGTTCTCCCTGCATGTTTTCTACGGTGTGGTTTGAGGTTTCAGCCCATTGGACAGTGATTCTGTGGGGTTCGTTCTGGGGTCCTGAACTTGGTTGCTGGACCCTGGCTCTATTGCTCAGAAATGCTCTTGATGATGCGCTTCCTTCCAGATGTTGATGCCCAAGAAGAACCGAATTGCCATTTATGAACTCCTTTTCAAGGAGGGAGTGATGGTGGCCAAGAAGGATGTCCACATGCCCAAACACCCTGAGCTGGCAGACAAGAATGTGCCCAACCTTCACGTCATGAAGGCCATGCAGGTAGCCTGGGGGCTGCTCGAGTGGGGTGCAGATGGAGGGATTTTCCACTAAATGTCCGAGGCAGATTCCAAGGAGAGGTCAGGACAGCCAGAGCTGCTTGCTGCCTTGAAGGGCGCTGAGGTAGATACACCGTGAAAACTTGTCTATGCAATTTAGCTGCCTTTTGCACCGAATTTCTAGATTCGAGCCTCTGGTTACGTCTTGACAGTCGTGTTCTGTCTTCCAGTCTCTCAAATCACGAGGCTACGTAAAGGAACAGTTTGCCTGGAGACATTTCTACTGGTACCTTACCAACGAGGGCATCCAGTATCTCCGTGATTATCTCCACCTGCCCCCCGAGATTGTGCCTGCCACTCTGCGCCGAAGCCGCCCTGAGACTGGCCGACCACGGCCCAAAGGTATGTTGCCCAGATGAAGGCCTGCTCTGAAGCTGTTCTTTCTCTGGGGAAGGGTATCCGTGAAAACGGGGGGATCAGACAGAAGAGGCCTCACAATACACCATTGGTGTCCGCTTTTAGAGGGGGCTCTGGCATGCAGGACCTGGGCCAAGTCCTGGGACCTTTGTCCCCTCGCATGGGAGTTGTCATGGAACCACAATCAGGTCAGGTCTTCAGGCCATCCTGGGAGATGCCATTAAATACACAATATAGTCTGCGTCCAGGCACATGTGGTTGAGCATTGAGTAACTTTTACAGGACGGAGCAAAGCTGTTTACCACATGTGAAAGAAATGGAGTGTTTAACTCTAAAGTTTCTTGGCAACGAGAGCAAAAATAATCAAAAGTCAAATAGGGGAGAAAGGATGTGCTTGTGGCGGGGGGATGGTGAATTACCTTCTGGCTGGAGATCATGGCTGGCTCACAGTTGCAGTTTGTCAAGGTTATGGTTCTCTTTCCTTTGGTTCTGAAAGAACTTGTCACAGGAACTTTGTAGGAAGAGCAGTTTGTGGACTTGGGTGATGAGGTGCAGAGATTGCTAAAAACAGACAATCACCGGACTGTCCGGGTTCTCCTGGAGAGAGGCTTGGTAGCACTCCGGAGTCTGAATTTTTTATGATTGCTTCCTAGGGGATTCTGGTGGTTGGGTGTATCTGTAGAGCAAAGGTTCTCCACTGCATCTTGGGAATCCCTCGTGGGGGGTGGGATTCCATTGTCTGCGCCCTCACAGATTCTGATTTGGTTGGCATAGATGGGACCTAGCATTTATTTTAGCCACTCAGTACAGGTTCAGTTTAACTTCTCATACTTAAAAAAATATATAGTTGGCCCTTGGAACAGCTTAGCAGTCGAGGCACCTGTGTCGTCATTGTCCCCATCCCCAACCCTACCCCTACCCCCACCCCCATAGTCTAAAATCCATGTGTAACTTTTTTGAAAACTATTAACAGCCTGTTGACCAGAAGTCTTACTGATAACAAATGGTCGATTGATATTTTTACAATGAAGAAAATATTAAGAAAGTCTTAAGTAAATATATTTGCTCTGCTACTATACAGTAGTTAATTGAAAAAGGAATCGTGAACCCATGGAGTTCAAACCTGTGTTCAAGATCAACTACAGTCTATATTTAATCATGTAGACTTGAAGTAAAGTTCCAGGGTAACTAGGTAGAATACCAGATTAAACTTCCAGTGTTTATGAGAATGTTTTAAAAGCTTTAGTCTGCTTTCATATATATATCCCACAGCCTAGTGAGGTGTGTGGAGAAGCCCAGGGCAACTAAAGGACTCTTGTTGGCCTCTGTATTTGTACACTGACTGCTGGAGGTGGGGCTTTCAGCTTATGGTGCCTCCTTTCCTGTTTGCACAGGAGATTTTTCACTTCAGAGATGGGTCAAGTTCAAAATTTTGGCTATTCAGGTGTTTGTAGAAATGGTTGGATTACTTAATTTGCCGAGTAATTGGAAAATATGTATCTGTGTTGAGAAATACAATAGAAAAAAGCAATCCTTTTGCAGATGGGTAGCATTTTTTTTTTTTTTTTAAGATTTTATTTATTTGACAGAGACACAGCGAGAGAGAGAAAGCAGGAGGAATAGGAGAGGGAGAAGCAGGCTTCCCGCCGGGCAGGGAGCCCAATGCGGGGCTCGATCCCAGGACCCTGAGATCGTGACCTGAGCCGAAGGCAGATGCTTAATGACTGAGCCACCCAGGCGCCCCGATGGGTAGCATTTTAATTGAGTGTTCTCCTAGACTTTTAAGAAGCCAGTGTCAGTGATGACAAAATTTCTAGCTGACAGCTCTGGGTCCAAGAGTTCTGTCCCCTTTATCCCATCATAACTAATTTGCTGCCAGTGAGAATAGGAGAGCAATTCCCACTTTTCTTGGCCCGAAGGGAACAGAGTTCCCACATTGCCCTACATTCACAGTGTGGTTTAATTTGTATAGGTCTGGAGGGAGAGCGACCTGCAAGACTCACACGAGGGGAAGCTGACAGAGACACCTACAGACGAAGCGCTGTGCCCCGTGAGTAATTCGTCATCTCTGTCAGGGGCGTTGGGGGAGAATCTCTGGATTCTCAGTCACCCTGGCTGGGGCTCAGCCCTTGAAAGTGCCAGAGTGACAGGAAAGATTCTTGGTCTCAATCTTCAGGTCATCTTTAGCTGGAGTCCTTTATGTTTCTTGCCTTGTACATGGATTTGATGGATGGGATTAGGAGAAAAGCCCTCTTCACCGGGGACACAGAAGACCTTGAACCAGGGCAAAATTGAAAACTTCTAAGAAAGTAACATGCCTTTCTTGGTTTTGTGGTTGTGTTCCTGTGTCGCAAGCTCCTTGAGGGCGCCCACTTAAATATCTTTGTTGTTTTCTTAAAAAATAGTTCAAAATCTTGTTTTTAAACAGCAGCTGTTTGCATTGACTTGGAATAACAGATGTTTGTTCGTTCGGTCAATATATATTATCTGACTTGCCAGGCATTGTTCTAGGAGCTAGAGAGACAGTAATGTGCATAACAGACAAAAGACCTTTCTCACTGAACTTGCGTTTTAGTAGTAGGAAACTGGTAAGCAAAAATGAGTATATAATATGTCCGTGGCCTGGGGTGCTACAGGGAAAGATGCAAGCAGGGGGATGCACAGTGCAATTTTCGGTGGGGTGTTCAGGGAAAGCTGCGTAAGTGGCGATTTAAGCAAACCCCTGAAGGAAGGAGTCAGCCAGTGGCTCTCTGAACCAGAAAACAGTAGGGGAGTCAGAAGATGGAGGTCTCATAGCTCTGTGGGCCATGGTAGGGCTTGGGTTTTTTGTTTTGGGGTTTTTGTTGTTGTTGTTTAAGATTTTATTTATTTGTCAGACAGAGAGAGAGCACAAGCAGGGGGAGCGGCAGGCAGAGGGAGAAGCAGGTTCCCAGCTGAGCTGGGAGCCTGATGCGGGGCTCCATCCCAGGACCCTGGGATCATGACCTGAGCCGAAAGCAGATGCTTAACTGACTGAGCCACCCAGGTGTCCCAGGGCTTGGGATTTTTTTAGAGAGTCCGTATCTTTGTTGAGAAGCAATTAATTGTGATAAGAAAGCAAAGTATTAAGGGTAATTTTCATCAACTTCTTCCACTCTAGCCTGTCGTCTTGTCATGGTTCCTGTTTCTTGAAACGTGAAATAGAAATGAGCACTTGACCTGAGTATGTTACCGGATTGTAAGAAAGAATTTTTCCAACAAACAGGCTCTCGGTTCAGAGAAAGTTAAGGGTTGCTTTTATTAGAAGTCACGCCACATGGGGAATCGTCAGGGAGTCGTTCTCTAGAGGATGTGAGGTTGGGCCTGAGCCCCAGGGGTCCCCAAGTTGAGTGGGGGGGATGAGCATTTCAGGCGAGAGCAGCCTGAACAAAGGTATAGAGTTGGAGACGTGGGTAGCTTGCTTGTCGGGGGGGCAGGGGAGTGAGGGGACAAGAGCCTAATGGTGGGTGTGGTCTGAAATGGGCCAAAGAGAGACCCCATTGAACAAGATTTACCAAGACTACTCCCTGATGGTGCAGTCACCACCTGCTCCCCCCACCCCGTGAACCGTAACATTTCCTAATGGCCACACCTAAAGCAAGTGGAAATAGTTTACAGCAATAATTTTTTAAATCCAGTATAGTTTATTGTATTATTATTTTTTAAGATTTTATTTTTAAGTGATCTACACCCAACATGGGGCTCAGGCCTACAACCCCAAGATCAAGAGTTGAATGCTCTACCAACTGAGCCAGCCAGGCATCCCAAATCCAATATATTTTTAAAATGTTATTAACATATAATCTTTATACACATTAATGAGATGTTTTGCATTCTCTTAAATCTTGACATCTTACATGTGTTTTGCACACGCCTCAGTTTGGACTAGTGGCTGCCATACAGGTCAGGGCAGCACTGGACCTTTCATCTTGTTCTTTACCGTGATCATGACTAGGTTGCTTTTTGCTTCTGTGGGCCTTTGTGTCTTTTATCTCTTCCTCTGTTAGCTAGATGCTGATCTGAAGCATGTAAGTAGCTCGATGGGAAGTGAGGGTCTTCTTGGGCCATAGAGAGGGGCACGTAATCCAGGCTTTGTGGTCTGGGCAGCCTTCCTGGCTGTGAGTTTGGAAGGATGACTTAAGGAAAGCTGCCCCAGGAGAGGGAGGGGGCAGAAGTGGTTCACAGGGTGTTTCCCACCACTGGGTGTAATTTACTTCTACTTCATGGGGTACGTTTGGTGACATGGCTTTTCGTGCAGCATTGGGCTGGAGACCTTGTCTTCCTTTGGTCTGTAATAGATCATAACATATGATGACTCTGCATTGGTGTTTCTCCTTCCAGCTGGTGCCGACAAGAAAGCTGAGGCTGGGGCTGGGTCAGCAACTGAGTTCCAGTTTGTGAGTATCCCTGTTGGCTCTCTATAGACAGTCATTGTTCTGGCCATGGCCCTGGGGGTCTGCAAATTCTAGGGATACGATACAGTGTGGTGGGTCCCACCCCTTGTTGGCAGTGGTTCCCCCCCCCCAAAAAAAATGAATTCCAAGAGTTTTTACATTAAGATACAGCATGCAAACTTTTGTAATTACGTAAATTACTGAAATGACTCCGCCAAATCAATATTACATGTGCATAGTGGTGGTTTCTTCATTAATGAGCATCATAATTGTGACTCCCTTAATTTCATGAACTAAGACTTAGGGTTAAGAACTACAAACTAGAGATTAAGCTCTAGAACCAAGATGGCTGGAGTCAGGTCCTTCATCTTTTTCAGATGGTTTGATATTGGGCACATACCCTCCGTGCCTCCGTTTCCTCATCCTTAAAATAGACGTTACAATTGTAGCTTTGTCAGGTACCTGTGAGATAAATCTAGGTAAAGTGCCTGGCACGGGGGCAGGCGTAGCACTGTTGCAGGAACGGCTGTCCTGTGGCAGGTCTGCACGGCACACAGGTGTTCTCTGTGGCCTCATTTGTGGAAAGGAGGTGTGTGTGGCAGGCACAAGGTCTTGGCCTGTGCTGGGAGTGCGCCCGTGTGTGTGCGTAAACACACTCTTGAGTGGGTATCCATATTCCCATTTTTCCGATGTGGAAACCAGCCTAGGAGGTGAACGTGGCCTCGTAGTAAGAGGCAGGGCTGGGATTTATGGCCTGAGCTCTTGAGCCTTACGTTCGGGGCCCTATCATGTTGTAGTGAGGCCCACTGCCCGGCGTGCTGCTATTGCTGATGATGTCTGTTTTCTCTTGCAGAGAGGCGGATTTGGTCGTGGACGTGGTCAGCCACCTCAGTAAAGTTGGAGATGTTTTGTGTTGAATAAATTCGTAGCCGGAAAAAAATTAATCTTGCGTGTCATGTTTGGTTTGCATTATGTGGCCTGAACAGGAATGATAGAAGGATCAGAATGTAAACAGGGCAAGACTGGATTTGGTTAAGGAGTTGTCCTCATGCAGGGTGGCCTCGCATGTGGCTGTTAGGGCTGCAGTACTTGGCTCCGGCGCAGGCCCTGTGTTCAGCACATGCTGCCCCGCAGAGTCCCGTCCAATGTGGTTACTGTTCTGGGGGATAGTTGGAGAGCGGGGCATGTTCACTAGGTGGGCCATGCTGATGAAGCTCTGCGGTACGGGAAGGTTGCTGCTTTTTTAACCCTGGAATTAAGTAGTCTCAACCGTCAAGGCTTAGGAGAAAACAGAATCAAGATTGCACAAATACCTCTGAAAAGGACTGCCAGCCATAGGAAGAACCCATGGGAGTTTTTTGTTTTTACATAATAGCTGGTTGGTTGGAGCTCTTGGCATTCGAGGGCTCCTTTTTATTTTTTTTTAAAGATTTTATTTATTCATTTGAGAGAGAGTGCACAAGTAGGGGGAGAGGGACAAGCAGACTCTCCGCTGAGCTGGGAGCCGGATGATCATGACCTGAGCCAGAGGCAGATGCTTAACCATCTGAACCACCCAGGCACCCCAGCCCAGGGCTCCTTTAAAAGGAGGAAACAGGGGCACCTGGGTGGCTCAGTCGTTAAGCGTCTGCCTTTGGCTCAGGTCATGATCCCGGGGTCCTGGGATCGAGCCCCGCATCCGGCTCCCTGCTCAGTGGGAAGCCTGCTTCTCCCTCTCCCACTCCTCCCCCTGCTTGTGTTCCCTCTCTCGCTGTATCTCTCTCTGTCAAATAAATAAATAAAATCTTTAAAAAAATAAAAGGAGGAAACATTGGAGTTTTCCTGGAGCCTTTATAAGTGGTGGCCTTTCCTACAGGTGATGGGAGTAAATGGATAAGAGCAGTGATGTTCCCCAGTGGGGCCAAGTGCCATCTTGGTAAAGGTACCAGGGGGCTTTGTTGGGGTCATGAAGGTGCAGCCAGTGATAAGTTCAGGGCATAATCCTGCAGACAGTTTTGCTGGGTCGGATACCGGCTTTGGCTTGCACATCAAACCATGACGTGGTGGTTGCAGGAAATACACAGGATGGGGTCAAAGCTTTTGAGGCAGCGGCTCCGGGCCAGCTAATAACTCAGGACATGTCCACCAAAGTAAGTTTTTTTGGTCAGCAAAACTGGTAACTAATGGTGGATCTTAAGGGAGTGGGGGGACTTGGGAGTCCTATTTATGGGATACTACAGGCCAAGCCTTGTGCAGAGATGGACAGTTAGCCAAGTGAGCTTCATAGCGTTAAGTTGGAAACAGGTGGTTTTGTGCTTGTAGCCACTTATTTCAGTCTGGATAGGCAGTTGTAGTTTAGACCACAAGGTGGCAGCCGACAGCAACTCCAAATGAGCACTTCCATTTAGTTTTGAGAGATGAACTTTGTATTCTGAACCACCAATAAGTAGAAGCTTGCTTTGGCAGAAAGAGGTGGTGTTTGGGGAAGCTGTTTCAGTGCGGCCTTGGCTGCCTTGCCAAAGATGGCTTTTTATCCAATTTTTCTGCTGGCTCAAGTGATGTCAAGTGGTTTGCCCGTGTTCACACGCCTTGTGATTGTTTAACCTGGATTCCACTGTGAAATGTTAGTAGCTCCCGGCCTTTCTGTTTCCCACCAAAGCCAGTGAGCAAGCAGATGGGTTTCCTCTGTAGCCTTGCTGATTTTCTGGCCCTTTTTGTCACTTTTTTGGCTAGGGGTCCTTGCCAACCCCTTCCCTCGTGACTTAAAATTAGTTCCAGGATGTATTCTCCAAGATCACCCAAGGACTCTGGGAAAACCCAAGGAATATACAAGGTAGAGTCACAGCCCGTGGATAAAAAGCCAATGGAGGCGGCTCTTCTGCTGGCCAGCCTCCTCCCCCTACCTTGGTAGACTGAATACCACTGACAGTCAATAATCATGGATTAGCTGTTCAGGGATCAGTGCTAATAAGTGCTCTAGGAAACAAGCCTCAAGATTCACCTTAAAAGACTTCACAGTCTATTTAGGAAAACAAAACCAAAGCTAAAGTGAGTTCAAGCCCCATGTTGGGTGCAGAGCTTAATTTCTAAAAAAAAGTCTATATGCCAAATACTATGTAGGTGGTAAATGGTTAAGTCTAGAGTGAATTCTAAGTGCAGGGCAGGAGGGATGAATGATAGCTGAAATGACCCAGAGGGGGTTTTGTGGAGCAGGGGAAGGGTGAGACCATTTGGGGCACCTTGATGCTTTCTATGCTTTATTGGAAAATCAGAATATAAGATGGTGTCAGGTTAGGAAACTCATGTCAAAAAATAGTTTTGGGTAAAAACGGACGTTGACTATTACAAATGCCTAGGAAAGTCACCTGGGTGGCCGGTTACAAGGGGCAGGGAGAGGCCTGCACGAGTACAGCCTTCAATGGGTGAAAGCTTTGGGGCAATTTTGCCCATCTTCCAGGGTCAGTTTCCATCACGGCTTCACATCTGCCCACCAGCCCGGAAGCTAACCAGCTAAGCCCCACTACTACTACCACCACCATCAAAGGTTCCAAAGGATTTGTAAAGGATTTTTTTTTTTTTAGATTTTTTTTATTAATTTATTTGAGAGAGAAAGAGAGCATGAGACGGGGGAGGGTCAGAGGGAGAAGCAGACTCCCTGCCGAGCAGGGAGCCCGATGCGGGACTCGATCCTGGGACTCCAGGATCATGACCTGAGCCGAAGGCAGTCGCTTAACCAACTGAGCCACCCAGGCGCCCCTGTAAGGGATTTTAGAAGCTGACAGCTAAAGATATATTTCCCTAATAACACAGACTTTCTGATACACAAACCCTCTTTCCCTGAAACATAGTCCCACTATAGGTAGTACCAATAAGCATCTGTAAGTCTGTGATTCTCTAAAAGTCCTAACTGTAGATCTTTAAGAAGCAGCTACCATAGGGGCGCCTGGGTGGCTCAGTCGTTGAGCGTCTGCCTTCGGCTCAGGTCATGATCCCGGGGTCCTGGGATCGAGCCCCGCATCGGGCTCCCTGCTCTGCGGGAAGCCTGCTTCTCCCTCTCCCACTCCCCCTCCTTGTGTTCCCTCTCTCGCTGTTGCTCTCTCTGTGTCAAATAAATAAAATCTTTAAAAAAAAAAAAAAAAAAAGAAGCAGCTACCATAGGCCTATGTTAGGTGCTGGGAGACAAAGATGTGTTTGAGAAGGACGCATCCTCTAGCCCTGAACACATGAGGGCCCACTGGGACACTCCTTACACAGGTTCCTGGCCCGGACCTCTAGCACAGCAGCATGGGCCCATAGTGGCTAGGATTCCCCATCCCTACCCTTGTTTCCAGAAGCCAGGCCTGCTGAGAACTAAAAGGCCCACTTATGCTCAAACTATTCTCCAAAGTGTGGGAATATAGCCAGTAGCAGCCCCACAGCATTATGTGGGGTCATGGGCTCCTACCACTGCTTTAATGCTGACCCCTTAGAATGGATTGATCCTTTCACTTCCTGGATGTTGGAGAAAGATGGGAGAAAGGAGTCTTGTTGATAGACTGATGAGGACAATCGTTTCAAAGCCCGCGGGTGAGGGAGATCCTGGTTTGGTCACTGTCTTGGGGACAGGTTTGTCTATTTCCAATGAGTGAAGGACTCTCGGCTCTCAGAAGAAGTATCAATGACTTGGGTGAGGGAGGGCCGTTTTTTGTTAGGCTGTCAGGACAAGGACGTGGTCTTAGGATGCTATAGAAGGAAGCTGGTGATCTACTGGCAAGTCGATGACTGGGCCGGGTGTGGGAGCGGAAGTGTAACAGATCTTCCTGCTTCAGTCTTCCCTCCTTGCTGTGCCTCAGGCAGCCGATAACTTTCCCAGAACCACCACAATCCCTTCCTAAGAGGTTCCCTGCCCCCAGCTTTGCCCTGCCAGGGTTATTTTTTGGAAACACAAATGTGAACAAGATATTCCCCAGCTTGGGGCGCCTGGGTGGCTCAGTTGTTAAGCGTCTGCTTTCGGCTCAGGTCATGATCCCAGGGTCCTGGGATCGAGCCCCACATTGGGCTCACTGCTCCGTGGGAAGCCTGCTTCTCTCTCTCCCACCCCCTCTGCCTGTGTTCCCTCTCGAGCTGTGTCAATCTCTGTCAAATAAACAATTAAAAAAATCTTAAAAAAAAAAAGATATTCCCCAGCTTAAAATCTTTCAAAAGCTCCATGTTGCCTTCTAGAGTCTTCTAGAATCTAAACGAATGCCAAACTCCTTGCATGGCCTGACAGGTCCATCAAAACTTCACATCTGCCTACCAACACAAGGCTCCAAATTCCAGAACCCAGCTAACCTAGCTTGCTCTCTTTCTCAGCTCTTTGCATGTGGTGGTCCATTTACTGGGAAACTCTCCCACCCCAACCGACTCAGGGCTCTTGTTCATTCTTCATTCCTCAGATTAAGTATCATCTCTAAGAAGCCTTTCCTGACAAAGGTCACTCCTACTTCAACATCAAGTTAGGTGTCTTGTTAGTGCCTGCAGCATCTCTCAGCTTGAGCAGGCTGTGTTGGAACTGCTTGAACTTTTGCTCATCTCCTCTGTGACACTGAGCCTTGCTTTAGGGGCCTAGCTCAGTGCCTCCTCTGCAGTAGCTCCTCTGTAATTATTAACTGCATGAATGATGTTCTTCGAGAGTTGTCTCTGAGATGCTCTCCCCTTGTGTGGAAAGAACACTTGTAAAATTTTTTAAAAAATCTCTGCAAGCCTAAATTGGGAGTATAAAAGTAACTGAAACACATCCTTACTACAGAGTTTCTCCAGAATTAGGGAAAGCAGACCTAGAAATATATACTAAATGGTAAGTGGCCTAGTTGTATTGGTGGCTTTCAGGGAGGAGGGAGCAAACGCTCTCCTGGGGAAGGCTAGTGGGTCTTCTGTGATCAGTGTGTCACCATGAGCATCTGAAGTAAACCTTACAGTTTGGAACAGCATGAAGCAATAATGGTGGCTGGCCCAGGTGGTGCCCTGTGGAGTATTGGAGAAGGCTGGGGCTTCCTTGGCCAAGTCTAGGAAGTGTCTTCTTTTCTTTTTTTTTTTTTAAAGATTTTTTTTTATTTATTTGACAGAGAGAGACACAGCAAGAGAAGGAACACAAGCAGGGGGAGTGGGAGAGGGAGAAGCAGGCTTCCCGCTGAGCAAGGAGCCCAGTACAGGGCTCGATCCCAGGACCCTGGGATCATGACCTGAGCCGAAGGCAGACGCTTAACGGCTGAGCCACCCAGGCGCCCAGGAAGTGTCTTATTTTCAATTCTTTTGTTTTTCAGCTTTATTGAGGTATAATTGACATATAATAAAGTGCATATGTTTAGACATCCTATCTAATCAATTTTTACATATGGATATGCTCATGAAATCAAGATAATGAACATGTCCATCACTCCAAAAGTCTCCTGTTAGTTTGTAATCCCTCGCTCTTCCCCAGCCTCATCTCCAGGTAAATAGCGATCTGCTTTCTGTCATACAGAGAAGTTTGCATTTTCTAGAGTTTTATAAAAATGGCATTATAAAGCATGCATTCTTTTGTAGTCTGGGTTCTTTTACTTAGCGTCATTGTTTTGAGATTCATCAGTGTTGTTGCTTGCCTCAATAATTCTTCCTTATTGCTATGTGTGTATTCCACACATCTTTAATCCATTCACCTGTTGGCAGGCCTTGGAGCTGTTTGCAGTTTTGGGTTATGTGACCAATGCTGCTATGAACCAGTTTTTGTGTGGACATATATTTTCAGTCCTCCTGGGTATCTATTTAGGAATGGAGTCGCTGGGTCCTGTGGTAACTCTGTGACTAACATTTTGAGGACCTGCCAAACTGTTTTCCGGGGCGGCCGCCCCATCTCACGTTTCCCATCAGCAGTGGACGAGTTTCAGTTGCCTCTCGTCACCAGTACTTGGCCTGTTCAGTCTTTTTATCGGAGCCATTCTAGTAGGTGGGAAGAGCTTGGATTTTATCCCGCAGATGTTAGAGAGCCGATTAACAATATAAAGGTGAGGACTGATGCGCGCAGGAGTGCTGGCTGCTTGGCAAATACTTGAACCCCCACTGCAGGAAAGAGGAGGCTGAATCTGGGTCTGCCCAGTGACCACACTGGGGCACCGAGTGGTCACGGGTAAACCACTCCCGTCAGTAGTGACCACAATACACATTCAGCCTGCTAACGGGAAAGGGAGGGGTCGAATCCATCATTTGATTGCTCAGTTTTAGAAAGGGAAACTAGGACAGAATGAGGGCATTAAGGGGGAGAAATGAAAGGAATTGTTTAAAAAGTTACAGCCCATAGAAAGCCTGGAGCCTATTTCTTTTTAAAAGTGCTTTATTGGAAGCCCGTGATAAATGCATGGCACAAATCCAAAAGAACAGCCACTTGAAAAATAAGCCCTGCATGGTTTACTGACATATCAAAGAGGCCATTGTGAGGAAAAGGGCATCTTTAAAAATAAATAAATAAGGAGACCTTAAAACAGAGCAAAAAAAAAATTGTGGCAGCTAAGAATCAAATGGCATTAAAAATTTTTGAGGAGTATCAGCAAAAACTGTTAAAGTAAAAAGCTCTAGCTTATTTAAGTGCCTGGGTGGGGGGTAGGGGGTAAGCGGGAAGTCAGTTTGAGACCCCAGGGACATCAGTTCTTTCATGTGCAAAAAGTGTCCTGGCGGGATGGACAGTTGACCAACTCTGCGACATCTTTGCCTCCATCACACAATTTCCCTTTCCCTCAAAATGAACAACCACAACTTTTTATTATGGAAAATTTCAAATGTAAATAAAATAAACCTAAGAGTAGAACAGACGACCCTATACCAACCGCGGAGCTTCCCCACTCACCAGCATTCTGCCTCTCTTGTTGTTGTTTTTAAGATTTTATCTATTTATTTGAGCGAGAGAGAGAATCCAAAGCAGACCATGCTGAGCACAAAGCCCGATGAGGGACTTGATCCCACAACCCCGAGATCATGATCTGAGCCAAAACCAAGAGTCAGACACTTAACTGACTGAGCCACCCAGGCACCCCTGCCTCTCTCCTGGTATATCCATCCCTACACCCACTCCCTGCTCACCCCTTAGTTGTTGTTTTTTTTTTTTAATATTACTGAGGGGCACCTGGGTGGCTTACACGGTTGGGCATCCAACTCTTGATTTCTGCTCAGGTCATGATCTTGGAGTTGTGAGATCAAGCCCCATGTCGGGCTCCAAGCTCAGCAGGGAGTCTGCATGACATTGTCTCCCTCTGCCCCCCCAAATAAAAAAAATCTTTAAAAAAAATTAAAAAGGCCTGTTGAGGTAGAATTTACAGGCAATACAATTCATCCTTTATATGGGTACAGTTCTGAGTTTTGATAAACGGATAGAGTTGTATATCCTATATAGTCATATTAGCCTGTATTATGTGGGTGGCCATGGTGCATTTGCAAGGGTCCTTATAAGGAAGGAGGGAGACAGGAGAGTTAGAGATAGAGATGTGATGGCAGAAGCAGAGGGCAGAGAGAGAGAAGTGACCAGGAGTGCTGGCCATGTGGAAAATACTTGAACACCTGCAGGAAATGGTAGACCGAATTTAGGTCTGCACAGCAAATGAATGGAACCTTGCCATCACCTCAAAAAGATCCCCCATGCTGCCCTGTTGTGGTCGACACCTTGGCAACCAATGTTTTTAGTCTCTCTAATTTTGCCTTTTCCAGAATACTAGATAAATAAATGGAAACATTTATCTAATGTTTTCTGTCTGGCTTCTTTCGCTCAGCATCATTTTTTGAGATTCACCCATAATGTTGCATGTATCAGTAGTTTGTTCCCTTTTATTGTTGAGTACTATTCCATTGGGAGGATGTATTACAGTTGGTTTAGTCATCTTGATTTTTGTTTTAAGTAAACTCTACAACCAATGTGGGGTTTGAATTCATGACCCAGAGATCAAGAGTCACATGCTCTACTGATAGCCAGGCACCCCAGTCATCTTGATTTTTTTTTTATGCAGGCATTTTTGGGTAAAATTGAAATATACAAATCTTCACCCTTTTTCTTTTTTAAGATTTACTTCTTTTTGGGAGTGCCTGGGTGGCTCAGTTGGTTAAGTGTCTGCCTTCAGCTCAGGTCGTGATCCCAGGGTCATGGGATCGAGCCCCACTTCAGGCTCCTTGCTCAGCGGGAGTCTGCTTCTCCCTCTCCCACTGCCCCTCCTCCCCGCTCATTCTCTCTCTCTCAAATGAACAAATGAAATCTTAAAAAAAAAAAAAATTATTTATTTATCTTTAGAGAGAGACAGAGATGCGATTTGAGAGGGGCAGAGAGAGAGAGAATCCACAAACAGGGGCGCCTGGGTGGCTCAGTTGGTTAAGCATCTGTCTTCGGCTAAGGGTCCTGGGATCAAGCCCCGCATCTGGCTCCCTGCTCGGTGGGAAGCCTGCTTCTCCCTCTCTGACTCCCCCTGCTGGTGTTCTCTCTCTCTCTCTCTCTCTGTCAATTAAATAAATAAATAAAATCTTAAAAAAAAAAAAGAATCCACAAACATACTCCCCACTGAGTGTGGAGCCTAACATGGGACTGGATCCCAGGGTTCCAAGATCATGACCTGAGCCTAAATCAAGAGTCCATTGCTCAACCGACTGAGCCACCCAGGTGCCCCAACTTTGCCCATTTTTTGAGTTTGTCTTTTTTCTTATTAAATGGCAGGAGTTCTTCACATATACTAGATACAAGTCCTTTGTCAGTAATACTTTTATTAATATTATTATCGATAATAAAATTTTGTGAATATGTTTCTCACAGTCTGTGGCTTGGCTGTTTTTTTTTTTTCTTTTTTTTTAAGTAAATTCTACCCCCAATATGGGGCTTGAACTCATGACCCTGAGATCAAGAGTTGCATACTCTACCTACTGAGCCAGCCAGGCACCCCATGGCTATCCATTTTCTGATGAGCAAAATTTTTAAATTTTTTTTTTTTTTTTTTTTTTTTTTTAAAGATTTTATTTATTTATTTGGCAGAGAGAGAGATAGCGAGAGCAGGAACACAAGCAGGGGGAGCGGGAGAGGGAGAAGCAGGCTTCCCGCCGAGCAGGGAGCCCGATGTGGGACTCGATCCCAGGACCCCGGGATCATGACCTGAGCCGAAGGCAGACGCTTAACGACTGAGCCACCCAGGCGCCCCCAAAATTTTTAAATTTTGATGAAGTCTCATTTATCATGTTTTTCTTTTATTGTTACTGCTTTCTGGGTCCTACTCAGAAATCTTGCTCAACCTCGGGCCCTGGAAATATTCCCTATGATTTCTTCTAAAAATTTTATGGTTTTCACATTCACATTTAGCTTTATGATCCATCTTGAATTAATTGTTGTGGATAGTGTCAGGTAGGTGTCAAGGTTCATTATTTTTCATGCAAATATCCAGTTGTTCCAGCACTACTAGTTGAAATATTTTCCTTTTCATTGAAATCAGTTGATTGTATAAGTGTGAACCAATTTCTGGACTCTATTCTGTATAATTTCATGTCTATCCTGATCAAAATCACAGTCTTGATTACTATGGCTTTAGGGTGTTGGATAAGTACCCCAGCCTTTTTCTTTTCCGAGGTTGTATTGGCATTTTACATTTCTATGTAAATTTTAGAATCGGGGGACACCTGGGTGGCTCAGTCGGTTGAGCATCTGCCTTTGGCTCAGATTGTGATCCTGGGGTCTTGGGTTTAAGCCCTGCATCGGGCTCCCTGCTCAGTGGGGAGCCGGCTTCTCCCTCTGCTTGCTGCTCCCCCTGCTTGTGTGTGTGTGCGCTCTCTCTCTCTCTCCCTGACAAATAAATAAAATCTTTAAAACAAAAATTTTAGAATGAGTTTGTCAATTTCTAAAAAAAAAAAAAAATTGCTCTCCATGATTTTGATTGGGGTTGCTTTGACCATATGGATCAATTTGGGGAGAAGTGACTTCTTTTTTTTTTTTTTATTCTTATGTTAATCCCCATACATTACATCATTAGTTTTAGATGTAGTGTTCCGTGATTCATTGTTTGTGCATAACACCCAGTGCTCCATGCAGGATGTGCCCTCCTCAATACCCATCACCAGGCTAACCCATCCTCCCACCCCCCTCCCCTCTAGAACCCTCAGTTTGTTTTTCAGAGTCCATCGTCTCTCATGGTTCGTCTACCCCTCCGATTTCCCCCCCTTCATTCTTCCCCTCCTGCTACCTTCTTCTTCTTCTTCTTCTTTTTTTTTTTTTCTTAACATATATTGCATTATTTGTTTCAGAGGTACAGATCTGAGATTCAACAGTCTTGCACAATT
>NC_138376.1:25153494-25172813 GCF_054177405.1 Leptonychotes weddellii | reverse complement strand
TGACTTCTTAACAATGCCAAGTCTCTCAACCCATTCACATGACATATCTATCCATTTATTTAGATCTTCAATCTCTCTCAACAAAATTTTGTAATTTTTTAAAAAGATTTTATTTATTTCTTTGTTTATTTGAAAGAGCACGCATGTGAGCATGAGCAGGGAGAGGAGCAGAGGGGGAAAGAATCTTAGGCAGACTCCCCACTGAGCACAGAGCCAGACGTGGGGCTGGATTTCAGGACCATCAGGACCTGAGCCAAAACCAAGAGTCAGATGTTTGACTGAGCCTCCCAGGCGCCCCCCCAAATTTTGTAATTTTTAGGGCACAGTCTTTTGTTAAATTTATTTCTGAGTCTTTTTGTGATATTTTAAATGGAATTATTTTATTTTCCAATTGTTTTTTGCTAGGATATTAAAAGTGATTGACTTTTAGATTTTTTAATTAAGATATAATAAACAGGGGTGCCTGGGTGGCTCAGTTGTTAAGCGTCTGCCTTTGGCTCAGGTCATGATCCCAGGGTCCTGGGATCGAGCCCCGCATCGGGCTCCCTGCTCCGCAGGAAGCCTGCTTCTCCCTCTCCCGCTCCCCCTGCTTGTGTTCCCTCTCTCGCTGTGTCTCTCTGTCAAATAAATAAAATCTTTAAAAAAAATAAATAAAAAAATTAAAATAAAATAAAATAATTTAAAAAATAAAAGCCTCATGGATGTAGGCTTCATTAAAAAAAAAGATATAATAAACATACAATAAAATGCAGAGATCTTAGAGGTGCCTGGGTGGCTCAGTCATTAAGCGTCTGCCTTCGGCTCAGGTCATGATCCCAGGGTCCTGGGATTGAGCCCCGCATCAGGCTCCCTGCTCCACGGGAATCCTGCTTCTCCCTCTCCCACTCCACCCTGCTTGTGTTCCCTCTCTCACTGTGTCTCTCTCTGTCAAATAAATAAAAAATTTTTAAAAATGCAGAGATCTTAGATATTCAGTACAATAAGTTTGACAATTGCTCACACCTGTAGAACCACTGCATAAAACATTTCATCCCCCTGGAATGTTTCCTTCTGTCTTTTTCCAGCCAATTCCTTTTCCAAGCCCCCTACAACTGCTATCAGATTTCTTTTACCACTAATTAGTTTGGTCTGTATTTAGATTTTATATTAATGGAATTATGGAGTATATTTTTTTTACATGGCTGGCTTTTTTCACTTAACATAATATTTTGGGGATTTATCTGTATTGTTGTGTGTATTCATATTTATTTATTTAGAAATATAGTTGATATACAATATTATATTAGTTTCAGGGGTACAACATAGTGATTTGATATTTATATACACTGTGAAATGATCACCATAGTAAGTCTAGTTACCATCTGTCACCATATAAAATTATTACAATATTATTCACTATATTCCATATGCTGTACCTTACAGCCCCATGACTCATTTTAAAAACTAGAAGTTGTACCTCTTAATCCCCTTCACCTATTTCTGCCCGTTTCCCTCTCTCTTCTCCTCTGGGATCCCTATAATGTCATTGTTTGTACACTTGATGTTTGTTGTAATGGAAGTCACTTCCGATATCCTCATGTTTTAAAATTCTTTTTTCTGGGGTGCCTGGGGGGCTCGGTCGTTAAGTGTCTGCCTTCGGCTCAGGTCATGCTCCCAGGGTCCTGGGATCGAGCCCCACATCGGGCTCCCTGCTCAGCAGGAAGCCTGCTTCTCCCTCTCCCACTCCCCTTGCTTGTACTCCCTCTCTTGCTGTCTCTCTCTCTCTCTCTCTCAAATAAATAAATAAATAAATAAATAAATAAATAAATAAATCTTTTAAAAAATTAAATTCTTTCTTCTTTCTGCTCTTTAGCTTGGGTGATTTCTGCTACTCTGTCTTCCAGATCCCTGATCCATTCTTCTGCATCCTCTAATCTTCTTTTAATCCCCCCTGGTGTATATTTCATTTCAGTTATCATATTCTTCAGCTCTCATTGTTTCTTTTATGTATTTTCTATCTCTGTTGAAGTTCTCACTGTGTTCATCAACTCTTCTCTTGAGTTTGGTGAGCATTTATGACCATTACTTTGAACTCTATCAGGTGGATAGCTTATCTTCATTTCTTTTAGTTCTTTTTCTGAGATTTTGTCTTGTTCTTTTGTTTGGAACATATTCCTCTGTCTCTTCATTTTGGTTGACTCTCTGTTTCCATGTGTTAGGTAAATCAGCTATGTCTCTTGGTCTTGAAGAGGTGGCCTTATGTAGAAGGTATCCTTTGGGACTCAGAAGTGCGATCCCTCCTAGTCACCAGAACCAAGTGCCCCAAGGGTATCCCTTGTTGTGGCTGGGCTGCAACTGCTGTGGTACTCTGGTTCATGAGGTTGGCCCCCAGCTGGCTGGTTGTGATGCCTAGATGTAGGTGCTGGAGTGTGCTGGTGGGCACGGCTGGCCTCCCATCCTCTATGGGAGCCAGTCCAGGCTGAGGCTGCCCACTGGCTGCAGCAGGATGGAAGTCACTTTGGAGCGGCATCTGCTAGGGTCAGTGGGTTGGGTAAGGCAGGTTGCAGTGGAATACCTGGCAGGGTGAGGGGTGCTAGCAAGGTAGATGGAGAGTGTCAGAAATTGTGCCCACCTGTGCCAAGCCAGCTGGGTAGAAAGAGGGTGAGAAAAATGGTGCCTGCCAGTTCTTCCATTCCCAGAGAAAGTTCCTACAGATCCTTGCCCCTCTGGCACATGCCCTAAAATTAGTCAATAAATTTCCTTCTCACATGGCCTAGGCACTTTTCAAACAGCTGTCTCTGTGCTGGGTTCAGAGCAAGTAAGTTTGTGCAAGTGCCCTTTAAGAGCAGAGTCTTGGTTTCTTTTGGCCCTCTGCTCTCCCAGAGTCAAGCCCTGCTGATTTTTCTGAGCCAGGTATTACGTGGGCTCATCTTTCTGGTGCAGGTCTCCAGGGCAGGGGCGCCTGATGTGGGGCTTGAACTCCTCCCTCTTCAGGGAGGACCTCTGCATTTGTATTATCCCTCCTGCTTGTGGGTCCCTGTGCTGAGGCTGTGGGTCCTGACCAAACCACATCTCTGCCCCTCCTACCTTTCGATGTGGCTTTTTCTTTGTATCTTTAGCTGTAGAAGAGCTATTCTGTTAGTCTTCAGGTCATTCTCAGAAAGAGTTACTCTACATATAGATGGAGACTTTGTCCTGTCTGTGGGAGGAGGTGAGCTCAGAACTCCATCATCCTGCTCCTCCTCCTCCCTAGTTCATTTTATTTTATTGTTGAGTAGTATTCCATTGAATCAATATACCTCTATTTATCCATTCTCCTACTGATGCACATTTGGGTTACTTCCAGTTTGAGGCTATCATGAATAGGGCTGCTACAAACATTCCTGCTCAAGTTTTTTTATGAACATTCGTCTTCATTCTCTTGGGTAAATAATTAGGACGAGGCATGTTTTTAACTCTTGCTAAGAATGTTCTAAATAGTTCTTCAGTGTGGTTGTTTCATTGTACAACCACTACGCAACAATTGTATGACAATCTCAGTCACTCCATATCTTAGCTAGTCAATATTTGCTGTTGAGTTTTTTTTTATTTTACTCATTCTAGTGTGAACTTGTATTTCATTGTAGTTTTAGTTTACAGTTACCTGACAAATGATCTTAAGCACTTTTTTTATGTGCTTGTTAGACATTTTTCAAAAAAATTTTATTTATTTATTTGATAGAGAGAGAGAATGGCAGAGGGAGAGGGAGAAGCAGGCTCCCCACTGAGCAGGGAGCCCAATATGGACTCGATCCCAGGACGCTGGGATCATGACCTGAGCCGAAGGCAGATGCTTAATGACTGAGCCACCCAGGTGCCCTGTTTTTTGTTTTTTTTTTTTTCTTTTTAAGATTTTATTTATTTGTTTTTTTTGAGGGGGGAGAGGCAAAGGAAGAGGGAGTGCAGAGCAGACATGGGGCTGGATCCCACAACCCTGAGATCAGGGCCCTGAGATCAGGACCTGAGCCAAAACCAAGAGTCAGATGCTTAACCAATTGTGCCATTCAGGCGCCCCAGATTGTGTCCTGGTTCAATAGTTTAATCCTCTTTATTGCTTAGTAATAGTCCATGGCAAGGATACACCACAATTTACTTAACCATTCACTTATTGAAGGACATCTGGACTGTTGCCAGTTTTTGGCTATTACATATGAAGCTGCTATAAACATTTATGTACAGGTTTTTGAGAAAATATAAATCTCCATTTCTCTGGGATAAGTGCCCAGGAGTACAATTGCTGGGTTGTATGATTGTTGCATGTTTAGTTTTTTTTTTTTTTAAGATTTTATTTATTTGAGAGAGAGAATGAGAGAGAGCATGAGAGGGAAGAGGGTCAGAGGGAGAAGCAGACTCCCCGCTGAGCAGGGAGCCCGATGCGGGACTCGATCCAGGGACTCCAGGATCATGACCTGAGCCGAAGGCAGTCGCTTAACCAACTGAGCCACCCGGGCGCCCGCATGTTTAGTTTTTTAAGAAACTGTCAGTCTGTTTTCCAGAGAATACTGTAAAATGTACCAAATTACATTCCCACCAGCAAAGTATGAGTGATTCAGTTTCTTTGCATCTTTGCCAGCATTTAATATTAATCCCTATTTTTAATTTTAGCCATTCTCAGAGGTGTGGAGTGAGATTTCATATGGTTTTTTTTTTTTTAAAGATTTTTTATTTATTTATTTGAAACAGAGAGAATGAGAGAGACAGAGAGCACATGAGAGGGGGGAGGGTCAGAGGGAGAAGCAGGCTCCCCGCCGAGCAGGGAGCCCGATGCAGGACTCGATCCCGGGACTCCAGGATCACGACCTGAGCCGAAGGCAGTCGCTTAACCAACTGAGCCACCCAGGCACCCTCATATGGTTTTAATATGCATTTCCCTAATGGCTAATGATGCTGAACATCTTTTCATGCATTTATTTGCCATTTGTATATCCTCTTTGGTGAAATACCTGTTCATGTCTTTTGCCTATTTTCTAATCAAATTGTGTGTTTTTTTTTAACCAGTGTGTTTTGAGAACTTATTGTAGATACTAGTTCTCTGTCATCTATGTGATTTGCAAATATTTTCTTCCGGTCTATAGCTTGTCTTTTCATCCTCTTCACATGGTCTTTCACAGAGCAAAATATTTAAATTTTAATGATGTCTGATTTATCATTTTTTTGTTTTACAGATCATATTTTTGTTATCAAGTCTAAGTCTGCCTAGCACTAGATCTGAAGATTTTCCCAAATTTTTTTTTCCTTATGTCTTATAATTTAATGTCTTACATTTAGATCTGTGATCCACTTTGTTTTTTGTTTTTAAGTTTTTTTTTGTTTTTTTTTCGAGAGAGCATGAGCTGGTGGGTGGATGGGCAGAGGGAGAAGCAGACTCCCCACTGAGCAGGGAGCTCTATGTGGGGCTGGATCCCAGGACTCCTGGGATCATGACCTGAACCAAAGGCAGACATTTAACCAACTGAGCCACCTAGTTGCCCCGTCCATGATCCACTTTGAATTGATTTTTGTATGATGCTTAGGGTGAGGTTCCTTTTTTTTTTCTTATGGATTATTCTAGCATCATTTGTTGAAAAGTCTATATTTTTGCCCAGTTTTAAATTAGGTTATTTGTCTTTATTATTACTGAGTTATAGTAGTTACTAATATATCCTGGATACTAGTCTTTCGTCAGATATGTTTTATAAATATTTTCTTCCTGGGGCGCCTGGGTGGCTCAGTCAGTTAAAGGGTCTTACTTCGGCTCAGGTCATGATCTCAGGGTCCTGGGATGGAGCCCTGCGTCTGGCTCTGCACTCAGCGAGGAGTCTGCTTCTCCCTCTCCCTCTGCCACTCCCCCTGCTCCTGCTCTCTCTCTCTCTCAAATAAATAAATAAATAAATAAATAAATAAAATCTTTTAAAAAATAAATATTTTCTTCCCATTGATGGCTTGTCTAGTAGTTGTCTTGATGGTGTCTTTTGATGAGTAGACATTTTTAGTTTAGTTTTTTTTTTTTTTTAAAGATTTTATTTATTTATTTGAGAGAGAGAGAAACAGCATGAGAGGGGATAGGGTCAGAGGGAGAAGCAGGCTCCCCGCTGAGCCAGGAGCCCGATGTGGGACTCGATCCCAGGACTCCGGGATCATGACCCGAGCCGAAGGCAGTCGCTTAACCAACTGAGCCACCCAGGCGCCCGACATTTTTAGTTTTGATGAAGTCTAATTTATTAGTTTTCTTTTGTGGTTATTGCTTTTTCAATTCATCTACCTTTCAGTTATAAAGATATTTTATGTTTTCCACAGAGGTCTTTATGGTTTTTATTTTTATGTTAATGTCTATGATCCATCTTGAATTAATCTTTGTGTATGGTGTGAGGTAGGAGTCATGGTTCATTTTTTTTTCATATGAATATTCATTTATTCAAGCACTGTTTACTTAAAAGCCTGTCCTTCCTCCCCTGGATTGCTTTGGTGTCTTTGCTGAAAATCAAATAACCATACCATATATTCCATTGATCTGTTAGTCTTTATTATTCCACTATCCTGATTACTGTCATTTTACAGTAAGTATTAAAATTTGGTAATATAGATCCCCTAATTCTGTTCCTTTTCAAGATTTTTTTGGCTATTCTATACACTTTTCATTTCCATGTATATTTTGGAAGCACTATGCCTACTTCTTCCAAATAATCTGATGATTTTTTTTTAATAGAAATTGCACTGAGGGGCACCTGGGTGGCTCAGTTAGTTAAACATCTGCCTTTGGCTCTGGTCATGATCTCAGAGTCCTGGGATAGGGCCCCACATCAGGCTCCCTGCTCAGCGAGGAGCCTGCTTCTTCCTCTGCCCTGCTCCTGCCCCTGCTTACTCTCTCTCTCTCTCAAATAAATGAATAAAATCTTAAAAAAAAAAAATTGCATTGAATATGTATATCAACTTAGGGAGAATGGATTTTTTTTTTTTTAAGATTTTATTTATTTACTTGACAGAGAGAAAGGGCACAAGCAGGCGGAGTGGCAGGCAGAGGCAGAGGGAGAGGGAGAGGGAGAAGCAGGATCCCTTCCCAGCAGAGAGTCCAACGTGGGTCTTGATCCCAGACACTTAACAGACTGAGCCACCCAGGTGCCCCAGGGAGAATGGATTCTTTTCAGTATTGAGTTTCCTAATCCATAAACATGGTATATCTGTTCATTTATTCAGGTCCTCTTTAATTTCTCTCAGCAATATTTGTAGTTTTCAGTATACAAGTCTTACACAATTTTTGTTAGGTTTATTTCTAGATATTTGACATTTTTTGATGCTATCATAAATATTTTGTTTAAATTTCATTTTCCAATTATTTGTTGCCTGTTATACAAATATACCTAATTTTTATGTATTGACCTTGATTCCTTTCACCTTGTTAATTTCACTTATTAGTGGTAGTATTTTGGGTGTAGCCTTTTTTGAATTTTTTTACATACACAATCATGTTGTCTCTGAATAGTGATGGTTTTACTTCCTTCCCAATCTTATGTCTTGTATTTGTTTTTCATATTTTATTTCATTAAGTTCTCTAATATAATATTTACTAGTAGTGGTGGGGAGATATTCTTGCCCTGTTTCTGATCTTAGTGGAGAAGCATCTATTCTTTTACCTTTAGGTACAATGTTAGCTGTTGTTCAGAGATATCCTTTATTAAGTTGAAAAATCCATTTTTTAAAAAGATTTTATTTATTTGAGAGACAGAGAGAGAGCACAAGCAGGGGGAGGGGCAGAGGGAGAGAGAGAAGCAGACTCCCCACTGAGCAGGGAGCCCGATGATGATACGGAGCTCAATCCCAGAACCCTGGGATCATGACCTGAGCCAAAGGCAGCTGCTTAACCGACTGAGCCACCTAGGTGCCCCTCACTATTTTTTTTTTTTTAAGATTTTATTTTTAAGTAATCTCTACACCCAATGTGGGGCTTGAACTCACAACCCAAGATCAAGAGTCACATGCTTCGGGCACCTGGGTGGCTCAGTTGGTTGGGCGACTGCCTTCGGCTCAGGTCATGATCCTGGAGTCCCTGGATCGAGTCCCGCATCGGGCTCCCTGCTCGGCAGTGAGTCTGCTTCTCCCTCTGACCCTCCCCTCTCTCATGTGCTCTCTCTCATTCTCTCTCTCTCAAAGAAATAAATAAAATCTTTAAAAAAAAAAAAAGAGTCACATGCTTCACTGACTAAGCCAACCAGGTGCCCCTAAAAAAGTTCACTTTTATTCCCAGTTTGCTAACAGTTTTTATTATGAAATAATAATTTTACTGAACATTTTTTATCAAATACTTTTCCTGGATCAAGACAATCATATAGTTGTTCTCTTTTAGTCTGTTCATGAGCTTCATGTCATTGTTTGATTTTTGTAAAGTTAAGCTAACCTTACATTCCTGTATTAAACTTCTTTGGTCATGATATATTTCAGTGTTTATGTAGGTGGATTCTATTTCCTGATAGAGTTTTTTGGTATGTATCTATATTCCTAAAGAATATAGGTCTATAACTTTTTTTAAAGATTTTTTAATTTATTCATTTGAGACACAGAGATACAGAGAGAGAGAGAGAGAACATGAGCAGGGGGAGAAGCAGAGGGAGGGGGAGAAACAGGCTCCCTGCTGAGCAGGGAGCCCGATGTGGGGCTCGATCCCAGGACTCTGGGATCATGACCTGAGCCGAAGGCAGCTGCTTAACCAACTGAGCCACCCAGGTGCCCCTCCTTATTACTTTTTTGATGTCTATTGGATTCATTGCTAATATTGGTAATTTGGTTTTTCTTCTCTTTTTATCTTTATCAGTCTTATGATTTATGAATTTTATTACTATTTTCAAAGAACCAACTTTTGTCTTTGTTAATTTTCTCTATTGTTTGTTTTCTATTTCATTGTTTTCATCTCTATTTCTTCTATTTAAATTGGATTTATTTTTTTCTAGCTTCTTAAAGTGGGAATTTAGACAATTGTCTTTAAGTCTTCTTTTCTAATATACATGTTTAAAGCTATATATTTGCTTTTAAGCACTGCTCTAGTTGAACCCCATGAATTTTGATATCATTCAGTAATCTCTATGCCCAATGTGGGGCTCGAACTCATGACCCCAAGATCAAGACTGGCACACTCTACCAACTGAGCCAGCCAGGTGTCTTGTTATCATTCATTTAGAGATACTTTATAATCTGTGATTTCCTCTTTGTTTCATGGGTTATTTAGGAATATAATGTTTAATTTACAAATATTTGGAACTTTTAAAGATAACTTATTGTTATTCTTTAAATCCTTTTTCCCAAAAACATATTCTGTAAGATTTCAATCTTTTAACATTTACTGAGGATTGTTTTATTACCAAGTATGTGGTCCATCTTGGTACATGTTCTATGTATACTTTTTTTTTAAGATTTTATTTATTTATTCATGAGAGACAGAGAGAGAGAGAGGCAGAGGGAGAAGCAGGCTCCCAAGGAGCAGGAAGCCCAATGCGGGACTCGATCCCAGAACCCTGAGATCATGACCTGAGCCGAAGGCAGATGCTTAACCATCTGAGCCACTCAGGCGCCCCTGTATACTTTATTTTTTTAAAAAAAGATTTTATTTATTTGAGAGAGAGAGGGAGAGAGCAATCATGAGGTGGGTTGGGGAGGAGCAGAGGGAGAGAATAGAGAAGCAGACTCCCCACTGAGCAGGGAGCCCAATGCAGGGCTCGATCCCAGAACCCTGAGATTGTGATTTGAGCTGAAGGCAGATGCTCAACCGACTGAGCCACCCAGGCACCTCTGGTCTATGTATACTTTTATTTTTTTATTTTTTAATTTTTTTAAGATTTTTATTTATTTATTTGACAGAGAGAGACAGCGAGAGAGGGAACACAAGCAGGGGGAGTGGGAGAGGGAGAAGCAGGCTTCCTGCGGAGCAGGGAGCCCAACGTGGGGCTCGATCCCAGGACCCCGGGATCATGACCCGAGCCGAAGGCAGACGCTTAACGACTGAGCCACCCAGGCGCCCCTGGTCTATGTATACTTTAAACAGATGTGTATTCTACACTTGTTGGGTATAGTACTCTACACATATCAATTAGGTAAAAATGATTGGTAATGTTCAGAGCTTTGACATTCCTCCTGCTTTTTATTGAGTTGTTTTATCATTTACTGAGACAGAGGCTATGTAATCTCCATCAAAGATTGTGGATTTGTGTATGTGTCTTTTTACTTCTGTTTTTATTTCATGTATTTTGGGGTTTTTGTTGTTGTTTTTTAAGTAATCTCTACATTCCACGTGGGGCATGAACTTGCAACCCTGAGATCAAGAGTCATACACTCCACCAACCGAGCCAGCCAGGCGCCCCTCTTCATGTATTTTGAAGCTGTTTCATATTTATAACTGTTAGGTTTTCCTTATATGTTTTTCTTTACCTCTGATGGTATTCCATTTTTGAAGCAGACAGGGAGAAAAGCTTGGTCAGCTGAGATGAGCTACAACCATATAGTGATATAGTGGCATCAAAACAGATGGGAGGCATGGGCCAAAACTTGACTGACCCTATGGAAAGGAGAAGTAAATAAGTTCAATTTTGTAACCCTATTAAAAATTTTCCCCTTAGGCCTGCCCTGGGACTTGAAATGTATTTACTAGGGCTTCACCTATAGGACTTTTAGAAAATTGGACATTTTTAGTAGAATTACATATTTGTTAAGATTAATTATTTAAGGGATGCCTGGCTGGTGCAGCATGTGACGCTTGATCTCAGGGTTGTGGGTTCAAGCCCCACGTTGAGTGTAGAGATTGCTTAAAAATAAAATATTTTAAAAAAGAGATTATTTGATTTAAATCTGTAACCACCCACTATCATCTATAGAAGGGTAGCCTATTCTTAAGAATTATCTCCTTCCCCTCTGTTAGGTACGCTGCCTGGGATACATGGGCAATGGATGAATGAACTAGAGGCCAGGTAAATTTTATTTAATTAATTTTTTAAAAAAAGATTTTATGAGACACAGCCAGAGAGGGAACACAAGCAGGGGGAGTGGGAGAGGGAGAAGCAGGCTTCTTGCGGAGCAGGGAGCCTGATGCGGGGCTCAATCCCAGGACCCTGGGATCACAACCTGCGCCGAAGGCAGATGTTTAACAACTGAGCCACCCAGGTGCCCCCAGGTAAATTTTATGAGAGGTGTGCTAGGCAGCTTCAACTATGGCCCCAGTGATCCTTGCCTTCTGGTATAATGTGTAATCTCCCACACTAAGGCTGACTTATATGATCAGTAGGAAGCTGTGGAACTAACAAAGTATGACTTTCAAAGCCAGGTCATAAAAGGCACTGCAGTTCATTCAGTCTTGGAATCTTGTATTATTTGCTCTTGGAGGAATTCAACCATGTTGTGAGGATGCTCAGGTGGCCCCATGGAGAAGTTCACACCAAAAGGCACTGAGCCTCCTTCCAACTGCCAGCCATGTGAGAAGCCACACTGGAAGTGGATCCTGCAGCTCCGTCAAGTCTTCAGATGACAGCAGGCCCAGCCAACACCTGATTGCAACCTTATGAGAGACACAAAGCAGAACTGCTCAGTCAAGCCACTCCCGGATTCTTAACCCACAGGAATCATGAGAAATAATAAATGATTCATTTTTTTTTTTTTTTAAAGATTTTATTTATTTGAGAGAGAGAGAAAGCATGAGGTGGGGAGGGTCAGAGGGAGAAGCAGACTCCTCGCTGAGCAAGGAGCCCGATGCGGGACTCGATCCCGGGACTCCAGGATCATGACCTGAGCCGAAGGCAGTCGCTTAACCAACTGAGCCACCCAGGCGCCCTAAATGATTCATTTTTTTAAAGATTTATTTATTTGACAGAAAGAGAGAGAGGGCACACAAGTAGGGGGAGTGGCAGGCAGAGGGAGAGGGAGAAGCAGGCTCCCTGCTGAGCAGGGAGCCCGATGTGGGACTCTGGGATCATGACCTGAGCCGAAGGCAGATGCTTAACTGACTGAGCCACCCAGGTGCCCCATGATTCATGTTTTAAGCCACTAAGTTTTGAGGAGATTTGTTATGTATCAATAAGTAACTTGTACAAAAGCAAAGATCAGAAACAGTAGGTGCTCCTGGGGGACTTGGTGGGATGAACAAGGTAGTCCTGGTGGGGGGGAGGAGAGAAAGGCATGCTACAGGAGCAGGATGGACTAAGGAACCTGTGAAAACCATTTTCTGCATTTTGTCATTTCATCCAGGATTCACCCTAAAAAGTTATTACAGATGATCTCTGAAATGTGGGATCAGGAGAATGCTAGTGACCTTCATTCAGAGGACAGATTATAGGGAGGGTGTTCCTATAGACAAGTGATTAAGCTCTATATTCAAGATCAGGTTCTGGAAGGACAGTAGTTGTTCTTCCATCAATAAACTTCTTTTTTTTTTTTAAGATTTTATTTATTTATTTGACAGAGAGAGAATGAGAGAGAGAGCACATGAGAGGGGGGAGGGTCAGAGGGAGAAGCAGACTCCCTGCCGAGCAGGGAGCCCGATGCGGGACTCAATCCCGGGACTCCAGGATCATGACCTGAGCTGAAGGCAGTCGCCCAACCAACTGAGCCACCCAGGCGCCCAATAAACTTCCTTTGAGGTGAGTTCTAGGTCAGGCCCTGGGATAACTGCTGAGTGAAATAGACAAGGATAAGTGAGAGACAGACCCTGCCTTCAGTAAGTTTGAAATATGAGATTGGCAAAAAAACAAAAACAAAAAACCCAGTGACAATATCATGTGACAATGTGATAAAGCAGGACAAACTCAGGCAGTAGGAAGGACAGAGGCCATTAGGCAGTAACTTTTGAGTTTTGAAGGATAAATATAATTTGGCTTCTCTCTGGGTGGACGGGGAGGGACAAGGAAGTAGGTGATGGTCTTGGAAGAAGAGCCTTCCGGACACCAGGGAGGCATGTTCAAAGACTTAGAAGATTAGAAGGTTAGAGGTTCAAGAAACTAAGTAGTTTTGAATGACTAGACTAAGCTCCTGTGGGGTCTGGTATCTCCTGGGAGAATTTGGATTGTATCTTGAAAGCACTGAGGAACAAATAGGGTTTAATTCAAGGCCGTGACTTATTTAGATCTGCATTGGGAAGGATTCACCTTGCTGCAGGGGGAGGATGGACAGCAGCCAAGGAGGCCATCGTACAGGCAAGAGGGGGAGTCCCAATGAAGTAATGGCACAGGGCAAGCAGAGAAGGGGCCGGGGTTGAGGATGTCAAGAAGGCAGAAGCAGTGGAGTTTATTATCAGTTGGATAGAAGATAGAGAGAAATCAACAACTCCCAGTTTTCTGTAAGTTAAGAAATACCTTACACTTTAACATGGTCATAAGCTCTAGGCAGCGTTTTGCGTATCAGTTTTTTCTTATAGCACTTTTGGAGAAGTATTTAACTGGACTAATATGTTAATAAGTATACTTTTTAAATGAATTTAAACTGGTATTTACCACTGTCTTCCAGGAAAGGGTGGGATCCTTTGGTTAAGTTTCCTGAACAAAGAAAAAGTAATTACTAGTAAGGCAAGAAATGTGGGAGTGGTCTTGTGGGTTCTTGCAACTAGACAGGCCCATAAAAGCTGGAGAAGGAATTAGAAACCAACAGAAAAACTGCATCCACCTATTCGATCAACGTTTACTGAATTCTTATTTTGGACAAGGCCCTGTGCTAGTAGGTGGAAATATGAAGATAAATGACACAGGTCCTGCTCGTGAGTTTACAATCTAACTTATTATTATTTTTTTAAAGATTTTATTTGACAGAGAGAGAGACAGCAAGAGAGGGAACACAAGCATGGGGAGTGGGGGAGGGAGAAGCAGGCTTCCTGCTGAGCAGGGTGCCCGATGTGGGGCTCGATCCCAGGACCCTGGGATCACGACCTGAGCCGAAGGCAGACGCCCAACCACTGAGCCACCCAGGCGCCCCGATCTAACTTGCTTATTGTCTCTACTCTGCTGTACTGAGACCTGAAATGCCATTTGCAATTCTGCTCTCAACCCTAAGAAAGTGGCACATAGTACAGTGTAGCTGTCCAGCTGCCGGAGTGACTGTATTTAACTTTTCTGGGAAGGCTTTGGCAACAGGCAGCAAAAGCCAGAAATATGTTCCCACCAACCTCGATCTGCCTCTGGGAATTTATCTTAAGGGAATATCTGAAATAGGGATAAGGATTTATGTACAGGGACATTCATTACTGTTCTAATGAAACAGAGGACACAACCTAAGCTTCTAACAATGAGGAAAAGGTAAAATGATGGTGCATCCCTATGATGGACTATCAGGTAGTAATTAGAAATGGTATTAAAAAAAAAAAACCAGCATGGGGGATAGGACGGGGGGGGAGGGGCGGCGGGAGCAGGCTACCGATCTCTACAGAATGTGTTCAAAAATACATGATTTAGTTTTTTATGCCCTCTGTATTTTTCAAATTTTTGACAAATGAACATGTTACAGGATTTCTATAGCCAGAACTTGTTTTTTTTCCTTCCTTCCTTTTAGAGACCTAATGGCAGAAAACTAGAAAGACAATCAAAATGACCGAGATTTTGGGAATTCTATTGCATGAGGATTGACCCAAATTAACTGAAATCCCGCATTTTATGTGGCAAGGGTTAAGTGAAATGTCAATATTAGTTGCAATGTATTAAGTGACTTCTGATTGCCAAACGCCAAATAGAGGTAAATAAATGATGTAACTGAGATACCAACGAAGATTTGGTTTCAAAATACAAGCAAATTAAAGAAGGGCAACGAGCAACTCACAGACAAATCCTGCACAGGATTTAACCACATTCAGGGAATGGACATGGTATTATGTTTGGTCTGGGCTGCTGAGAACATGCACAGGTTATATTCCATTTTTCCTTGCTCCACAGCGTCTGGATATATATTTTCCCCTGGACAATCTGTTTGACATCCACACTATATAGTCCTCGTTGATTGCCAAAAACGATGATGTCTTATGATTTGCATTATGTATCTTCCTTTTCTGGCCCTCCTGTTTACCTTAACAGGAAGCATTTGTGTTTGCACCAGTCAAGGGTTGCAGGATAAACATCTGTTAGTGCCCCAGCCAGTAAAACTTCCAGAGCTTCTGCATGTCAATGCTATGTGCACAACGCCCCTCCCCCGATCCCCCTCACTCGCGTTGCCACTAGGTATCTCAGGTTGCACACTCCAGAGCATTTAATTGCATCCCGCTTTTTCCTCCAGACTTTCCCCCTCACCCCCACCCAGATTAACGGGCACAGCGAAGGCGGGGCGGCCTGACCTTCGGTCATCTTCGGCCGCGGAATCGCCGCGCGACCTTGGGCAAGTCCCCGCTTCCCCTTCCGCCAAACCGCGTGGCTGGATAGCCGGGTCTCCCCTCCGGCCACCGCTCAGCCGAGCCGGTAGACCCTGCGCCCGCACCCCTTTCTCCCCCGACTTCCTCCGCGCGCGCTCCACCTTCCTCGCCCCTACGCTCCTGGCGTTTCGGCCGCCTCCATTCGCACGGCCCCTTCATTCCAAACGCTCGTTTACGCCGCGCGGACTGGGAGGGTGCGATTCCCGGATGCGGCCTGCGCTGCAAGCGCGCGGCCGTCCCGCAGGCCCCCGCGGCTTTACGCCGCTGACGCAGCGCGCCCAAGATGGCGGCGCGGTCGTCGTCGGGGGTGGCGGCGGCAGAGGGGGCGGCGGCCGTGGCGGCGGCGGCGACGGCAGCCGTGACGGCGGCGGCGGCGCGGGGCCTGGGCCGGGGGGAATGAGGCAGCCGTGGCGGGCCAGCGGCCGAGCCGTGTAGCGGAGAAGCGGCTCCCCCTCCCTGCTTCCCTTGGCCGAGCCGGGGACGCGCGCGCGCGCCGCCGTCTGGAGCGGGCTCCCCACCCTCCACTCCCGCGACCCGCACCGCACCCCCACCCGGGCCCGGAGGATGATGAAGCTCAAGTCGAACCAGACTCGCACCTATGACGGCGACGGCTACAAGAAGCGGGCCGCGTGCCTGTGTTTCCGCAGTGAGAGCGAGGAGGAGGTGAGGCTCCGGCCGGGTGGGCCGGGGGTCACCGGAATTTGCGGCCGCCTCCGGCCGAGGCGCGGGGGGCGCGGCCGCTGGGGGAGGGTGTGCCGGGGCCGCGGGCAGGGCCGCTCCTCTCGGCCCGAATGAAGTTCCGACGGAATTTCTTGAGCCAAACAAGAGGAGGAAGGAAGAAGGACGGCGGGCGGAGGGGAAGTGGGTCCGAGCGTGGCCACACGGCACGGGAGTCAGGCCCAAGGAGCTTCAGAGCCGGCCGCCTGTCATAGGAGACAGTGGCCGCGGAGAGAAGGCGGTGGGTGGGGAAGTGTGTGTGGCTTTCGGGCCAGGCCTCCAGCTTTAGGATCCAGGAAGGGCAGCTCCGCACTTGTCAACCCACACATGTGTGCAGAGGCCGCCGTGCACGAGGCGCAGGCCGGCCCTTTGTGCCAGAGAAATAGTCCACTTCACTGGCAGGTTTGGGGGTTGCCGAGGGATTATGTGTGTCTGTGAGCCTAAGGGGGGTTGGTTAGGAAGATTTAGGGTGTTGTACAAATGCCAAAGCCAATTTATTTTACAATGCGCTGGGTAGCCTTCTGGAGTAGCTGAGAAGAAAGGACATTTGATAATATAATCTTTATGACTTGAAAATTTCATTTTAATTGGGAAGGCCAAAAGCAGTGTTTAAGGTCTTTGCCCTGACATTGCCCTATAGTAAGGCGTTTAGGATTAAATTTGCTAGCAAAATAGAAATGCTTAGAATCAGTTTCTTTTTGCATGGGGTACTTAAAAAAAAAAAAAAAATCTCAGCTTCCCAAAGCCTTTTTTGTGGTGATAAAGGGAATTTAGAGAAGGCAAACGTTTTTGTAAATCCACAAAGAATAGCTGCTTTGGAAATTCATAAGATGCCTGTGGGAAAGCGTTTCTCTCCTGTGCATGGTGGTAAAATGGCAGTTAAACTGGAAACAATGAAGGACAGTGAAATTCAATATTCTATATTCTGGCATTCAGCAGTGGGCTATCGTGGCAGGGCTGCAAGTACAGTGCATCGTGTTGAAATGGGGGGAGAGGAACTTGACCCGTTAGTTATGAAAAGAAGCTGTGATGAAAGAGACAGATGGGTTGCCAAGAGTTGCTGTCCAGAGATATTTAGGAGGAAGTGGGACTTTATTGCCTGAAAAAAATTAGCAAAGCAGTAATTGTGCTATTGAGGGACTGTGTGTGTGTGTGTGTGTCCTTTCAGCAAAACAAGAGGAAAGGGAATTTGGAAATGTATACTTTGTGTCCTATCATATATTGTAAAAGTCCCCAAAACAGATACAATAAACGGGGCCATGGTGTGAATTATGTAGTTTTGGAATACATACTTGAGTAAAGTAAAATTGTCGGTGGTGTTTACTGCTCCCGAGGCTTTGTTCTCTTCATTATCATATCATATTATGGGAAATCAGATGGGATCACAGTCTGTTTTAACTGGAGGGAAAATTAATTAGCATAATAACATGTCTTACTACAGTACTGTGGTTAAGTCTGTGAGCACCCCAATTATAAGTAGAAGGGTGTATAATTTAGTTGTATGAATGATGCAAGACTATTCGTTAAAAAAATCATACTAGAAATTGAGAACATGTGAGTATTTTGGATAAATTGGAAAGTCTTCATAGATCATAAGCAAACTAAGACTTTATTTTCCGTTTTCTGTTACTTTTATTATGTACTGACATTAACAGCCTTAATGTTAAAACATTTGACTGTGGAGTTTCCTCTGCTGAATTTCTTTTTGAACATTGGCTAATGAGCAGAAGATTCATGCAAATTTTTAATTACAGATTCAGTGGATGTTACAGCTAAAGCCCAGAAAGAACAAGAAAATTAATGAAATGCACCCATTTTAGACTTGTTCAGTTCAATTAAACAAGTATGTGTTAAGAGCCTACTATGGGTGTAGCACTCTATAATGTGGGATTTAAAGGTAAACATCCCTCCCTGACCAAAAAAGTTGAGTACTTTTCAATGGGATCCCTTAATTGGGAGGGATTTTGGACCACAAAATAATCTCTAGGGTGCCGTTCAACTCTCAGATTACATAATTGTGTTAGAAGGGAAGTAATTTGTTAGTTCCGGGAGAACTTTTATGTTCTCAATAGAAGTGCCAGAAACTGGAAGTATTAGCTGCCACACATTGTGGGAATGTGAAATTCAAACTCAATAGGACATTCAATCCAATTTTATTTTTTAATGGGAACCAATGACTTTAATCAAGATAGAATAGTTTACAGAATATTATTAGCATGAATATAATAGTAATGTAAGTATAAGGGGACCCTAGTTAATAAATTTGATTTACCAGTGTCAGGAAACATACATACAATGTAAAGAGAAAGAGATGGAAAATATTAGCAGATAATAGACGGAATCAAACCTTGTAACATTCTGTTTTTTCAGCCCCAGAAGATTTTATTTATATGCCAGCAGTGATAGCTGAAACACTGATCCAGGTTAGGATGTATGAACATATTCAGCAAGGTTATGGAGCCAGTTTATTGAGATACTGTTAGAAAGGAGACATATGTAGGGAGCTTAAAGTCTAGAGGAAGAGACAGAAGAACAGGCCCAACAGCATGAAGAGAATGCGTTTCCTTTACTTCAGACCTCGGGCTGCTTTTCCTGTTAATAAACAAGAATCAATAGGAAAATGGGGGGGGGTGCCTGGGGGGCTCAATCGTTAAGCGTCTGCCTTCGGCCTAGGTCATGATCCCAGAGTCCTGGGATCAATCCCTGCATCCGGCTCCATGCTCCAGGCTCCACGGGGAGCCTGGTTCTCCCTCTCCCACTCCCCCTGCTTGTGTTCCCTCTCGCTGTGTCTCTGTCTGTCAAATAAATAAATAAATACATAATCTTAAAAAAAAAATAGGAAAATCCCCCCACTTCAAAGTTTTACTGATTATTATTGACATTTTGATAAATTAAAACCTTTAAGTTTGGGGCATTCATGATAACTAATGTATTTATTACAGTACTTTGAACCGACTGTTAATAGTAGGTAGTCTCTTCATGTATCATATGATCTCATTGATATGAGGAATTCTTAATCGCAGGAAACAAAGTGAGTGTTGTTGGAGTGGGGGGTGGGGTGGGAGGGATGGGGTGACTGGGTGATAGACACTGGGGAGGGTATGTGCTCTGTTAAGCGCTGTGAATTGTGCAGGACTGTTGAATCTCAGATCTGTACCTCTGAGACAAATAATGCAAGATATGTTAAGAAAAAAAAAAGAAGAAGAAGAAGGTAGCGGGAGGGGAGGAATGAAGCGGGGGAAATCGGAGG
>NC_138376.1:24998982-25152994 GCF_054177405.1 Leptonychotes weddellii | reverse complement strand
ATCATGACCTGAGCCAAAGGCAGACGCTTAACCGACTGAGCCACCCAGGCGCCCAAGTACATCATTAGTTTTTGATGTAGTGTTCTTAACTCTTTTTCGAGATGAGAAGTTAATAACTTGATTATCATAAAACATTATCTTACAGGGCGCCTGGGTGGCTCAGTTGGTTAAGCAACTGCCTTCGGCTCAGGTCATGATCCTGGAGTCCCGGGATCGAGTCCCGCATCGGGCTCCCTGCTCGGCGGGGAGTCTGCTTCTCCCTCTGACCCTCCTCCCTCTCGTGCTCTCTGTCTCTCATTCTCTCTGTCTCAAATAAATAAATAAAATCTTTAAAAAAAAAAAAAACCACATAATTTTCTAAAAAAAAAAAACATCTTACATCTGTGTATTTTGTGAGCATTTCCAAAAGGAGATAAAGAGAGTGAATTTCTACTCCATGTAAAGAAAATTATTACAAAAACATTAAAAACTGAAATCTAAAGCAAGTAGAAACAAACTTATAGAGAAGGCAAGACTATTATAAACATACAAAAGAAATGATCCCTTAAATAGACTTTCTTTGTATACACTTAGTTCTCTTCATTCATAAAACAGTAAAGTCCTTTTAAAGAACTGCCTGGAAGGGCACCTGGCTGGCTCAGTCAGTAGAGCATGCAACTCTTGATCTTGGGGTCGACTCTTGATCTTGGGATCGTGAGTTTAAGCCCCCCCATTGGGTGTAGGGGTATAAAGATTACTTAAAAAATAAGAGGAAGGGGGCGCCTGGGTGGCTCAGTTGTTAAGCATCTGCCTTCGGCTCAGGTCATGAACCTGGGGTCCTCGGATCGAGCCCCACGTTGGGCTCCCTGCTCAGCGGGAAGGCGGCTTCACCCTCTCCCACTCCCCCTGCTTGTGTTCCTGCTCTCACTATCTCTCTTCAAATAAATAAATAAAATCTTAAAAAAAAAAAGAGGAAGGATAGTGATTTTTCTTTGAATATTCAGGAATCCTAGTAAACTTCTTCAAGAGAAGATATGTGCTTTTATAGAACACTTTGTATATGTGAGTAGCTTGAATTAACATATTTTGAGTAACTGGAACTTTAATTATTTAATGTTTCATTTTTTTCCTCTTTGCAGAAATGACTTGGTTGTTAAACTTCTATTCAGCCATCACTTACTAACTATGCTGAGCCCTGACTCAGGGCCTTTACACCTCTCACTGCAGCACTGATTGTTTTCCTGGGAGGTTTTGCAGTTTGGATAGACTGCCTTTAATAATAATAAGATGAAACTTTTAGATTTTATTGGTAAAATGAGTTAGAAAAATAATCCAGAGAGTTTCTGTGTGTAATAATTATATTTCTATGGTATTTTCAAAGATTCAACATTTAATAAGGACATAGCTTGGGGTCATCCTGTCAGACACCATGAGTGATTTTTTTTTTTTCCAAAAAGGATTTTTTTTTTTTTTTTTTTTTATTACGAAAGTAGTTGTGTATCTATAAAGAACATTCCAAACTGAGGAGGTTAAGATGTGTAGAATAGGATGTGAGCTCCTGAGGAGCTAGCTGTGAGCTCTTGGCAGGATGCAGTGTAGAATGAAAAATATAAGCTAATAAAAGAAGCGATGGAGGGTAGTGTTTATTGTGAATTTGGAGGAGTCTGTGAGGATGAGCTGGAGTGTCCGGGACAGTTTTATGGGGTTTGTAGGGCCACACCTAAATGTCTTGGTTAGATTTGGGTAGCTGACGGAGAAAATTCCAGGTGGAGGACATTGGGCCATGTAGGTGACCTCATGAAAAGTCAGAGGCCTTTGGAATCCTGTTTGCCCTGAAGTGTCGTGAGGACCACATGCTGACGGCTCATGGCTGTGTTTGGGATGCAAGATGATTAAACAGTTTTTAAAAATTAGTTGCCAACAGGGGCGCCTGGGTGGCTCAGTCGGTTAAGCGGCTGCCTTCGGCTCAGTTCATGATCCCAGGGTCCTGGGATTGAGCCCCTCGTCAGGCTCCCTGCTCAGCGGGGAGCCTGTTTCTCCCTCTCCCTCTCCCTCTGCCTGCCTCTCTGCCTACTTGTGCTCTCTATCTCTCTGTCAAATAAATAAAATCTTTAAAAAAAATTAGTTTCCAACATTTTAATTTGAAAATTTTCAAATAAGGAATCTGGTCTTTAGGTTTCTCTTGAAAAATCAGAAGATCTGGGCCAGCTTTCCTATGTGATGACTGTGGCCAGAGCTGAGTGGCGGCCACCCTTTGGGCTGCCCACCTCTCTTCAGCGGGCCACCGTCCTTACCACTCCCTGTGGTCCCCTTGATAACGAGGCCCAGTGACAGCTAACATTTATTGTGGTGGCTGAGGTGTTACTGCCTTCTGAAGGTAGAGTTAAGAGAAAGGTCAAATATTTCTTGTACCCTTGTAAATTTCAAGAAAAATAGGGAGTGCGTATTTGAAAATATTCCTTCTTCTCTTTCCTTTAGACACATGACAAGTCAGTGTCAGAAGATTCTGACTGATTTCACACACTTGTGCCCCCTGCCCAGGCCCCATAGAGTGGCATTTGAGTTTCGATGTCTGTAGTGTTTAAGAGCTTAGGCCCTGGAGTCAGACACACCTGGGTTGGAGCCCTGGCTCTTAAGTACACTCACTAGTCTGGTGATCTTGAGCAAATTACTTTACATCTCTTCGCCTCATCTTCTCACTTGTAACAATAATAGTACCTCCCTATGTTATTGTATCGTTGGAGGACTAAGTGAAATCACTTAATATATAGAACACTTAGCCCAGTGCCTGGCCCAAGTTAACATTTGGTGTCAGCCATGTAAATATAAAGCTAAGAAAAAGACAATTTCTAACTTCATTGCAACCTGGGCTTGTGCAGTGAATTGTGGTGGGAAGAAGGTTGTGGGAATTTGTGAGCGCCAGTTTGCATTTGTTAATTAAATGAGTTTGTGCTTCTTGAGAGTGGATACTGTGCTGCGTTCCAGTGAATGAGGCGGACACAGTCCCTGCTTTCATGTTGCTTACAGTCAGCAGTGGAGATAACAAGCCAGCAGTTGCAGTATAGTATGATAATATGAAGTAGGTCTTAAAATAGAGTACTTCAGTGATTCTCTGGTTTCATCTTTTATGACAGTTTTAGTGTTAGGAGAGGTACCAGACAGGGCAGAGTACTTGGTGATGCTGGGCCCTGTTCGTACGAGCCTGGCGCTGTTCAGCAGTCCACGATCTTTCCTTCTCCTTTCCTCAGATCGTCATTTATGGAGCACCTACCATCATTTAGGCAAATGTCCAAGCCTGACAGAGAAAAGAGAAAGAGAAGCCTTTTTCTGGATAAAGAAAGCTCTTGTCCTCAGCCTGCCTCCCCCACTCTGTCCCAAAACTGTACTTGGAGAAAGAGAAATTAAGAGGGTCCAACCAAACCAATGTCTGGGAGAGGAATAAAGACACTTCTCATCCCCCAGGACTTGAAAACGAGAAGCTCAACAGAGAACCCTACTAGTTTGGAACTTTGGAGCTGCCACTGGAACCAGGAAAATCCTTCAAAATTAAACTTACTTTTTATTTCATGATATTAATACTTTGTACCATTAAAAACTCGTACTTTATGGCATGTCTAAGAAAATATTTTAAATGCATAAAAGAAAACCAATTTATTTTAATACCTTGAATTTTATTTAAAATAATCCCTGTAGCTTGATTTTATAATAAAACTTAAACATTTTTTAAACTAGAAACACAGTGCTGTGGGAGAAAGAAATGAGGAGATGAATTCTTTGGTTTAATAAGGTGCGTGTCTGGGAAGGACTTGGCAGAGGACTTGATCAAGGGACTTGGGGGAGGGTCTGACTGGGCAAAGAGGCCAAGGGCAGCTGAGGCAGTAGCATATGCATTAGAGCCTCTGGAGAAGAGTTTGTGGGCCATGATGCAGAGATATAGAGTGTACTGAACGATTGATTTTTCTGGCAGAAAATCAGAGAATAGAATGTAGAGTCATTCTGTGAGTGACTTTGCAAGTGGGTGCCTGTCTTTGAGGAGAAGGATAAATGCTTGTTATTTCTAGGGTTTCTGGTCAGCTCCTCTTTCCTCAGAGCATTCTTCTCTTCTTTTTGGAGAAATCCTCCTTTGGAGAGGAGGGAGGGCCCACCCTCCCATCCCAAGAACTGAATGGGCACAGTGTGTGTGCCCATTCTCTGGTGTGCCTGTGTGGATGCAGGACTCAGGCTCCATTAGTTGTGGCTCAGTGCTTCCAGTCCTGAGGAGGTTGGGGGGAAGGTAGGGGGAGGGCAGTGGCTATGTGCTTACCAGATGTTTGTGTTTTAGATCCAGGCTTTTGCTGCCAGCCCTGGCGTGCCATGGTGTGGGCATATCTTCCAAGCCTGGCCTTTTAGTCCTTGCCACCCCACTATTTTGAGCCTTTGATATTTCTTTCAGTACAGTCCCTTTGACTACAGATGGCCAGACTTGGTTTGAGCCCTGTCTAATGCACCTCCTGGGTAGTTTTTAAGGTAACCTCCTCACTAATGCAGTGTACCAGAGGAAATGTATGTGCAGAGTCCAAATTTTTATTAATTTCTTTTTCTTTTTTTATTAAAGATTTTATTTATTTGAGAGAGAGAGCCAGTGAGAGAGAGAGCACGAGCATGAGCAGTGGGAGAGGGGCAGAGGAATAGGGAGAAGCAGACTCCCTTGGGGCTCAATCCCAGGACCCTGAGATCATGACCTGAGCTGGAGGCAGACACTTAACTGAATCACTGAGGAGCCTCTGTTTTTTTTTCCCTGGGAGAGCTTTTTCATTTTATTCATGGTGGAGGCTTTAACATTTTTCCATTTTTTATGGTAAAAATTTCTTCTTGCTAGAGTTTGTAAAATTGATTTTAAATGGCCAAAGAATAATCCAGTCAAATTAGAGCAAGTGTAACTAACACTGGCCTAAATGCTGATATTTTTATGAAATGCTTACCAGCATCGTCATACCCTCTCTACGCTCGATGCTTATAGTTTCTCATTATAGAATTGTCCTAAAGAATATTTGAGAGTGTGTGAATTTTTAAATATTTTAAACCTTGTGGATATCAAGGACCAGATTTTTAAAAATGTGTTTTTAAAAAATTTTTAAGTAATCTCTCCCCCCAACATGGGGCTTGAACTCGTGACCCCGAGATTAAGAGTTGCATGCTCCATGGACTGAGCCAGCTATTTAGTGCCCCCTAAAATGTTTTTTAATAATATAAGTTTATGAAAACTATAGGATGTTTCTTAAAATACACATTATAGTCTCCAAGTTCCATCTTGGTCAACAAGAATTTACTGAGTCCTTTATATAAAGTACTAATCTAGATGCAGTGACGATTTTTAAAACTGAGGATGTGTTTCCTAGTCTCTGGGAAGAATGCTTTTCTAAATTGGTTAATTTAATTTCCTTCAGTCATTTCAGTGCAGTTGAACAAGCAGCTATTTGTTTTATATGGGGGCAGATAGAAAAATGGAAGAGACAGGACTTAAAGTACGTGGAACAATTAGAAAAAGTGTAGAGGCTGTGCTTTGGAGAGACTTCATGTTGGAGACAAAACACTGAAGTCGTCAATCTTGTGCTTTAGGAAAGGATAGGATGTAGGCAGGTAGGAAGGAGGGGAACGGGTATGTATAGAAGGCGATCCAGGGGCGCCTGGGTGGCTCAGTTGGTTAAGCGACTGCCTTCGGCTCAGGTCATGATCCTGGAGTCCCGGGATCGAGTCCCGCATCGGGCTCCCTGCTTGGCGGGGAGTCTGCTTCTCCCTCTGACCCTCCTCCCTCTCGTGCTCTCTGTCTCTCATTCTCTCTGTCTCAAATAAATAAAATCTTTAAAAAAAAAAAAAAAAAAGAAGGCGATCCAGCTTGGATGTGGGTTGATTAGGACAGGTTTTTAGGAAAGAAGTACATTTTCATCTGAGATCGGAGGGTAGATAAAAGAAAAAACCTAGAGCCCGAATTATATTGATGTGAATTTGAGAAAACGCCTTCCAGGTGGCACCATCTTTCTGAGAAGTAAAAGATACATATGCTGAAAGTGGTTTGGTCATAGGAATTTCAGAGGCAAGAAAAAGTCTGGCAGACTAGTATGGTTGGGATCCAAAGGATAGTTTTGTAAGGTTGGAGGTTGAATGGTCTGTATCCTCACAAGCAGTTGTGGGCCTACTGTGTGTAGAGCACCACGGAGGATGAACTTTAAGCAGGAAAGACAGTTTTAGAACTCTGGAAACTTAAATTCCATCTTCAAAAGAGAGGATAGAATTTATAGTGTTTACATTTTCTGTATTTCCCTATCCCTTTGCATGTAGGAGCTGGAGAGGGGAAAGGAAACAGGAAATGTTTCAAGGTTGGGGACTGATTCAGGAGCATTATATAAGGTCAGGGGAGTGGGAAACTAACCGAGAGTCAATTTTTTCATCTGTAAAGTGGGAAAAAATGGCACCTAATTTATGAAGTTCTATGAAACTTGAATGAGGGAAGATAAAGTCTTTCCCAGGTACGTATTGAGTACCCAAGAATTGTTAGCCAGTGGTACCAAGACAGGAACACTGAAGGAATCCCAATGGTCAACAAATAATTACAATTCAGTGAGAGAAGTGTTGTGAAAAAAAAAAAGTGTTGTGAAAGAACCCTGCCCAGAATGCTTAAGGAATGGAGTGACTAATGCTGAATAGGAAAGTTGGAAATAGTGGGAAAGGAGTAAATCTGGGTGTTGAAGGGTGAGTAGGAGTTTGCTGCCACTATGTTAATAGAGATTATGCAGACCTTAAAAAAATCACATCAGATCCTGATCATAATGGCCTAACACAGCTGCATCAAGATAGATGTCAGTGTGGCATGGGATCCAAAAACATAGGAAGTGGGAAAGAAAAAATTTAATGGAATAAACTTTAAAAAGGATTTAAATGTAATAAATGGGGCAATGTGAGTGTACTTTGAAAGGGCTTTATGGAAGGAGGTAAGACCTGAGGTTATAGAATCTTGAAATTTGTAAACCTGGAAGTAACCCTAGACCAAATCTATCCAAGCCATTTCAGTGAGATAAGGGAACTGAAACCAAAAAGGTGTTCACATCTGTCTACTGTGCTATTTCTGGTAAAACAATGCATACGCAGGTAGAAAAGAACAGTTTTTTTTTTTCCTGGCAGATCCACAAGAAGGAGTTAAATAAGTGGAAAGGAAGAAAGTTGAATAAAAATACATTTCTAAAGCTGACTCCCAGCGCCAGCATTGAAAACAAAACAAAGCAGGTGGAATGAGAGGCCATGATACAATTATAGAAGTATAGTCGATAGTGACTTGAGCAGCATCTATTGCTTATTGTCACCGTTGGCTGCGGCTGATCACGCATCCCAGAGCCAGCACATGTGTGTTGTGGGAAGAAAGCTGAATTTATCAGAAACATGGATATTTTGGGCAAAGTTTGAATGCCAGAGGCTTATTTTTGAAGGCAGTTTTATTAGTCTTCCTTCCGTTATAAAGCTATTTCATGCTCACTGTAGTGAATTTGGAAAACATCCCCTCTTTTGAGCCCACTAGATGGTAAGTTACCAGAGTTCTAATGTGTCTCCCCTGCTCGGAGTTCACCGTCCCTGGTGCTTGCATGGTGCTTTATACATAGTAGGTTCACAGTTGTTGGGAGGATAAGTAACCTCCAAATCATTTCTTCCAAAACGTACAGAGGAAATTCTTTAATCATTATGGTTTTTGGGTTTTACAACATTGTGACTGATTTAAATACAATTTTATAAACTGGTTTTTCACGTATTATAAACATTTTCTCCCCTAATCTGAACTCAGCATAAACATTCTAATGGCTATGTGCCCATTGAATGGATGAAAGCATTTACTTAAATGTTCCTCTCTTGTTGTAAATGACATTGTTAAATCACATAAGAAGGTAATATTGGCAACCACAGTAATTACTGTTTTATCTTTCTCTAGTCTCAAGAAGTACACATTTTTAAAAGTATGACCGCCAACCATCTTAAAGAATTACCACTCTCCATTTGCCACCGTCTTTCCCCAGTCCTTATTCATAAGAAGCACGTATGAGATTTAGTGAAGAGTGGTGGTATTTTGCACTTTTTACAAATCTCCTAAATTTACAAATCTCCAAATATCCTTAGATAATTGATAGCTGGGTTTTCTTATCTGCTATTCAATACAGATTCTGTGTCTTTTGATATGTTGTTTTGAAGTATCTGAAGAAAATTGAGTCTCACGCAGAATATGTAGTGAATTATTTAGTAGAATGTTCCTTAATGTGGGTCTCATGGTTTCTCATGGTTAGATTGAGGTCATGCATTTTTGGCGATAATATCACAGAAGTGATGTGTCCTTGTCAGTGCATCATATCAAAAGGTACATGATGTCAATGTATCTTATTACTGGTGATGTTAACCTTGATTGTTCGGTTAAGGTGAGGTCTGTCTGGTTTCTCCACTGTAACATAGTTACAAATCTTTTTTCTTCTGGTGTTGAGAACTTTTAAGATTTACTTTCTTAGCAACTTTCAAATAACTATACAATAGAGTATTGTTAACTATAGTCCCCATGCTGTACATTACATCCCCAGAACTTACTTATCTTGTAACTGAAAGTTTGTAGCTTTTGACTTTTTTCAGCCCCCCACACCCACCTCTGCCAGCCGCCACCTATCTGTTCCCTGTTTCTGTGAGCTTAGTTTTTTTAGGTTCCACATGTGAGCGAGATCATATAGTATTTGTTTTTGACTTATTCCACAAAGCACAGTGCCTTCAGGGTCCATCCATGTTGCAAGTGGCAGGTTTCCCTTTTCTTTGGCTGAATAATATTCCTCTGTGTGTGTGTCACATTTTCTTTATCCATTCATCCATCTGATGGACACTTAGGTTGTTCCCATGTCTTGGCTGTTGTAAATAATTCTGCAGTGAATATGGACATGCAGATACCTATTTGAGATATGATTTTGTTTCCTTGGGATATATACCTAGAAGTGGGATTGATAGATCATATGGCAGTTCTATTTTTAAATTTTTGAGAAACCACCATACTGTTTTCCATAGTGGCTGAACCAGTTTACATTCTCATCAGCAGCATACGAAGGTTCCATTTTTTCCACATCCAGCACTTTTAATCTCTTGTCATTTTATTTTTATTTATTTATTTTTAAAGATTTTATTTATTTATTTGACAGAGACACACACAGTGAGAGAGGGAACACAAGCAGGGAGAGTGGGAGAGGGAGAAGCCGGCTTCCCGCGGAGCAGGGAGCCCGATGTGGGATCATGACCTGAGCCGAAGGCAGACGCTTAACGACTGAGCCACCCAGGGGCTCTTCTCTTGTCATTTTAATGATAGCCATTCTAACAGTTGTGAGGTGGTATCTCGTTGTGGTTTTGATTTGTATTTCTCTGACAGTTAATGATGTTGAGCATCTTTTCATGTACCTATTTGTCATTTATAGGTAATTTTGAAAAAATGTTTCTTTGGTTCTTCTACCAGTTTTTTTTTTTTTTAGATTTTTTATTTATTTGAGAGAGAGTGCATAAGCAGGGGGTGCAGGGGCAGAAGAAGAGGGAGAAGCAGACTCCCCACTGAGCAGGGAACCCGTTACAGGGCTTGATCCCAGGACCTCAGGATCACGACCTGAGCCGAAGGCAGACGCCCAACTGATTGAGCCACCCACGCGCCCCTCTTCTGCCCATTTTTAAATCAGATCGGTTTTCTTTCTGTTTTTGTTGAATTGTATGAGTTCCTTGTATATTTGGAATATTATCCTTATCAGACATACAATTTGCAAATATTTTCTCCCATTTGGTAGGTTGCTTTTTCATTTTATTGATGGTTTCCTTTGCTCTGTGCAGGAGCTTTTTTAGTTTGATTCAGTCCCACTTTATCTATCTGTCTGTCTGTATATCTGTCTATCTATCTATCTAGTAAGCTCTACACCCAGTGTGGGGCTTGAACTCATGACCCTGAGATCAAGAGTCGCATGCTCTACCGGCTGAGCCCGCCAGATGCCCCTGTTGCCTTTGCTTTAGTGTCAAATTAAAAAATCATTGCCAAGACTGATGTTAAGGAGCTTACCCCCCGTGTTTTCTTCTAGGAGTTTTCTGATTTCAGGTCTCACATTAAAGTCTTTAATTCATTTTGAGTTGATTTTTGTGTCTGACGTAAGGAGTGGTGCAGTTTCATTCTTTTGCATGGGGCTGTACAAGTCTTTCCAGCACCATTTATTGAAGAGACTGTCCTTTCCCTGTTAACGGATTTTTGGCTCCTTTGTCATAAATTAACTGACCATAAGTGCATGGGTTCACTTCTGGGCTCTCTATTCTATCCTATTGATCTATGTGTCTGTTTTGAGGCCAGTACCATACTGTCTTGATTACTATAGCTTGGTAATATAGTTTGGAATTAGAAGCGTGGTTTGTTCTTCTTAAGATTGCTTTGGCTCTTCAGGGTCTTTTGTGGTTCCATACAGATTTTAGGAGTGTTGTTTTATTTTTGTGAAAAGTGTCATTTGGAATATTGGTAGGGATTGCATTGAATTTGTAGATTGCTTTGGGTAGTATGGAATGTTTTAACAATACTAATCTTCCATCCATGAGCATGGAATAACTGTCCATTTATTTGTGTCTTCAGTTTCTTTCATGTCTTAAAATTTTCAGTGTACATATCTTTCACCTCCTTGGTTAAATTTATTCCCAGGTATTTTATTCTTTTTGATGCATTTGGAAATGGGATTTTTTTTTCTTAATTTCTTTTTCTGATAGTTCATTGTCAGTGTACAGAAATGCAACTGATATTTTTGTATATGGGGTTTGTATCCTGCAACTTGGTGTAATCTTTAGGGTTTTCTTATATATAAGATCATGTTATCTGCAAATAGTCAAAGTTTTACTTTTTCCTTTCTAACTTGGATGCCTTTTATTTCTTTTTCTTGCCTAGGTGCTTTGGCTAGGATTTCCAGTACTGTGTTGAATAAAAGTAGCAAGAGTGGACATCTTTGTTCTGTTCCTAATTTTGGAGGAATAGCTTTCAGTTTTTCACCTTTGAGTATGATGTTAGCTGTGGGCTTGTCATATATGGCCTTTATTATGTTGAGGTACATCCTCTTTTTACCCACTCTGTTGAGAGTTTTGTTTTTTTTTTTTAAGATTTTATTTATTCATTTGAGACACAGAGATAGAGAGAGAGAACATGAGCAGGGGGAGAGGCAGAGGGAGAGGGAGAAGCAGGCTCCCCACTGAGCCAGGAGCCACGCTAGATCCCAGGACCCTGGGATCATGACCTGATAGTGGCTTAATTAACCATCTGAGCCACCCAGGTGCCCCCTGTTGAGAGTTTTTATTACGAATTGATGTTTAATTTTGTCAAGTGCTTTTTCTGTATCTATTGAGATGATTATATGATTTTTATTTTTTATTTTGTTAATGTGTAGTATATTACATTGATACATGGATGTTGAACTATCTTCGCATCTCTGGAATAAATCCCACTTGATGATGGTGTATAAAATACTCAATTCTTTTTCTTTTAACTTTGAATGATTAGTCTTGGAATGATACCTCAATAATAATAACAGAAAATACTTTTTTGTTGGGGGGGCATCTGGCTGGCTCAGTCAATAGAGCATGTGACTCTTGATCTCAGGGTCTTGAGTTCGAGCCCCATGTTGGGTGTAGAGATTACTTAAGGAAATTTAAAAAAAACCTGAAGCTTGGAGCGCCTGGGTGGCTCAGTCGGTTAAGCGGCTGCCTTCGGCTCAGGTCATGATCCCAGGGTCCTGGGATCGAGCCCCACATCGGGCTCCCTGCTCAGCGGAGAGCCTGCTTCTCCCTCTCCCTCTGCCTGCTGCTCCGCCTACTTGTGCTCTCTCTCTGTGTCAAATAAATAAATAAAATCTTTAAAATAAAATAAATAAATAAAATTTAAAAACCTGAAGCTCAAGAAAGAAAATACTTGTAGGGGCACCTCTCTGGCTCACTCAGTAGAGCATGTGACTCTTGATCTCGGGGTTGTGAGTTTGAGCCATACGTTGGGTGTAGAGATTACTTAAAAATTAAAAATCTTAAAAAAAATACCTAGTTGCATAAGACATAATAATAAATTATTAACATCTATAAAGCTAAGGGTAAGATGGCTTCCATCATATTTTTGTTTCTTATTTACAGTTTCATCCAGTTTCCTTGGAGTAGACTCCTCCCTTTCATGACTCCGACAGCTCACTGATGTGGTCAGTTTCATCATTTTCAGCATCTTTAGACGTGGATGGTGCAACTGTGGGTTGAGAAATCAAATCTCCTAATCTTTCCTTTTTAAAGAAATGATCCATCCTTAAATATAAAAAAGTTATACATTTTCTTTTATTTGAGAATAAAATATTGTTAGTCATAAAATGTTGTTAAAGTAACAGTTTTAGAAACAACTTAAAAATTTAGAAAAATTTGAAAATTTGAAAAGTACTATTGTAAAACAAGACCACAAAACGTACTGCTTATGTTTTTGTGGAGGCATAAGCAAAGCTTCAAAATTTGTAATTAATGATATGTAGGGCAATATTCAAGTTACAGGAATTTATAGCAGGTGTAAATAATAATAGCTGGTAAGAGCACAGAATGGAGATCAAACTGAGTTAGTCTCTGAAAAACATATGTGTACCCTAAAGCTGTTGTTATCTTAGAAAATTCTAGATAACACAAGACTATACAAGCACACATTCCATTAACGGTCGGAGTGATGGCATCGTTACCTGTCACGTAGCCTCTGGAAAACTCCGCTGTACATGCAGGAAGGAATAGGAGTGGAAAGGGCAGATAACATCTTAGTATTAATATGAAAATAGTATTGGCCCTCAGGGACCTGTGGTCCCCCAGGAATCTTTGAGAACTGCTGTTTCTAAGTGATTCTGACTGCAGCCTGATGTGAAACTCTGGTGGGAGGAAGGGCATTGTTATTAGTCAAGTGCTTCTTGTCCCAGGCACTGTGTTAGGAACTTTACAAGATACAACCTCATTTAGTCAAGGTCTTTGTAATGGTGGCACAGAAGTGATAACGAGGTCAAAATTGGGCTATATATGAAGGTAGGATTTTGTTGATTTGTCTGCTGTAAGATGTGAGTCAGGTCAAGGGTGGCCTTAAGGGTTTTGACCAGAGTAACTGGAAGGGAAGAGCTGCCATTTCCCTGGGATGAAGAAAAGTACTGAAGGGCAGGTTTGGGATAGGGAAAATATCAGCTGTATATAGAAAATGGCGCTCAGGGGAGAGGAATGGGCAGGAGGTATAAATTTGGAAGTTGTCAGCCTATCAGTAGTATTTTAAGACACAATCCTGGACAGAATCACAAAGAGAATGAGTAGGTATAGAAGAGAAGACACCTTGAGGACTAAGCCCTGCAACACTGCATGATTTAGAGGTCAAGGAGATAAGCAAAGAGTAGCAAGCAAGGGAGCAAGAAAATCAGAAGATATGTATTCTGGACGCCAAGGAAAGGTTGATTCACCACAGAATGAATGTTACCATGACAAGGGCTACTGATGGGTCAAGTGGATGAAGACTGAGTTGACCATTAGATGGAGCAACAAGAAGGTAATTGGTGACTTTGATAAGGGGGAGAAATTCAGTTTGCAGTGGGTTCAGGACTGAGTGGGAAAAGAAGAATATATATCTGTAGTTACAGACAATTTTACTGAATAATTTTGCATAAAGAAGAACATAGAAGGGGGGGTATGGGGTCAGGAGAGGGTTTTGTTTTATCTCTTCCTTTTTTTTTTTCCCCAAAGATTTTATTTATTTATTTGACAGAGATAGACAAGCGAGAGAGGGAACACAAGCAGGGGGAGTGGGAGAAGGAGAAGCAGGCCCCCCGCCGAGCAGGGAGCCCGATGCGGGGCTCGATCCCAGGACCCTGGGATCATGACCTGAGCTGAAGGCAGATGCTTAACCGACTGAGCCACCCAGGCGCCCTGTTTTATCTCTTCTTAAGAAGGGGGAAATACAGCATGTTTTATGCTGTTGGGAATGATCTGATCTGGTAAAGAGGTAGAATGTTATGACGCAGAAGAGAGAGGGGGAGAATTGCTGGAGCAGTGTCTTTAAGTAGAACAGACAGAAGATCTTGTACACAAATGGAGAGGTTGGTTTTCACTGGGAGCACAGATAGTGCCTCTGTAGGACTGAAATGAGAGGTAGGGTTTATGGGTATGGATGCAGGTAGGTAGATGTAGAGATGGAAACATGGACATTCTTCTTAGATTGAATCTATATTCTCAGCAAAACAAAAACCAAGAGAGTGAGGGTGAGGCAATTTAGGGTAATGTGAAATGGCAAAGAAGCCACAGAAGGACAGTCTGGGGTGTAACAAGAAATAGGCTACGTGTGAATTTCACATCTGATTATCTCAAGTGAATTCTAGGATTAACTGTTACAGAGCTTCCATTTTTGCTGCAGGGTCTCACTAAATGAGATATACTTATATTTCTTTGAGTTTATTTAAGTTTCTTCTATCTTACCTTTCATATCAAGGAATATTTTTAAATATACTACCTGATTAGTGTATGATATTTTATTTGTGTTCAAAGGATTAGCTTTTGCAATCAAGTTGTACCTTAGAATTATCCTTGTTTTAATGGTCGTATCATACTTCACAGTTCTTGTAAATAATATACAAAGGTGTTAGAAAACTTTCTTAACTGGAAAGCAAAAGGGCAAAAACAGTTGATTACATCAAGTCTGTTTTATATGCTGATAGCACTAGTGAAAACAGTAGCCATTAGTTACATAAAATGTGTTTTTGAACTTTGATACCGGATGCAGATCTGTAAAACCAATGGCTAGTTGCTTTCTAGTGAAGGAAGAAAAGCAAATCCATGGATCACATTTTTGTCAAGTCATCCATTCCTAGAACTGTTTAACGACTTCGCCTAATCAGAGTGATTTATTATATATTTGAGAGTGTATTGCTTAATAGTTACTCTTTTGTGTGAAACCCAGATTCATTTTCATTATTAAAGTATATAATCAAAGCCTTTAAACAGTTAACTTTAGGAGAAGCAACAAAACAAAAACCAACCCTGCATCATTCATGCTTCTGCAATTCTTTCTTTCCTCTTGATCTTAGTGTGTCATATGTATATCGTCATGTTTTTTGTATTTGCAAATTATGCTGTAAACTGGTGTTATTTTGTGTAGGTGACTAGCTGTTTTCTCACTGTGATGTAGAGAGACTTTGTTGCTATGTGGCCAGCTCCAGGATTTATGGACACCTCTTACTGGTCGCACGGCCTTTCTGAAGTGGTCAGGCGGATCAGCTGTCGCCTTTCTCTCCCTGCATGTCACAAGTCTTATGTTGCTGTAGGTTGGGTTTCAGTGCCCTTAAGTGTTTCTTTTGCATCCTGGATTAACGATGCAGGAGTTTTTTGAGAATGGTAATTGCCTGGGTTGTGTACAGGAAGATGACAGCCTGTGCTGCAGAATTAGCACTATATTGTGGACTGATAGTCATCGTGAAGATTGCTGGGTGTATTAGATTTACTCGGAAAGGTTATGTGTACAGGCAAAGCTTCTCACTGGGAGTACGGAAGAACTCGAAGCTGTCACCTGACTCCACCTGTAGGCAATAAGCTGCAAGATAAAGTAGAAGACTGATGAAAAAATCTATACATGGGGCGCCTGGCTGGCTCAGTCGGAGTGTGTGACTCTTGATCTTAGGGTTATGAGTTCAAGCCCCACGTTGGGCATAGAGCCTCCTTTATTTTTTTAAGATTTATTTATGTATTTTAGAGAGATAGAAGAAAGGGAGAGAGGTGAGCGGGGGAGAGGGAGAGGGTAAGAGTGAGGGAGAGAAGCAGACTCCCTGCTGACCACAGAGCCCAACACGGGGCTCCATCCCAGGACCCTGAGATCATGATCTAAGCCAAAATCAAGAGTCAGACACTTAACCAACTGAGCCACCCAGGTGCCCGCCCGCCTTTAAGATCTATTTATAAGCCTACTTAAAAAAAAAATACGTAGACACATTTTAACAGATTGGCAGGCAAGTTGTACAATGAATGTGACATCAAGTTAGTTCTGTGGAACGATAGACATGAACAACTTTCTTAAGGGCCCTGATACTGGAGGCTGGCACAGACAAACTGAACAGCTTATTTAAACATTTGGTCAGTGCCACCTAGGAACCATACATATGATTAATTGACAATATAGGGTACTGCTTTAAGACTTCTCCTAGTAACCACCAGATGAAGAGCCAAACTTCTTAAAGAAAAAAACAGAAGAGGGATTATTCAAAAGTGGTCTGGTATATGTAACCAACTTAACCTCCAGTAAACACCAGAATGGAACTAATGTTAGCAGGGGGAATTAGTGAAATACAAAGGCAAACATCTGACCCTAGTGACAATCAGGTCAGGTCTTTCCTTAACAATAGGCTCCCACTGTCTGAAATTGAAATGCAGCCTTTCCTGCAGGTAGAGAATGGTCTAGTTTTCAGAAGGGCTGCCATTTAGCCCTGGTTTTGTAATTAGCAAATAATAAAGCAGTCTTTTTTTTTTTTTTAAGATTTTTATTTATTTATTTAACAGAGATAGAGAGAGAGCACAAGTAGGCAGAGCGGCAGACAGAGGGAGAGGCAGAAGCAGGCTCTCTGCCGAGCAGGGAGCCCGATGTGGGGCTCGATCCCAGGACCCTGGGATCATGACCTGAGCTGAAGGCAGCCGCTTAACTGACTGAGCCACCCACATGCCCCATACATACCTTAATTTAAAAATACATCAGTGCTAAAAATGCTAACCATCATCTGAACTGTCAACAAGCTGTAATCACTGATCATAGATCACCCAGGTGTCCCTAAATCATATTTTTAAACACAAAACTGACCCCAACACAGAGCAAGAGAGTAAGCAAACTTTAAAATTCTTTTTTAAAAATTTGGGGCAACTACTCTTCATAAATGTCAAGCAACTGCTAAACTTATAAGAATATCTACTCAAAAGCTGAATAAGGGCATTAAAATATTTTCATTCATTTTTAGAAACTTTTTTGGTAAATTCAGTAAAATGGTTTAACAGAAATTCTAATCTAATAAGGAGAGTTCTTAAGACTGCTTTATTATTGGGGCGCCTGAGTGGCTCAGTTGGTTAAGCGGCTGCCTTCAGCTCAGGTCATGATCCCATGAGTGTAGTGTAAACATAGCTTTTTTTTTTTTAAGATTTATTTATTTATTTGAGATAGAGTGAGAGAGTGCATGTGCACGGGGGTAGGGGCAGAGAGAGAGGAAGAGGGAGAGAAGCAGGCTCCCTGCTAAGCATGGAGCCTGAAGCTGGGCTTGATCTCACAACCCTGAGATCATGACCTGAGCCAAAATCAAGAGTTGGATGCTTAACTGACTGAGCCACCCAGGCGCCCCTAATCATAGCTTTTATATGCACTGGGAAACCAAAAAACTCATTTGACTCACTTTATGGAAATACTCGCTTTGTTTCCGTGGTCTGGAAACCAAACCCTTGATATCTCAGAGATATGCCTGTGTTGTGGAGCTTTCTTAATTCATAGATACATACGTACATAGCATTTGAGTATTTCCTAGTGAATGAAGGTCTTCGCTAGCTAGCTGTAATTGACGAGTGATTAGTAGTTAACATGGATTATTTTCATATGAGCAAGTGCTTGAGGGTGTTTAAATTCTTTTTGGACCCTACTATTGATTTACTTAGCAGGTCGTAGAATAAAAGTTAAATTTGTAATCAGCTCCTCAGTTATAAATTTGGATTAATGATATCTGAATTAATTGGTGAAGTCTGTTCCATAGGCTTCATGAAGTTTTTTGTTTAAAAGATATTTTGATAATTTAGTCTCCTGGCTGGCCATTCATTTCTTAGGTCCTAATAGCACTGTAGTTCTAAGAAGTGCTGAAATTAACGTTCAAGATGTCACTGTCTAGTTACATGAATTGTTATACTAAATGTTAACATGTTAAAATAATCAGATTTAAATCTCATTTAATTTCTAGTTTCTTCTGGTTTCTGCCTATCACCCAGGAGTTTTGATAAAATAAAAAGATAAACCCTTTTAATGTCAGTTTACCACAAAGTACAAATTAAATGGCACTGTGATGACGGCTGGAATACATTGCAGAAGGAATGTTAGTGGTGATCACAAGAGAAGCAGAATGAAGTCCTGGGGCCTCTGCTGAAGCATTCCTAATAGAAATCTGCCTGCCGGCCATCTGGACCAGAACGTGAAGGGAAGTTCCTGGGGTCTGAGAGGGAATTTATCCCCACGTGTCCTTCAGTCCTTTGATCTCGATTTTGGGGAGGGAGGAGGAGAAGCAACTATAAAGAAGAGTGAAAAGAGACCAGGCTGTGGATTTATGTGGTTAATTTTGGTGGGTAATCATGATATTTCCATTACAGGAATGTTAAGAACTCCAATATCTCAAAGGAAAGACTCTGCAAAGGGAATAAAAAAGAATGACTTCTCTGTAGCCACTTGAGGGAAACAGACCAAAAGAGCAAATTTTTAAAAACTTTAGAATGTGTTTTGTTATGGGAAGTTTGAAAGCAATTCCCTTGAGTCTTGGGTAGTAAAATAGATCATTCACCAACTATCTTTAAAGCACTGGCTGTCTGCCAAGTCCTGTGCTAGATGCTTGGTATTCACCGATAAGCAAAAATACGGACTCTGCTCTTTGAACTTTAGAGTTAATCACGCTCAGAAATGTTTGATCACAAACTGAAGTGATACTGTCTAGGAAAAGAACGTCAGTCAAGTGATGCATTTGACAGAAAACCTTGATATGGACATGGTGGGCAGGGGTGTATTAGGGAAGGCTGCCCTGATCTCTGAAGAATGCGTAGGAGTTAACTAGGCATTGGGAAGGGCATTTCAGATTGAGGGAACGACATGTACCAACACTCTGTATCAAGAGGGAGTGAGGTGTTTAAAGAATTGCAGTTAGGCCAGTGGTGCAGAGGTACAGCCTGAAGTGAGGTCAGTGGGGCCAGACCATAGAGGTCCTTGTCAGCCATGGTCTTTGGCATTGGGTCTTTGTTTCTTTGCTTCTTGGTTATTTATTTTTTAACTTCTTTATTGTGGAAAGTTTCAAACGTACACAGAAGAGAGACTAGTATAATACACTCAGTGTACTCATCTAGCTTTTATCAGCCCACAGCCAATCTTGTTTCATTTATATTTTCACCCATCTGATTATAGTTTTGATTCTTAAAGTAATGGGAGTCATTTGAAGAAGTTTGTTTGTTTTTTTTTTTAAGATTTCACCCATTTATTTGACAGAGACAGAGCGAGTGAGCCCAAGCGGGGAGCAGGAGAGGGAGAAGTGGGCTCACAGGGCAATGGCAGAATCAGGGCTGGGCTTTGATCTGGTAGTTATTTCCATTGTGAAGACGATTGTGGAGGCAGGAATAATTTTTCTGGCATTTTAAAAGACTGGTAGCTAAACTAATTTTGAACTGGACATGTGAGCGTTGTAAATGTACAATTACTAAAAATATGTGCTGATCAGAACTCTCTCACCTAGCCATGTTTAATACATCTATTTTGGGCCCTCTTTTCCCACTGCCAAGACTCCCTAATCTCCCACGACTGCTGAGTTTGCTTCTTACCCTTAAATGACAAGCCTGCTTCCCTCACTCCTTTTATTGGGCAAGGATAAAAACAGTTATTTTTCAGTGCTGTGGGTGGATAAGGAGTTCAGTCTGCTCTTTGTGTTTTTCTTTCTCTGGTTATTTGCAACTTTTGCTGCTCCGTCTTACATAGCTACCTTCCTCTAGTGGAAGTGACGAAACGCTAGTACTTGTTAACTTGCAGAAGGACCCAAGTAACCCTTTATCCTTGTTAAGGTGAGTATGTGGATCTGGAGGACTCCCAGGCTCTGCTGGCTTAGAACAGAATGAACCTTGGTAGGCTGCTGGCATGTAATGCAGCCACATAGTTCATAAACCAGCTATAAACGTCTGTCACCTTTTGGTTCGTTAGCAAAATGAAGAGGAAGATGATATTCTTGCTGGTATTCTTTGAGTATTGTGATTAATCATTATCATATGCTGAGCATGTTTTGCAAATGGAGACCATGTGCTATAGAATCGAAGCTACAAGCGTAATTTGCTCTTTATACAGACACAGACTCCCGGGATTCTCATTATGAGTGTTCGCTAATGGTGGGTAGTGCTACAGCATTCGGCCGGAGTCGGTGTGGGGGAAGTCAGGTGTGTAGTTGAGGTCTGAGTTACCCTCCTTAAAGCACAGTTTCTTCACGTGTAAAATAGAAGTACATCCACTAACAGCATCTAATTCCTAGCCTTATTATGAGAATTAAATAAGATTATATGCACAGCATTTAGGACATTTTAAATTGCTCAACATATTACAACTGTTACTAATAATTCTTTAAGCTTAGATTGAACCTTTACTGATCCTTTAAAGTAATCTAGCAATTGTGTTTTAAAATATATCCAGTACCTTTAAAAAATATTTTATACCTTTTTAATAGACTTTATTTTTATAGAGCAGTTTCAGGTTCACAACAAAATCAAGTGGCAAGTACAGAAAGTGCCTGTATGCCTTCTGCCCCCACATACTTAAAACCTTCCCCAATGTCAGCACCCCCCACCCGAGTGGTACGTGTGTTAGAGACAGTGATCCTACATTGACACATCATTAGCACCCCAAATCCATACTTTATAGTAGGGTTCACTCTTGGTCTTGTACATTCTGTGGATTTTGACAAATATATAATGACATGTATCACCATTATAGTATCATACAGAATAGTTTCCCTGCCCTAAAAGTCCTCTGTGCTCCTGTTGTTCATCCTTCCCTGCCCCCACCCCCTGGCAACTGTTCATCTTTTTACTGTCTCCATAGTTTTGCCTTTTCCAGTATGTCACATAGTTGGAATCATAACAGTATGTAGCCTTTTCAGATTGGCTTCTTTCACTTAGCAATATGTTATGCCTTTGCATGGTTTGATAGGTCATTTCTTTTTAGTGCTGAATAACATTCCACTGTCTGCATGTACCACGGTTTGTTTATCCATTCACCTATTGAAGGACACCTTGATTGCTTCCACGTTTTGGTAATCGTGAATAAAGCTGTTGTAAATGTTTGTGTGCAGGTTTTTGTGTGATCATGTTTTCAACTCCTTTGGGTGAATATGAAGGAGCACAGTTGCTGAATTGTATGGTAAGAGGAAGTTTAATTTTGTAAGAAACCACCAAATTGTCTTCCAAAGTGGCTTATACCATTTTGCATTCCCACCAACAGTGAGAGAGTTCCTCTTGCTCCAACTCCTTCCCAGCATTTGGTGTCAGTGTTGTGTATTCTGACACCAAGTGGATTTTGGCCATTCCCATAGGTGTGTAGTGGTAGCTCGTTGTTTTAATGTGCAATTCCCTATTGACATACAGGGTTGATCATCTTTTCATATGTTTATTTGCCATCTGTATATCTTCTTTGGTGAGGTGTCTGTTAGGTCTTTTACCCATTTTTTTTTAGATTTTATTTTTAAGTAATCTCTCCACCCATCATGGGGCTTGAACTTACAACCCCGAGATCAACAGTCTCATGCTCCACTGGCTGAGCTAGCCAGGCCCCCCTCTTTTTACCCATTTTAAAATCAGGTTACTTATTTTCTTCTTGCGAGTTTTAAGAGTTCTTTTGGATGAGTCCTTTATCACATATGGCTTTTGTAAATGTTTTCTCCCAGTCTGTGACTTGTTTTCTCATTCTCGTGATATTCAGTATATTTTTACTTACTTTCTGGGAGAAAAAGTCTACTTATTTGAGTTTTCTGTGGGGTGAGGGGAGGAGGAGGAAATAGGAGTTTAATATTTCCCATTCTTTAGCATTCTGTTTCCTTCAGAATTTAGGTAATTATTAGGACATTCTTAAAAGTAGTTTTTACACTTTATACCCAGTAGGATAGCTATAATTTTTAAAATGGAAAATAACAAGTTAGGATGTGGAGAAATTGGAAACCTGTACATTGCTGGTGGAAATGTAAAATTGGTCAGTCACTGTGGAAACAGTTTGGTGATTCCTTAAAAAGTCAAATGTAAGGGGCGCCTGGGTGGCTCAGTCGGTTGAGCGACTGCCTTCGGCTCGGGTCATGATCCTGGAGTCCCGGGATCGAGTCCCGCATCGGGCTCCCCCTGCTCGGCGGGGAGTCTGCTTCTCCCTCTCCCGCTCCCCCCTCTTGTGCTCTCTCTCACTCTCTCTCAAATAAATAAATAAATCTTTAAAAAAAAAAAAAAAAGTCAAATGTAAGAATTATATTTGACTCAGCAGTTCCATTCCTAGATACCTGAAAGAATTGGAAACAGGTACTCAAACAAATATTTGTACACAAATGTTCAGCACTGTTCATGATTGCCAGAGATAAAAACAGCCAGATGTTTATCAATGAATGGATATACTAAAATTGTAGTATATACATATAATGGACTAGTATTCCGCATAAAAAAGGATGAAGTTCTGATCCATGCTGATACAGTGTGGATGAACCTCAGAAACATACTAAGTGAAAGAAGCCAGACTTTTTGGTCACATATGATTCCATATATATAAAATATGCAAATAGGTAAATCTGTAGATGCAGAAAGCAAGATCTAAGGTCCTGGATGAGGAATAACTGCTTAATGGATATGAGATTTTATTTTGGGGTGATAAAGATTTTGGAATTAGATAGAGGTAGTAGTTTCATGACATTGTGAATGTACTAAATGCCGCTGACTTGTTCACTTTAAGATGGTTAATTTTAGGGGCACCTGGTTGGCTCAGTTGGAAGAGCATGTGACTCTATCTTATAGATGAGTTCAAACCCCATGTTGGGTGTAGAGATTACTTAAATAAATAAAAACTTTAAAAAATTAAATAAAAACTAAAAAAATTATGTTGTGTGTATTTCACCTCAGGTGTTTTTTTTTAGGAAAGCTAGTTTCAAGGGGTGCCTGCGTGGCTCAGTCGGTTAAGCTGCTGCCTTCCGCTCAGGTCATGATCTCGGAGTCCTGAGATCGAGCCCCACGTTGGGCTCCTTGCTCAGCGGGGAGTCTGCTTCTCCCTCTTTCTCTCCCTCCGTCTGCTCGTGCTCTCTCTCAAATAAATAAATAAAGTCTTAAAAAAAAGAAAAAGAAAAGCTAGTTTTAAGCTTACAGTAATTTTTTTTTTTTTAAAGATTTTATTTATTTATTTGACAGAGACAGTGAGAGCAGGATCACAAGCAGGGGGAGAGGGAGAGGGAGAAGCAGGCTTCCCGCAGAGCAGGGAGCCTGATGCGGGGCTCGATCCCAGGACCCTGGGATCCTGACCTGAGCCGAAGGCAGATGCTTAACGACTGAGCCACCCAGGCGCCCCAAGCTTACAATAATTTTTAAAAAGTATTCTCAAAAGTTTTTCTTTTAGAGTGTTCTGTTATTAAATGGCAACGTATAATTCATTATAATTTCATGAATAAAAAGGCTTTGTTTTCTACATACTTCATTGGGTGGGTGTTGTGAGGGTATTTCATTCTCTAAATGCCTTGAAGTACAATTGAGAGACAAATTTAGGATCAAATTGTTGAAGTTAAAAGTTTTAGAGGCATTACAAAAATGTGGCCAAATTAATTGTTCAGGAATGATGCCTTTCCCAGGGTAGGGCAAAGTACTTTTTGTTTTGGTCTTTTAACAGTGGAAAAAAGGAATGTTAAGAATAATTTATAATTTTGGTTTTCTTTAAGAAAAAGATTTATGAGAGCTTGCATTAAAAATATATGAAACAGGGGTGCCTGGGTAGTTCAGTAGGTTAAGCGTCCAACTCTTGGTTTTGACTCAGGTCATGATCTTGTGGTCATGGGTTCGAGCCCTGCATTGGGTTCCACACTCAGCAGAGAGTCTGTTTGAGATTCTTTCTCTCCCTCTCCCCTTGTTTGCGAGCACATGCTCTCTCTCTCTCTTTCTCAAATAAATAAATAAATAAATCTTTTTAAAAATATATGAAACAGATCAGCTAAAAAAAATTTTTTTAAAGATTTTATTTAGTTATTTATTTGAGAGAGAGGGAGGGAGAAACAGACTCCCCGCTGAGCAGAGAGCCTGATGTGGGGGGTGCATCCCAGGACCCTAAGATCATGACCCAAGCTTAAGGCAGTTGCTTAACTGACTGAGCCACCCAGGCGCCCCTAAAAATTTTTAAAAGATCAGTAGGAGAGATATTCCAAGAATGGGCAGTTGTCCACTAAATCTAGCTCTCTTATGGGTTAGCTAAAAAGAAAGAGGAAAATATGATAGGACTAATGGCTTTTTAGTGACTGATAAAGAACAAATAAAAGTTGGTCTAGAAATGGACTTTTCCATTAAAATGTAATGTAAAGATGCATTTATCGAGTAAATTCTATTGGCAATGTCTTTAAATGTGGTTTGTAGAGGATTCAGAATTGTTCATTTGGTCATTTTATAGCATTTAATGGGCTCTTAAAATTAGAAAAATTTTTTAAAGATTTTATTGATTGAGAGAGAGAGAGAGAGAGAGAGAGTGTGTGTGTGTGTGTGTGTGTGTGTGTGTGTGTGTGTGAGCAGGGGGAGGGACAGAGGGAGAGGGAAGGAATCCTAGCCCAACACTGGGCTTGATCCCACGACCCTGAGATGATGGCCTGAGCCGAAACCAAGAGTTGGATGCCCAACCAACCGAGCCACCCAGGTACCCCAAAATTAAATTTTTAAAAAAGTTTTTATTTAAGTAATCTCTACACCCAATATGGGGCTGGAACTCATGACCCTGAGATCATGAGTTGCATGCTTTTCTGACTGAGCCAGCCATGTGCCCCAAAATTAAATTTATTTTTGAATAGGCAATACATTTACATGGTTTAAAACTCAAAAGGCACAACTGGGATACAGTGAAAATTCCCTTTCCCATACTTGTCCCCCCCAGTTACCCAGTTTCCTTCCCCACAGTCATCCAGTGTTACCATTTTCTTATGATTTCCTATAATAGATGTTTGATTACATAAGATTCATTTATATTAATTTTCTATAGAGTTGAAATAATTAAAACATTTTTGTCTATAATGAACTCTTGCTCTTCACCTTTACTCCTGTTTATTCTGAGTCTTAGAGCAATGGATTGTCTTCAGGTAAAGAACTCTCAGCCAAGATTTCTCAGTCTTAATGCATTTGCTACCTAGTTTTTTCTGATTTCTAGTGATACCCTCCATCTTCCTAAATAATGTAATGAATGAAATGTAATGAAGTGTAATTTGTGGTAGAATAAAACATTTCGACAGTTCGATTATGTTAGAAACAAATTTGTGAAATATAGTATTTGAAATTACATAAAAATTATCTTTCTATCTTAATTTTCTCATATATAGTTAAATATTTGGTTTATTCCTGGGACACCATGTATGTTTGACCCCTTTTTGTTTTCCTTTTTTTCTAAGGTTTTATTTATTTATTTGAGAAAGAGAGAACATGAGCAGGGCCAGGGAGGGGCCAGAGGGAGAGGGAGAAGCAGACTCCTTGCTGAGCAAGGAGCCCAATTTGGGGCTCAATCCCAGGAATCTGAGATCATGACCCGAGCTGAAGGCAGATGCTTACCTGACTGAGCCACCCAGGCGCCCTTGTTTTCATTTTTGTAAGAATGATAAGCTGGAATTCATACATATGTGGTCAGCATTGCAGAAGAATAGTTATTTGTGACCTGCCTGCCCTTGCTTACTGCTCATCTGACCCCACCATAAAGTGAGGCTTTCTGGTACATCTGCTCGTGGCTATAGTTGGGCAGCTGTAGCCATGGTGTAAATCATCATGGTTTACAATACATTGGCGTAAGGTAAAAATTGCTTTTTTACTAAAAATAATTTCCTCTTAATCATTTGATTGTGCTTATGTGTGGATTTAATACTGTTTTAATAGTAATCTGTAAAAATTTGGTGTGACTTCTTTGAAATAAACAGTAGAATAGTTAGGAGTCCATTTTAACAGTGACAAAAACTAATAAACTGAATAGGCAAGATCTGTGCAAAGAAAACTTAAAATGTCACTGAGAGGACTTGAATAAATTGAAAAATGTACCATATTCCTAGGCAGGAAGGTTCAGCATCATAAGATGCTAAGTTAATCTATAAGTTAAACTTGTTCCTTGTAGAAATTATAAGTGTTTTATTTAAACCATTCAAGTGGTTTAAATTCCTGCTAAGTTAATCTATAAGTTAAACTTGTTCCTTGTAGAAATTAGAAGTGTTTTATTTAAACCATTCAAGTGATTTCTGAAGGTCAAATGGATAAACAAACATGGAAGAGTAGCCAGTAAAATTCTGAAACAGAAGAATGAAGGGTGGGAGTGATGATGTGTAGTCCACTTAAACCATGTGGCGAAGCTATGATACTTAATATAGAATGCTTGGAATTTGGATTGGGAGTAGGCAAATGAATCAGTACAAAAGAATAGATAATCCAGAATAAATTGGCAGGTTATCTAGAAAAAAAATTGGATTCTTTTCTTATGTTTATATGAGAATAATTTCCATTGTAGATAGGAAGTATAAACATTTAAAAAACTAAAACCATAAATTTCTGTAAGAAGACACGAGGTCATTTTGTTACAGTTGTGGATGGGGCAGGACCTTCTAATTATGCCATTTAATTCAAGTCAGAAGAGATTTGAAAGACAGCCTACATTAAGTGGAAAACTACACCTTGTTAATGAATTAGAAGACATTACGGTTCTTACCAAATTAAATCTCAGCAGGTTTTAAGAATAAATTAATTCCCAAATATATATGGAAGTACATGCCTAAAAATAACCAAGACATTAAAAAAAATGTTATTGCAAATTTCAAATCTGGGGGTGCCTGGGTGGCTCAGGCGGTTAAGCATCTGACTCTTGACTCTTGATTTCAGCTCAGATCATGATCTCAGGGTAGTGAGATCCAGCCCTGTGTGGGGCTCTGCGCTCAGTGGGGAGTCACTTCTCTGCTTCTCCCTCTCTCCCTCTGCCCCCCCCAACTTGTGTGTGCTCATGCATATGTGCATTCACGCTCTCTCAAAAATAATATTCTAAAAAAAAGAAAAAAATTTCAAATCTGTACAAAAGTAGACTGGGGAGTATAATGAGCCCGCATGGATCTCTCATTTAGTTTCAGCTGTTACTAACTCATGGCCAGTTTTGCTTCATGTGTATTCCTAACCACTTCTCCCCTCCTCTATTATCTGGTCAAGTCTTAGACATCATATAACTTTATCCATTAATGTTTAGTAAGTACCTCTGAAAGAGAGCACTCTCTTTTAGAAACCCCCCATAATAGGAAAGACAAGTTTTCCCCTCAGTGTACCATTATTCCCCAAAGTAATGAGTTAATGTACATCAAGGATGCTTCAATCCATGAGTTCATCATATTGATTTTTGACCTGTAGGAGCCTCTTCAAGTTAATTCCTGAGTCCCATTTATATTTATTTAACTAAATATTAGCAGCTTGAATCCACCAGTATACAAAATGAGTAATAGACCATGACTGTGTAACTGGGTTTGTTCCAGAAATGCAAGGCTGATTTAACATTTGAAAATCAATCAATGTAATCCACTACATTAACAGACTGAAAAAGAAAAACTATATCATAATATCAGATTTAGAAAAAGCATTTGACATTATGATAAAAAACCTCATTTATGATAAAAAGCCTCAGCAAACTAGGAATGGATAGGAACTTCCTCAACATGATAATGGGGGTTTACTCAAGACAGCTACCATTATCCTTTAATATATATATATATATATTATATGATGTGTTATATAATATATATAATAAAAAATATATTTTTTTATTTTTTAAAGATTTTATTTATTTATTTATTTTAGAGAGTGTGAGCAGGGGGAGGGACAGAGGGACAGAGAATCCCAAGCAGAGTCTGCTGAGCGCGGAGCCCAACTTGGGACTCAATCTCACGACCCCGAGATTATGACTTGAGCTGAAATCAGGAGTCAGATGCCCAATTGACTGAGCCACCCAGATGGCCCTATACTTTAGTATTGAAAAAATAAATTCATTCCCCCTAACATGGTGACCCGGACAAGGGTGTCTATTCTTACCACTTCTGTTAATCATTGTTCTGGAAGTCCTATCCAGTACAGTAAGGCAAAAATGAATGAATGAATGAATGAATGAATGATACATAAATTAGAGAGGAAGTAAAACTCTTTATTTGCAGATGACTTGATCATCTATGTAGAAAATCCTAAGGAATCTATCAAAAAGTTACTAGAACTATTAAGTGGTTTTAGTGTGGGCACAGGATAATAAGATCAATATGCAGAAATCAATGTGTTTGTGTATAGTAGCAATTAACAGAAATTGAAATTTTAAGAATACCATTTAAAAGAGCATCCAAACCCCCCCCCAAAAAAATAAAAGAGCATCAGAAGATAATGCAGGACAGGAATTGGCAAATGATGACTCATTTTGTAAATAAAGTTTTCTTTTTTTTTTTTCTCTTTTAGAGAGAGTGAGGGGGAAGGAGGGGATGGGCAGAGGGAAAAGGAGGGAGAAAATCTTTTTTTTAATTTAAATTCAATTAATTATTTAGTGATTATACATATAGTGTATTATTAGTTTCAGAGCTAGAGTTTAGTGATTCATCAGTCTTATACCCAGTGCTCATTCCATCAAGTGCCCTCCTTAATGCCCATCACTCAGTTACCCCATCCCCCCACCCCCCCCCCCCTCCAGCAACCCTCAGTTTGTTTCCTCCAGTTAAGAGTCTCTTATGGTTTGTCTCCTTCTCTGATTTCACCTGGGAGGGAGAGAATCTTAAGCAGGCTCCATGCCCAGCACCTGAGCCCAATGCAGGGCTTGATCCCACAACTCTGAGATCATGACCTGAGCCAAAATCAAGAGTCGGATGCTTAACCAACTGAGCCACCCAGGAGCCTCTGTAAATACAGCTTTCTTGAATCACAGCCACATTCATTTATGTATTGTCTCTGACTGCTGTGCTGCAATGGTAGAGCTGGATAGTTGCGACAGAGTATACATACAGCCCACAGAGCTTAAATATTTACTTCCTGGCCGTTTATAGAAAAAGTTTGCCAACCCCTGACATAGAACTTTATGATCTCAAGGAAGGGGAGGATTTCTTACACAAGAAACAGAAAACATTAACCATAGGGGGAAAAAAAAGTCTTCATCAAAATAATAACTTGTGTTCATCAAAAGATGTAAAAGAATGAATGAAAAGAGAAGTCCTCAAAAATGGGAGAGGTCGCCTGGGTGGTTCAGTCGGTTAAGCGTCTGCCTTCAGCTCAGGTCATGATCCCAGGACCTGGGATTGAGTCCCACATCGGGCTCCCTGCAGAGCAGGGAGCCTGCTTCTTTCTCTTTCTGTCTCTCTGTCTCTCTGTGTCTCATGAATAAATAAATAAAATCTTTAAAAAAAAGAATGGGAGAAAATATTTGAATATCTAACAAAAATCTATAAAGAATTCCTACCAATCAGAAAAGAACACAGTAGAAAAATGGACCCTAAACTTGATTGATTGATCAAGCCTGTGATAGAAGTAGAAACCCAGATGGCCTGAGAACATTTTTTAAAGCACTCAGCCTCATTAGTAATCAAAGGAATGCAGAAAACCCCACAATGACATACTATTAAACACTCATCAAAGAGAACACTCAGCCATTATGGAGAACAGTGTGGAGGTTCCTCCAAAAATTGAACTACACTATGGTCCAACAGTCCTATTTCTGGGTGCATCTGAAGGAAATGAAGTGAGTGTCTCAAAGAGATAACTGCCACCCCCATCTTCATCGTGGCATTATTCACAGTATTCACGTGCACTCACACACAGATATTATTCAGCTATAAAAAGAAGGAAATCCTGCCATTTGTAACAACTATGGGTAAACTTGAGGGCATTATGCTAAGTGAAATAAGTCTGACAGGGGAAGACAAATACCGTATGATCTCACTTATATGTGGAATCTAAAAGAGTCGAACTCAGAAACAGAGTGGAATGGTGATTACCAGAGTCTGGGGGTGGGGGAAATGGGGAGATGTTGATCTAAAGTATAAACTTTAGTTTCTTTTTTTTTTTTTAAGTAATCTTTATCCCCAACTTGGGGCTCGAACTCATGACCCAGAGGCCGAGAGTCATATACCCTATTGACTGAGCCAGCTAGGCACCCAAACTTTAAGCTATAAAATGAAGTTCTGGAAATCTGATGTATAACATGGTGACTGTAGTTAGTAATACTGTGTTGCATACTTGACATTGAATATTCTCACCACATACACAAAATGGTAACTATATTAAGTGATGGATGTATTTAACTAACTTTATTGCGGTAATCATTTTACAATATATATGAGTATCAAATCATTATATCATACCCTGTAAATTTATACAGTTTTTTTCATCAGTACATAGTAAATAAACATTACCTCATTAAAGCTGAGGGGAAAAGCAGTCATCCAACTGGCCAAAAAAAGAATTATACAGTTAATTACATAAAAATAGAAAGCTTCTACATGGCAAAATCACCATAAAGTCAAATCAACAATCACCAGGCTAATTTACTTAATACATGAAGAGCTTCTCCAATCATTGAGAAAAAAACCAGTAACCCAATAGAAAAATTGGCAGAGGATATGAAAAGGAAATAAAAGTGACTCTCAAATACATGAAAGATGTGTCACCTCTCTTATAATAAGAAAAATGCAAATTGGAAACTAAAAGAAGATGCCATGTTTCACCTGTCAGATCAGCCAGTGTTAAAAAGTTGGATAATACCATGTGTTGGCAAGAACGTGAGGGAACAGTCAATCTCATATGCTACTGGCAGGCATATAAACTGGTACAACCTCTATGGAAGGCAAAGTGTCATCATTTATTAAAATTACAAATGTGTCTTATCTTTGACATAGCAGTTCCTAGGTTCTATAAAAAAAAATAGCTTTATCATCATACAAATGAACTCTCTGTTGTCAAATCCAGTGGTCAGTTCTTATTAGTCTGCCTCTTACTTGACCTCTTAGTGGCATTTAACCCGGTTGATCATTCCCTCCTCTTTCAAACACTTCGCTTGGCTTCTTGCATGCCCCACTGCTTGGTTTTCTTTTGCACTTACTGTTGGTTCCTTCTTGGATTCCTTTGTGTATCCTGCAAAATATTGAAGAGCCCCAGGGGTCAGGCCAGGAGTGCTCCAGACTTTCTAAGTGATCTTGTCCAGCCCAAATTCTGCACACTGCTAGATGTTAATCTCCAGCTCTGACCTCTTTGCTGAACAGCAGACTCATCTCTCCCAACTGCCTTCTCAGCAGCTCCATCTGTGTGTTGGATAGGCAGCTCAGACTTAACATGTGCAAAAGCTGAATTCCTGGTATTACCTGCCAAATCTGCTCCTCCTGTTGTTTTCCCATTTTGTCCATTTGCTCAGGTCTAGGAACTGAAGTCATCCTTGACTTCCTTCTTTTTCTCATAGCCCTTATCAAGAATTCTCTTGGCTCTACCTTTAGAAGAAGAGTCAGAATGTTACCACTTCTCACTCTCCCCCCTGTTACGCCTTTAGTCTAAAACCATTTTTACTTCTCTCCTTGGACTATCAGAGATCCTCCTAACGGTCTTATCCCACCCTTGTTGGACCTTGCAGTCTATTCTCCATGCTGTCCTTCAGTGACTGTGTTCCAGATGTTTGCTTAGAACCCCTCAGGGGCATTCTTTTTCACTTGGGATTAGATCCCAAGGTTTACCTCCTTAGCTAGTTCTGTGAAGTGACCTGTCCCCCTCCTCCTGCTCTTTCCTTTGCTTATTATTCTGCTCTAGCCACTTCTTACTCTGACCTCGTGGCCTCAGGGCAGGATCCTTGTCTCTGAGGGTACCTTTCCCTAGAGAACCAAAGACTTGTTTTCCTCACTTCAGTCAGATCTGTGCTCAAACATCCCCTCTTAGGAGACCTTCCCTGACCTCCCTGTCTAAAAGAGTACTCTGTTAATTTGTGCTTCCTTATTTGGTCTTATTTTTCTTGTTAGTACTTTTGACCACCTGACTTTGTTTTTGTGTATTGTCTGTCTTCTTCCATTAGACTGTACATTCCAAAAGAACAGGGCCTTTGTTTTGCTTATTGCTGTATCCACGGTGCCTAGAACAGTGATTGGCACTGAGTAGATATTCAGTGAGTATTAGTTGAATGAATGAGTGAATGAATGTATGAATTCTGCCAATATATTTACATTTGGGAAGTGATTCATATATAGGGCTGTTTATGATAGCATTGTTTTAATAGCAGAAATTGGCAATACCCAAAACGTCCATCAAGAGGTCTGATTAAATAAGTTGTGGTACAACCATATAATACAATCCCCAGTGGGGATATGTATGATTTCATTTATATGAAGAAGAGGCAAAACTAATCTATGATGGTATAAATCACAACAGCAATTGCCTCTGGGTTGGGGGCATTGACAGGAAAGAGTCACAGGGAGCTTTCTGGGGAGATGGAAACATGTATCCTTACAGGAGTGTGTGTGGGATCAGGTGCATGCGTTAGTCAGACTCACTGAACTGTACCCTGACAATCTATAAATTCCAGTGAATGTGAATTATAATTCAGTTACAACAAAATGCATTTTCTAAAAACGAAAAACGAACAAATGAATTTATGTAGCAAGCTAGTGGCATAATCGTACAGAAAATAAATCTTTCATGTGACTTTAAAGCAGTGTTTTGATTGAACATCTCTAGTGGGATCTATCCTTAGGCTAAGAACTACAAAGAAACCTTGAACTGTAGTTAGTGGTTTTATGGTTAATAGTGCTATTAACTTGAAACTATTGAATTATATTACAGGACAACTCAGATAATTATATTAATGTTATTTTCAGCATAAAAATATATAAGCATAAAATCCAAGAATTTAAAAGCTCAGAACTGTTTTTTTAAGATTTTATTTTTAAGTAATCTCTGCACCCAATGTGGGGCTTGAACTCGCAACCCTGAGATCAAGAGTTGCATGCTCCATCGACTGAGCCAGCCAGGTGCCCCAAAAGCTCAGTAACTTTTTTTTTTTTTTGTAAGATTTTATTTATTTGAGAGAGAGTGCATACACAAGAGAGCAAGAGAGCACAAGCAGGGGGAGGGGCAGAGGGAGAGGGAGAAGCAGGCTCTATCCCAGGACCCAGGGATCATGCACTGAGCCGAAGGCAGATGCTTAACTGAGCCACCCAGGTGCCCCAAAAGCTCAGTAACTTTCAATCTGAAATGGAAATATCAGTATAACCCATAATTCATTTTTCTCTTCAATTATTCTCTGTTGTTTTTGTTCTAATAATACATATTTCCTATCTGCCATTGAAAAGCCTCAGAAGCGATGACAACACAACAGCACCAGTACCTAAATCGAGGTCTCTAAATATCATTTCCCACTAAGAACCAGGGCTCCTTAGAGAAACAGCTGAATTCAGATCTGGGGCAGGCAGTGCTTACAATGAGTCTGAGATGTTACAGTGACAAAAAAGCAAGACAGCAGCTATTAAAGATTTATGTCAGAAAGGTATGAGATAAACAAGATTTGTAAAGCATTACTGGTAGAATATATGTGGTAGTCATATGGGTGGTTACTGTACAATTCTTTCAACTTAGCTGTATGTTTGATAATTTTTATAATTAAGTGCTGGATGAAAAAAGAGACAGGAGCCAACCTGAAGTAGCTCTTGCTAGTTAAAGGTGGGAGCATCAAAAGACTAATGACTGCAGTCAGTTGAAACCCAGGTAGTATTAAAATTTACTAGTTAGTGATCCAACAGTTACAACAAAATATTAGGAGATTGCTTGCACACTATCTCATTTTTCTAAAAATTAGTAAATTAGGAGGGAAAAAAGCATTTATCTTGCCTTTTCTATATTAGGGTAATCAGCCAGTGGGGAAGTTTCTTCATCGTGGAAATTTCAACTAATATATATAAAAGGGACAGTGGAATTAGAAAATTATCATTCGCATTCCCTAATGCAATTACGGATGTAGATGGGTGTCATTAATAGATGCTAAAGCCAGTAAAAGAAAGGCTGATGGTAAGCTCTGTCATGGACAGATCATATGATAGTACCTGACACCAGTTTTGTCTCATCACTGAAGGTGATGTCAGATCTTATTATCTGACAGTGCGATGCTGTAGCAAGTATGTGGCCCCGGCAGTGAAGTTTTTTTGCCAAAACAAATCCAAACCTCATTAGGCTTCAAGATCTACCCACCTGGGTACAGGAACTATGGGAGAGAGAGGACCAAGTTGAATACTACCACTGAGGGAAGGCATTAGCAAATGCAGGAATGTGGGAAATACTGCACGGTAAATAAATGATCTGTTTTCGATAACAAATAAATGGCTTGAAAACAATGGGTCAGGAGGGGCAACTGTTTAAACTAAGGCTTATAAGTCATATCAACCAAATGCAATGTGTGGGCTTGGTTGGGATCTTCATTTAAATAAACCAGTTGTAAAATAACATTTTTTAAACAATTGGAGAAATTTGAATATGGCCTGCTTAGTAGATGATTATAAGGAATTGTTCATTTGCTGGGTATAATAATGACATTGTGGTTATATATATTTTTAAAGATTTATTTATTTATTTATTAAAGATTTTATTTATTTATTTGACAGAGAGAGGCACAGCGAGAGAGGGAACACAAGCAGGGGGAGTGGGAGAGGGAGAAGCAGGCTTCCCGCCGAGCAGGGAGCCCAATGTGGGGCTCGATCCCAGGACCCTGAGATCATGACCTGAGCTGAAAGCAGACGCTTAACGACTGAGCCACCCAGGCACCCCAAGATTTATTTATTTTAGAGAGAGAAGAGAGAGTGCATGCATGTGTGAGTCGGGAGGGGGCAGAAGGAGAGGGAGCGAATCTCAAGGGGACTTATTGAGCTGGGGTGGGGGGAGGGTGCCTGAAGCAGGGCTCACTCTCCTGACTGTGAGATCATGACTTGAGCCGAAATCCAGAGTTGGACCCTTAACTGACTGAGCCACCCAGGTGCCTCATGGTATTTTTTAAAAGTCCTTATTTCTTAATGATAATGTAACTGAAGTATTTAGTGATAAAATATATTGATATCTAGGATTTTCTTTAAAATACTCTAGGAGTGGGGTATAGGTAAATAAAATGATAGGCAAAATGTTAATTACTAAAGCTGGGTAATGAATACTTGGAGATTCATTATATTTTTCCTCTATTTTTGTTTGGAATTTTCTAAAATAAAGGAGCTTTTAAAACTACCACATGTGGGGCGCCTGGGTAGCTCAGTCGTTAAGCGTCTGCCTTTGGCTCAGGTCACAATCCCAGGGTCCTGGGATCGAGCCCCGCATCGGGCTCCCTGCTCTGCGGGAAGCCTGCTTCTCCCTCTCCTACTCCCCCTGCTTGTGTTCCCTGTCTCACTGTGTCTCTCTCTGTCAAATAAATAAATAAAATAAAAAAGATTTTATTTAAAGCAAATCCCAGATATCAATATATTTCATCACTAAATACTTCAGTTACATTATCATTAAGAGATAAGGACTTTTAAAAAATATCATGAGGCACCTGGGTGGCTCAGTCAGTTAAGGGTCCAACTCTGGATTTTGGCTCAAGTCATGATCTCACGGTCAGGAGAGTAGCCCTGCTTCAGGCTCCCCCCCTTCCCTGGCTCAATGAGAAGTCCCCTGGAGTTTTTTTTGTTTGTTTGTTTTTTTTAAAGATTTTATTTATTTATTTGACAGAGAGAGACATAGTGAGAGCAGGAACACAAGCGGGGGAGTGGGAGAGGGAGAAGCAGGCTCCCCGCGGAGCAGGGAGCCCGATACGGGGCTCGATCCCAGGACCCTGGGATCATGACCCGAGCCGAAGGCAGACGCTTAAGGACTGAGCCACCCAGGCGCCCCCCCCTTGAGATTTGCTCCCTCTCCTTCTGCCTCTCTCCCGACTCACACATGCACGCACTCTCTCTTCTCTCTCTAAAATAAATAAATCTTTAAAAAAATATATAACCACAATGTCATTATTAAACACAAGCAGGGGGAGTGGGAGAGGGAGAAGCAGGCTTCCCGCCGAGCAGGGAGCCCGATGCGGGGCTCGATCCCAGGACCCTGGGATCATGACCCGAGCTGAAGGCAGAGGCCCAACCGACTGAACCACGCAGGCTCCCCAAATAAAATCTTAAAAAAAAAAAGGAAAACAACCACATGATCATTAAAAGAAAAAAGAGGAGGCTCTTTGGTATGTAGTGATGATTTCTGCGATTTAAGTGAAGAACTAAGGACAGTGTGTGTGATGGCTTACTATTTGAGGTAACAAGAGGAAAAAATAATAAATGTGTATCTATTTATACTCATATATGCTAAGATATCTCAAGAAGCCTTCATAAGAAGCTCCTCTGGGGACAGACTTAGCAGAGAAGGCTTACTTTTCACAGAATGTCCTTTTGTACCTTTTTAACAAGTGCAGTGTGTACTATTGAAAAAAATAGGTTATAAAAGAAGAAGAAAATTAGGAACCACTCTTCCAGGCACACACACCTGTGTAAATTTAGAACAATAGAATGTTAATGCTGGTGGGGATTTCGAGAGATTATTTGAACAACCTCATTTTAAAACTGAGGAAGTTGAAGTCTGGATATTTTTTTTTTTTTTTTGCAGTCATATGGCTGATTGGTGTGAGGCAGACTTGTAAGCCAAGTCTCTGACTGCCCTCTATAAAGTAGACGGCATACAACTGTGGTTTTAAACTTTGGCATCTCAGGTTAGATTGAAATGTGATTGATACGTTCAGGCTACGCTAGGGACACGATACATACCTGCCTTTGAGTCTGCAGTCTTTTTTTATGAACCTGTATTTTGGAAGACTTCATCTGTGTATGGCTCAGCAAAACCCGTGTATTGATGAACAGTGATTTTACAGTGTATTCCTACAGTTCTAAGATCATGTGTGGGAAAATAATGCAGTTTATGGATGTCAGGAATGTTGTTGCTGTGGCTTCGTTTGTTTTAATGACCTTGAGAAATTTGAACGTTCTAAATATTTCATTCACTCTTACTTGGCTTTCAGAAATTTCCTAGGGAATAATGCTTGGCATTCTTCTTGGCAAATTATAAAAATCTTACATGCTTGTTCTAAAATATTCAAGCTGTACACGAGGTTTTGAAGAAATGCCTTTAAAGAAAATGCCTTCTCAGGTGCCTGGGTGGCTCAGTTGGTTGGGCGACTGCCTTCGGCTCGAGTCATGATCCTGGGGTCCCGGGATCGAGTCCCACATCGGGCTCCCTGCTCAGCGGGGAGTCTGCTTCTCCCTCTGACCCTCTTCCCTCTCATGCTCTCTGTCTCATTCTCTCTCTCAGAAATAAATAAAATCTTAAAAAAAAAAAAAATTTAAAAAAAAATGCCTTCTCCTCCTTAGTGGCACCAATTGTACTGTACAGAGGCAGTCATTGTTTCTGGGGTGAATGCTTTCAAGTGGACATTTAAGTTGAGGTTGTGAAGTTCCCATCACATAGAGTGCAGGAAGCTTAACTTCTCTTAGAGAGGTGCCTCAAACTTTTTTTTCTTTTCCCATCTTCTCCCCGCCCATCTGCTCCCCTCCTGTGTTTCCGTCTCTTGAAAAATGGGTATCTATCTCTGTCTGCCTGTTGACCCCAGTAAAAAGCCTTAGCCACTACATTCTTTCACAGCACCCTCCTTTCTGATTAATTACCAGCCCCTTCCATCGCTGTCCCCTAAATATGACGTAGCCACTTGTTGCTCCCCATCTCCAGGGATGCCGGTTATACCCTTTCTCCTCTCTCCCTGACTCTCTGTCCCGATGCAGCCCATCACTCACTCACCTTCCAGATTCAGTAGGCTTCTAGAACAAACAAAATTGCCATCTTCCTCTTCAGACACCAAGAGGACTCTCAGTTGCCTTCAGTTGCTGTAATTCTTTGGTAATGTTTGCTATCAGAGTTTTTTATACTGTAGGTCCCGGTCTAATTTATCAGCCACCTCCGTCCCCCTCTTTTTCTTTCCCATCATGCCCCCTACACCATTACCAAACTGCTCGGATTTCTCAGTATTCTCTGCGTATAACACACTGTTTCCACCTCTGTGCCTTGGCAGTTGCAGCATCCCTGTCTGGAGCACCTCTCCTTCCTGGGCTCGGGAAAATCCTCTCGGTCCAGTTCACATGTTCCTTCCTGAGAAGTGTTATGGGACCCTCTCAGGGTCTTCTCCCCTCTCTCATAGTCCTTATCAACATGATGTCGTAGCTACTCGGGCCCTTCAGTAGATCAGGGGTTAGCGAACTTTTTCCGTAAAGGACCAGATAGAAAATATGTTTGGTTTTGCGGGCACATGATCTTTATCAGGACTCTTCAGCTTTGCCCTTGTAGCTTGAAAGCAGCCATGGACTGTAGGTGAAAGAACGAGCGTGGCTGTGCTCCAACAGACTTTATTTATGGACACTGTAATTTGAATTTCATATAAATCCACATGTTCCCAAATATTCTTTTGACTTTTTCAAACTTTTTTTTTTTTTTTTTTTTTTAGGTCATGGGCCATACAAAAACTGGCGGTAGGCTGGATTTGGCCCATGGGCCATAGTTTGCCACTCCTTGCATGAGAGAGTGGGCTGTTCAGGGATAGGCTTTGTATATTTTTAAACATCTCTGCCTCCCACTCACCCCTCTTCCTCCGTGCCTCACTTCCTTTATAAGCAAGTGATGACTGGACAGCAGTTGTTTATGGAATAAATGCTTCAGTGAGGAACTACTTGAATTATGGTAGTGTCTAAACATGTGAAAATTAATGGAGCATCGTATTGTGAATTAGTAGCCATTTTTTATATTTATTAATAAACATTTTCAGAAAAGAAAGTGTACAGAAGTTGCATAACATGGGGGAGTTCACAGGCCCCCTCTATGTAGAAGACAGCTCTGGCTGAGAAAGATGTAATAAACAAGCGAATAGTCTCTGCTCATACAACTGGTCCAAATCCTTGGTTTGAATTCAAGATTAGATTAGAATACCTCTTCCTCTTTTCCCTTTATCCAGTGGCAGTTAGGTTTTCAGAGGGTTTTTCATATAGGGCTGCCTACCTCATGGGTGTAACAGGCTCTCAGTGGCATAGTGGTCAGAGTCAGACATGTAGACTGGGTTTTGAATCCTGGTTCAGCACCGACCTTTTCTGTGCCCTTTGCCACATCACCAAATTATCTAAGGCTTGGTTTCCTCATTGCTATAATGGCAAGTATTGAAAAATACCCGGCTTGTGTGGTTGTTTGGGAAAATAGGAAGAGTATATTAAAAATAGAATGTGTAAAATGCCAGCATCTGGCACAAAATACACTGAATAAATACTACCTGCTGTTGTTGGTATTTATTTCCCCCCAAGATTTGTCTGTTTTCTTTCAGTACATACAGGGGTTGTGGGAGTGGGTTAAGGTTTACAGAAATAGCCTGGGACATTCCAGTAAGTTATGTTGAAACAGTGTAATCCAACAACTTTCAGTCTTTTTTCATATAACCTGCAAATTTAGCCAAGTTTATTGGTTTCTTTAGTCTTCTTTTTAGAAATAAAGTCATTGACTACCAGGCAATATAAAAGCTTTGTGTGGTTTTCTTAACATTTGGACATTAGTTGAGGAAGACTGGGCAGGCCACTCACTTAGAAGGCTGATGTTACACTCTGTACCCTGGGACTCATACTTAAGAATGCCGTGCAGGAGAGTTTGTGTCTCTGACCACCTCGTATTGTTCTTAAAATACCTTGTTGTTTCCAAAGTAAAACTGTCAGACTATCTGTTCACAGCACTGTATGGTGTTTCTTTGTACTAGACAGGGAATTTCCTTTCATTAAATAAACAGCCTGATTCACTAGATAAAGAAAAGGGATGTTTATAAGGCATTTTGTAAACTGCCTGTTTATGTCTACTTGTTCCTTACTTCAGCAGTATTTTGACCTCCTGTGTAGGAAAAAAATAGTCAAAGGGTAAGATGGCTTCAAAACTGTAGGAACTGATATTACTAAAGCTTGGCCCTGTGATAATTTATTGATTTAACTTGAACAAGTTATTTGACTTCTTGCTGAGCTTTACTCATCTTTTAAATATTTTTATAGGGTCCTTGTGCATAAGAACTTGGGGCAGCTGTTCTCCAAAATACTCTGTATGGGGCACCTGAGTGGCTCAGTCGATTAAGCATCCAACTCTTCATCTCAGCTCAGGTCTTGATCTCAGGGTTTTGAGTTCAAGCCCTGCTTTGGGCTCCACACTGGTGTATGTGTGTATATAAAATATATTCTGTAAAAAATAGTAACACTTCTATTTATCTGGAATCCAAGCAAGTGCAGATAATTATTCACTATTATTTTGGTCTTATTTTTGAAATTTTATTTCTTTTTAAAGATTTTATTTATTTGAGAGATAGCGAGCAAGAGAGAGTACGAGCAGGGGGAAAGGGAGCCCCCATGTGGGGCTCGATCCCAGGACCCTGGGATCATGACCTGAGCCGAAGGCAGACACTTAACCAACTGAGCCACCCAAGCACCCCTGGTCTTATTTTAAAGAAGGGACACACAAATGACTAGAAGAGGTTTGTCTGTAGAAGCAGTTTGCAGGGCATATCACAGATCTGACAGGGTGCAGCCCTCATGCCATCTGGGATACCAGCGGAGCTCTCCGGTGGTCATGGCAGTGCTGAGGGACTGTTGAATGTCAGGAGCATTGCATTGTTGGAAATGAGATCATGTTGGGTGTATTATTGAATGTAGTTTTTTGGGAATTAGTAATATGTCTAAGATCTATAGCTTGTTAATCAGGATTTCCCATGATGTAGATTATCACTATAGATAACCTAATTTTTTAAGGAAAATATTTCCAGAACTTTAACCTGGGAGATGTGGAATATATTTACCCCACTATGCTTTTGGTAATGGGAATAGAAACTTTTCTGACACCAAGGGGAGTGGACAATAGGTAGGGAGAATGGGGATAACTCCTCTAGCTAGAACTTTGCAAATATGTATGTTCTTTCTTGTGTTAGTCTCATCCTGGCTTGAAGAGTCTAAGACCATTTTTTCCTCAAATCTTTTTTAGTGGACAAAATTCACTAAAATATTCATTAGAATTTTTTTTTTAAAGATTTTATTTATTTATTTGAGAGAGAGAATGAGATAGAGAGAGCATGAGTGTGGGGAGGGTCAGGGGGAGAAGCAGACTCCCCGCTGAGCAGGGAGCCCGATGCGGGACTCGATCCCAGGACTCCAGGATCATGACCTGAGCCGAAGGCAGTCGCTTAACCAACTGAGCCACCCAGGCGCCCCTCATTAGAATATTTTATTCTAACATCCACTAAAAATATTCATTAGACATCTCATTATACTCTCAGTTCATATGTTCAGAGGATATCCTCCCTGAGATTCCCTCCTCCACTGACCTTTCACATTTTCAGTGGTGGAAGGCAGCTCCACTGTTGACCGAGCCCATAATCTGTCAATCACTTGGTCCTGTGTGGATGCTTCTTTCTGTTTATCTGAGAACCTGTAACTTCCTTCCCACTCCCACTTCTGTCCTCATCCTTTCTCAACCCGAATTAAATGCAGAAACCTATTCTGCTACCAAGCTTGCCTACGTCCAGCTCAAGTCAGAGTGACCTTCCTAAAACCCAAATTGAGAGGAATGCTCCTAGCCACTTCTAGTGTGGCGTTGCCCAGAAGGAATTAATTTTTGTTTAAATAAACTCTTAAAATTAAAAACAGAAACAAATTGGGTTATTTTCTTTGCTTAAACAACTTCCTTGACTTACCCATTGCCTTCAGGTTTCAATCCAAACTCTTGATAATTAGACCCTTGCCTTTTTGTTCAGCCTCCCTAAGTAACCCTTTCTGTATGCTTTCTGCACTCCTTTTTTTTTTTTTTTAAAGATTTTATTTATTCATTTGAGACACAGAGATACAGAGGGAGCATGAACAGGGGGGGCGACAGAGGGAGAGGGAGAAGCAGGCTCCCTGCTGAGCCAGGAGCCCAACGTGGGGCTCGATCCCAGGACCCTGGAATCATGACCTGAGCCGAAGGCAGACGCTTAACCATCTGAGCCACCCAGGCGCCCCTCTGCACTCCTTTTTTAAGGCACTTGTTTGTGGGGTGCCTGGGTGACTCAGTTGGTTAAGCGACTACCTTCGGCTCAGGTCATGATCCTGGAGTCCCAGGATTGAGTCCCGCATGGGGCTCCCTGCTCAGTGGGGAGTCTGCTTCTCCCTCTGACCCTCCTCCCTCTCTTGCTCTCTCTCTGTCATTCTCTCTCTCTCTCAATAAATAAATCAAAATCTTTAAAAAAAAAAGCACTCGTTTGTTCATTCTGTCATTGGACCATTCTTTTTCTTTCTTTTTTTTTAAGATTTTATTTATTTATTTGTCAGAGAGAGAGCAAGAGCAAGTACAAGCAGGGGAAGCTGCAGGTAGAGGGAGAAGCATGCTCCCTGCTGAACAAGGAGCCCAGTGTGTGGGACTCGATCCCAGAACCCTGGGATCATGACCTAAGCCGAAGGCAGCCATTTAACTGACTGAGCCACCCAGGCTTCCCTGGACTATTCTTTCATTTGCTCATTAAACTTTTATTGGCCACTAATATGGGTCAAGCTCTTTGCTTAAGGCTTGGGCATGAGGTGGTCAACAGAAGAGATCCTTAGACATTTCACTGACCTCTCACAGTTAATCAGGATAGAGTAGGTTATGATGCAATGACAAATTAACCCTGAGATCTTATTGTTTTAACACAACACAGTTGTATTGCTTGTTACAAGCCACTTTTCAGAGGCTGTGCTCTACACAGGAACTCTTCCATTCAGAGGCCCCAGCTTATAGCTACATCAGCTGGAACTCACTGCATCCTTGAACACTGTGACAGAGGAAAAGAGAGGCTGGATGGGCTTCTCCCTGCCTCAGCCCAGAAGTGATGTGTGTCCCTTCTGCTCACATTTCCTTAGCCAGAACTAGTCAGATGGCCCCACCTAATAGCAGGGGGCTTGGAATACCATAAACAAGAACATAAACTATCTGGTGAACATTATGGTCTCTGCCACAGTTACTGAAGTATAAACAGTTACCTGACTTCTTGTCTGTCTTATCTACTGGTCTTTAAATTTCTCAGAAGCTGAGGCTGTATCTACCTTGCTTTTGTGTCCTAAGCACACGGGCACATAGTAGGCTTCTGATTTTTGTTGAATAAATGTCCCTCTTGAGCTTGGATTTAACTCAAGTCACTTCCTTTAAGAAACCTTCTCTTACGATCCCTCTACTACCTCCCCCCACACCCCTACCCTCCGGCCCCCAGCCTGGGTTAGGTGTCTCTTTTCAATCTTTGTGGTATCCCATGCCTACCTCAACCAAAGCATTCCTCACCTTGTATTACTTTTTCTTTTTTTTTTTTCTCCCCCTCTCTGCTAGATACTCATTTCCTTTAGGGCAGGGGCTTTCTTTTATATTCTTTTTTTTTTTTTAAGATTTTATTTATTTATTTGAGAGAGAGAACAGAGCGAGCGAGAGAGAACATGAGTGGGGGGGGAGCGGCAGAGGGAGAGGGAGAAGCAGACTCCCTGCTGAGCGTGGAGCCTGATGTGGGGCTTGATCCCAGGACCCTGAGGTCATGACTTGAGCCAAAACCAAGAGTCAGAGGCTTAAGACTGAACTACCCAGGTGCCCCTCTTTTATATTCTTTTGAAAATTTGTATTAACGTTTTTAAAATTGCTTTAATAATGCTTAAGAAATAAAACATTACTGGGGCGCCTGGGAGGCTCAGTCGTTAAGCGTCTGCCTTCGGCTCAGGTCATGATCACAGGGTCCTGGGATCGAGCCCAGCATCGGGCTCCCTGCTTAGCGGGAAGCCTGCTTCTCCCTCTCCCACTCCCCCTGCTTGTGTTCCCTTTCTCGCTGTGTCTCTGTCTGTCAAATAAATAAATAAAATCTTTAAAAAAAAACTAAAACATTACTGTTCTAAGCTTAATTAAATCCTTTATGTAAATCTTCCCCCATTAGGTTTATTATTCCTATGGATTTCTTTAGTCTTTCCTTGCATACATGTGTCCCTAATCAATATAATGATTTTCCTCTGGGTCCATGTGGGTAACAACTTGTCCCAGCCCTACCTGTTGACTTCTCCCTGCTCTGTAGGACCACCTGTATCATAAATCCAGGAGTTGGGTGTGGTGTGTTCTATGGGTACATTTACCCATCTCTGCACCAATATCACCTATCTTAGTGATAAGAGTTTCATGAAAGGTCTAATACCTGGTCGTCCAGTCCCCCACTCTGATCTGCCTTAAAATTGCAGAGGTTTAATCTGCAACTGCCATTCCTGGTTTATAATGATGCTTAATGAATTTGTTGAATAAATAACAAATCCTGTGGGTTTTTTTTTTCCTTAGTATGTCATTTTCAGATTTAGGAGCTTTGCCATTTAATTTCTTTTCAGATAATTTTATATTTAAAAATCAAGCTTCAGAATCAGAATTTATTGACCAGAAACACCATTTAGTGTTTTATAAGATAGGAAGGAGTAAAGCCTCTGGCTAAAGTAAAGAATGTTTTGTGTTTTTTTGCAGTAAATTTGCAGTGGGTTGTCAAGGAAACTTAGCCAGGAGAACTGTTTACTGGTAATAGTGTTTGCTTTGAAGTGTGACTACAAAGTAATGAGGCTTGTTTTTCCAAGTGTCAGTATTATCCGTAGTATTACCTCACATAGTCATACTTTGAATGTGCAAAGTAATAACACTTCCTAGATTACTGATTAATATTTCACATTGATTCAAAGTTAGAAATTAAATTATACTTTATGTTAGGAATTGTCCCTGTAAAGGTCTTTCATTTGGTCTATAACCTAATTGGATGGCCCTAGTCAGCCTTTCAAGCAAATGCTTAGGTTTAGAATGGCTGCATAACACTTTGCCAAGAAGTGGGAGAACTCTAGGAAGAAAGACTACATGTTGTTTATATAACAAATCAGTGAAAGATTAACCCATTTTTCTACTCTTTCTTCTTGAGTTTTCCTTGCAGAGTGGATTGTTATGACTTAAATGCCATTATTAGAGTCTTTGGAAGACTTTTTAAAAAAACTTTTTAACTTAAATTAACAAACATGGTTGTGTTTGGGTTTATTTTTATTTTGATAAGGAATTTTTTGGTAAATTTTTATCTGAATTCTAGCTAGTTAACATATAGTGTAATATTGGTTTCAGTAGAATTTAGTGATTCATCACTTACATATTAACACTCCGTGCCCAGTCACAAGTGTACTCAATAAAGATTTTTTAAATTTATTTTTTATTTTTTTATTATTTTTTATAAGGAATTTTTTTTTTAAATGTAAGATTTGCCACAATTATCACGAGATGGGAGAAGGAGTGTGGCAATGATCCCCTTTTCTTCTATTTCATCTCTATAATTTAATACTTTATAAAACTCAGGATAACTTTTTGGAAGGCCACTCCCCTGGAGTGTAGACTCTGATGTAGAAAGTAGTAGCACTGACTCCCAAATTTAGCTTTTAAAAATTTACTGTGATCTTAATACCAGTTTTATTTTATTGAGGTGAAGTTAACATAACATGACATTAACCATTTAGAAGTGAGTAAGTCAGTGGCATTTAGTACCACTAATTCAGTGGCATTTAGCAACCTTTATACAGTTTCAAAACACTTGGATCACTCCCAAACAAAATCCTGTACTCTCATTAAGCAGTTACTCTCCAATCTTCCCTTCTCCCAGTCCCTGGCAACCAGCAGTTTGCTTTCTATCTCTTTCACATCAGTAGGATCTTACAATATGTGACTTTTGGAGTCTGGCTTTCACTTAGCTTCATGTTTTCAAAGTTGATCCACTGTGTAGCATGTATCAGTGCTTCATTCTTTTTATGTGAGGACTCTTCCTGCACATGTGTATGCCATGTTAGCCATTCATTCATTGATGGACATTTAAGTTGTTCCTGTGCTCTGGCTACAGTGAATAATACTTTTGTGAACATTTATGTATATAAGTATTTGAGCACCTGTTTTCAGTTCTTTAGAGTATATACCTAGGAGTGAGATTGTTAAGTCAGCTGCTAATTTTTTTGAGAGAGAGAGCAAGGGTGGGGTTGCAGAGTGAGAGGGAGAGAGAACCTCAAGCAGACTCCCCACTGAGCGCAGAGCCTGATGTAGGGCTCAGTCTCACTACCGGGAGATCATGACCTGAGCCAAAATCAAGAGTTGAGGAGCGCCTGGGTGGCTCAGTCATTAAGCGTCTGCCTTCGGCTCAGGTCATGATCCTGGGGTCCTGGGATCGAGCCCCGCATTGGGCTCCCTGCTCGGCGGGAAGCCTTCTTCTCCCTCTCCCCCTTCCCCTGCTTGTGTTCCTGCTCTCGCTGTCTCTCTCTCTCTGTCAAATAAAAAAATAAAATAAAAAAATAGAAAGTGTCTTTCCTTTAAAAAAAAAAATCGAGAGCTGGATGCTTAACTGACTGAGCCACCCAGGTGCCCCTTATGGTAGTTTTTTATTTAACTTTTGAGGAACTGCAAACTTTCCACAGCATCTGAACTATTTGACATTCTTACCCAATGTTTGAGGGTTCCAGTTTTTCTATATCCTTGCCAGTTCTTGTTATTTTAAAATTATAGCCATTCTTGTGGGTGTAAAGTGGTATCTCATGCCAGTTTTACTTTGCACTTTCCTGGTGACTAATGATGTTGAGCATCTTTTCATGTGCTCCTTGGCTATTTGTAGATCTTCTTTGGAGAAATGCTGCTTGTCTTTTTGTTGTAAGATTTTTTATATTTTTATGTATTCATATTTTGGACAGCATACCCTTATCAGATAGATGATTTGCAAATATTTCCTCCCATTTGGTAAGTCGTTTTTTCACATTCTTGATCGTGTCCTTTGATGCACAGATTTTAATTTTGATGAAGCTTTTGGTGTCATGTCTAAGAACTCCGCATATCTTACCAAAGTCAAGATCATGAGGATTTATTGCTTTTTATTTATCTTTTATTTTTCAAATTATTTTTGTAAGTAAACTCTACCCCCAGAGTGAGGCTCAAACTCATGACCCCAAGATCAAGAGTCACATGCTCTACCAACTGAGCCAGCCGGGCACCTCAGATTTATTGCCGTTTTTAGTTTTAGCTCTTACATCTAGATCGTTGGTCCATTTGGAATTCATTTTTGTATGTGGTATGAGGTGGGAATACAATGAGGACTCTTATTTTAAAAACAAAATTTCATAGAACCTTCCACATTATACTTTTAATATCCCTTATATTTACACACCACCCCAAAATTCCCTGTGGGTTTCATATATTATTTTAAATTATTCTGAATTGTGCAAAGCAGAACCTACATACACTTAAAAAATAGTACTTATAAATATAAAGATATTATTTTCTCCATCCACGGACTATATATTGGTGACTGTATATGGATTCATGGATTTCCTTCTTAACTCCATGGTGCCCACTGAGTCAGCAGATCACAGATTTTGTAGGGGAGCATCAAGAGACTCTGTCATGACATGAAGAAAAGGGATTAAGGATGAAGAAAAAGGTAGAATTTCCAAGAGCCCATATACTTGCAGAAACCTCAAGGGAGAGATGGGAGAGATGGGAGAGATGGGAGAGGACTGGAAGGTAGGTCACCGGAAGGCAGTGGTGGAATCTGTAGGGGCTACAGAGGACATAGCATTTTCTTCCAGGCAACAAGGATGACTGCAGAGTAGAAGTGAAGTGCCCAGGGGGAATACGTTTGGAATAGGGACGGAGGCTCAAAAGAGCTCGTCAGAAAGCAATGGTGTAAGGAGCTGTAGAGGATTCTTTTCATTTTGGAAGTAATGCCAACGTAATTCTACCTCCAAAGGAGGAGTCACCTAACTGTTTAGCATCTGCCCTAGAGAGGGGTAAGGAAAAGGAGCTGGAGACATTCTAGGATTTTATTTCAGCCATAACTAGAATGCTGGTTAAATTTGCATTAGTAAACTGTAGTCTGTATCAGGATTTTGTGGGTGTGTTTGGTTGGTTGTCTGCTCATTTCTTAATAAAACTTCCTAGTAAAAAAAATTCTGGTTTTATCTCAGCTGAAAGCATGATGAAATTTTCCAACTTTACATGTAGATGAGGGAGTTGGGTTCTCAGTGCGCACTTAGAACTTCGGGTGGTGCATTGTATTGGCTTGTGGCCATTGGATGGACCAGGAGCTGGAACACATGGGAGTGACAACCTGGGAGGGAAGGTGTTGGGACTATGGTGCCAACCAGGGCTAAGGATTTCTTTGCTTCTGGCCAGCCCTTCACAGTGCTCAGGCTTATCAGTACTCTTCCCGCCGCCCCCCCCCCACCTTGTCACCTCTGTGTTCAAAGATCTTTAGGGAAAGGAACAAAGGAGAGGATAGATAGCACAAGTGCCTGAGAGCCTGAAGGAAGGTAGAGGTAATGGCCACTGGTTCACATGTCCTTCTGCTTTTACAAGGTGGATTGTCTACTCTTTCCACTAGAAACGAAAGCTACCCTACAAGTGACCTGGAGAGGTATAAACAAAAAGTAGGTCTTGGGTGCTTCTACTTTGTGTTGTTTAGAGTCTGAGTTTGTACAAATGTTTCTTTTTTCTTTTTAACTGTCCATGTGACCTCTGTGACTTTCAGGTGTTACTGGTGAGCAGTAGTCGCCATCCAGACCGCTGGATTGTTCCTGGGGGAGGCATGGAGCCCGAGGAGGAGCCGAGTGTGGCAGCAGCCCGTGAAGTCTGTGAGGAGGTATGCGCTCAGAAAGAAGGGCATGGTAGGACCTTGTAATCATGAATCTGTCATGTCTGCGGAGTTCTTTAATTCATCACCACTCACTGAATAAACATACTCATGATCACAGAAAGAAGGCATTTAACGGTTACCATGTGCTTCCTTGATTAAAGGGTGATTGGGTTGTGACATGATGATGTGTGTCGGACACTCTGTGCAGAGAGAAGGCTCCAGTAGTGACTGTATCTAATTATATCAGACAGTCTTCGGTGATTTCCCATGGAGCTCTTTCAGCATTGCCTCTGTTATCTGGGATAGAAGATCAAGAACAAACAGTTCATCAGCCCTAAGAAATAAGAGGGACAGGCAGTGTTGATAGAAATGGCTCTTTCTCATTAATGAGGAGGAGGAGGAGGAGGCCATTGTTCTCCTCTGCTTCCTGGGTCCTGGCCATAGAACAGTGGCTGAAGCAGCAGTTCTGTTATTAATAGTGCCGTTAGAGAGATAATAGTATCTTCTTTGTTATTAGTCACACACGATATGCAGCATTTATGTACTGAGTTCCTGGGCCATGCCCAGTATATCTTATTAGATCCTCTAGAATAAGTAGTCAGAAGTAAAGTCTGGGACCCTTCGTTCCCTTACTTCAAGGGCTTACGGTTTGATTGGGGAAACTGAGAAACACATTGCAGTTCAAGACCAGGAGGAAGGGATAACATTCCTCCAGAGCCTGTTGTGGCGACACTGTGCCGTGCTCTGCTTATGTTATTTTATTTCACTGAAGACTCTTGACGAGGTGGTGTAAGTTTTATCACCCCCATTTACTTGCCCTGGCCACATGGCTAGTGCTTTTCTTTATTCCAGAGGGAATTTAAAACTGATTCTAAGGACATATAAAATAGCACTAAGAACAAGTCTAAATCCTACGTTTCTTTTGGGTTCAGCCCTTGGCAGAAGTCCTCTGAAACTAATCTTACCCTTGGAATACTTAAGGAATTCTTCCTTCACTCTGAAGTCCTACGGACTTGTGTTGGCTCATATCCCTGTCGTTTTATCATATATCTGGTGTCCATAACTAGGCTATAATCTCTGAGAGCAAAAAGTGTGTTTTGTAGTTTAAATCCTCCCTGTGTGTGCCCACTACACAGCTAGGTGAATGGAAAGTAATACATGCTTCTGTGACAGGTGGAGCAATGGATGGTACAGTAAAAGTTCTGAAGAGATGCCCTTAATGGAAATGATCTGAGCGTAGGGAGCGATCTTGTCAGAGAAGATGTGACAGGCATTCTCACATAGTAAGAATTGGTGTCCTCCTTTCTTATTAGACCCGAGGAGTGCGGTGGCCTGGAGGGGCAGATGTGATTCTGCACTCTGCCTTCCTAGGCCTGAGCGCACCAGAATCTTTGCCTGCTCCTTTCTGGAGGCTTGACTATTCATGTAAGTGTGGCAGGGTCAATTGGTGGACCTAAGCTGCGTAACTTTAATTCAGATCAGTTGACTCCTGTAGGATCTAAGGCACCTAAAGCAAAAGTGATGTTTGAAAGAGCTTCCGTGGCAGTTGTAGATTCAGAAAGGTGGTCGGAAGACCTGAAATACAGTGATGGTTCTAGAATAAAGAGAAAGAGAAAAGTTCAGAGACTTTGTGCAAAACTTGCTACTTGGTTTTAGGAGTTGGGGCCAATCTGACTGCCGTACCTTTGTGGAGCACATGGATTTGGCCTCTGTCTCCGGAGAGCTTATATCAGTTGCCGTTACTGTTGCTGGATTCTCAGTTATTACGGTTGACTCATCCGTGGGTTATACACGTGCAGCGAAGATGGAGAGAACTAGGTGACTGGAGTAGAAATGCAGTGAGGGGCAGGAAAGGGTGTCGAGCACCCTCTTAACCCTTTGTTTCCTGGAAGTGCTGCGTGGCCCTTCAGTCCGGTGAGAGGGAGGCTGCACTGGGGGTGGGGCAGAGGGTAGTGACAGCACAGACAACAGATCCTGTCCTCAGATGTTCAGGATCCCTGTTCCCTCCTGTCCACATGGGGTCCCGTGCTTGAAATTAGACCATGCTCGACTCTGAGGAAGTCAGAGGAGAGTCATACCACACCCTGTACTTTATTCCAGCATTATTGAAAGGATAAGTGTCTGAGAACTGCTTGCAACTTTAGAATACGGTACCAAACAAATCAAATGTTTGCACAAACAATAAAAATTAGTGAAATGTCATTACAGAAACAAACATTCCAGTGGCTTCTATCAAAATAAAATAGAGGGGACGGTTTTTCCAATTCCACATCCATCAACAGAGTACAAGACTTGGAATCAGAGAGGATGTAATATAATATATATGTTGTTTTTTTTTTTAATTGCCGTTGAAGGGTAGCTTTTGTAAGCAGAAATCGCTATTCCGGGGTTTACTTAGATTTCAAAATGTTACGACTTTTGTAAAGTGCACTTTCAAAAACTTAGTTTTTTTTCATAATGCTTACAGCTCTGATTGCTCTATATATAAACATAGGAGATTTTACTAGTCACTTTTGGATAATACTAGAACAGTTAATTGAAGAGGTTCAGATATTTCAAATTGGATTCATACAGCTAAATAGAAGTGCTTTCTAAAGAACTTCAGTTGTCTGACTTAAAAAATAAAAATCTGATCAAGCTCTTCAACAAAATGTCCTGTGAATCTCATATATTAAACTTATAGGCTCCTGGCTGGCTCAGTCAGTGGCTCATGCGACTCTTGATCTCAGGGTTTTGAGTTAAGCCCCACGCTGGGTGTAGAGAGTACTTAAGTAAACAAATATTTAAAAAAAAAAACTTACAAATGAGGTGAGTCTTAGATTTTTTTATTCTTATAATATATGTAAACTTACTAAGATTTTCAACTTAAAAACACAAGTCAGAAAGAAATTATTCAATTATATTTTCAAAACCGAGGTTACAATCTAATAGGTCAAGATTTTTTGTTTTTTGTTTTTTGTTTTTAAGTAATCTCTATGCACAATGTGGGGCTCAAAACTCATGACCCTGAGATCAAGAGTCGCGTGCTCTGCTGACTGAGCCAGCCAGGCGCCCTAGGCCAAATTCTTTTACACATTACAAAATCATAAAATATGTCTGCACTCCTTCTTAACAGAGAAGTATCTTACGATTTTGATTCTCTTAAACATTTCTGTATTTCATTCTAAATATTTCCAGGATTGAAAGACACTTACCCACCAAAGAAACCAGGCCCTCCCTGTTAAGTGAGGCCAAGACTCTTGGGTGGCCTGGTTGGAAATGCTGATCTAGTCCACTGTTGCTCTATCAAGACTCTGTAACTTTAAAAGGCTGGTGGTCGTAGAGTCCACACAGGGCTGGAGTGTGTACCGAGCGAACACTCTGCAGTATCTGGCACACCTGACTAACTTTATCCTTCAGCCTGAAGCTCCTTCGGGCTCCGTCAAGTCTTTGATAGAGGACTCACTGTTTTTCCTGCGTGTTTCCCTTGCGATCTGTACTTCTAGCATCGTGGTGTCTGTCATGCTATGATACTGCTTGATTAATTGTCTTCTGTGCTAGACTTTACACCTGTGTAGTCGGGTACCATCCTTTTTTGCTCATTGTTTAATCCTCAGTGCTTAACACGTAGCAGGTACCTAACAAAATAAACGTTTCAGTTATTGACGGGACTACTAGAGCAGCCCCATAAATACGAGGGAGGCCCTTTTGGGTTGTCAGGACTAAACATACCTGTAGGTCTCTCAGATAAGGAAGAATACGGCAGGGTCACAGCAGCTGTCCAGCCAGGCCACGCAGGACTGGAAACTTGGGTCACAGGGCGCAGGCAGGCCCCGCCCACGGTGGCTGGACCGACAGCAGGAGTGCAGTGTGGCCCCTGTCTTCCACGGTGGATGAGCTGCCTTTCTAATCTCTTCTCAGCCTCCTGGCTTCTGCTCACTGCTTTCTGCATTTTCCCTCCTGAGTGCACCATTTACCTGTCTGCGCATCTCACATGCAGCCTTCCCGGCAGAGATGACCTGACCTTTGGGCGCAGCTGACAGGCGACATTATCAGCTCCTGGCCATTTTGAGGATGTTTGCCTTCACTTTGCTTCGGTTGCTGATCTCTTAGTTCTCTTGCTGTGCTCAGAGCACCGAGCTCAGGTGCTGCGCAAGAATGGCAGCTCGCGCTTCAGAACACCTGCAGCAGCTTTACTTCAAGGATCCTGTGTATGTAGTAAAAAAATATTTACTAACACAGGAAAATGTTTGTAACACATTCCTAAGTGGTCAAAGCAGACTATGAAGCAGTATTTATAATATGAAACCATTTACTGGAAAAGAAATGTGTGTGTCTGTTAGTGTAGAAAAATAAATAACACTGCTTGCACACCTGCTAGGTGCCGAGCTCTGTTCTATGCGTTTTGCAAATGTTGCCTCATTTAATCCTCTCCAGACCCTATGAGATAGTGGAACTGTTACTGTCTGCATTTTACGGGTGAGAAAAAACAGGTTCGATGAGATTAAGTAGTTTGTCCAAATTGCGCCCAACCAAGGGTGCTCAGGGTAACATTTGAATCCAGAACATCTAGTCTCAGCACCTGCACACCTCTAAATGCTATGCTCCTTGAAAGAATGTCTACCAAAATGTTCACGGTGGTTATCTTTGGGTTAGCTCAGAGATTATCAAGTTTTCTGCATTGAACATATATTTATTTTATTACTAGAAAAATGTTCTGTATCAACATGAATGGAGTGAAATTATTAAGTAGTCTGTCATGGCCTTGTTGGGCCAAGATACCATTAAACTCAGTCTGTTCGGAGGCTTTGTTTAACCCAGCTTAAAAATTTCAGCATATTGGCTGAATTTCAGAAACCAATAAATCTGTAGCACTTGAAACATTGGCAGTCACATTTCAAGGGCTAAAATACTCCCTTTTGGAAACGCCTCCATTTTTTAGCTGCTTATGGTCAGAATCCTATTATAGTGACCACTCAGAGAGTGAGAGGGCTGGGGCTCTCTCCCAGAGCCATCCAGGGGCCATGGTAACAGTGCATCTCCAGCCCAGGGCAGCAAAGGCTGGTGTGAGCCAGCCATGTGACACCCTCTGTAATCAAAAAGAAAAGCACCTCTTTGTGTAGTTCTCAGAGCTATTCTTTCTTGCTAATTCAATAGGAAAGGTAAAACTGTTGGCTCTCAGGGAGAGGGAGAGAAACTAGATCTGAGACCGTTCTGTCTCTGTTCATTTGTTTTATTCCCCATTCTCACCTCGGGCGAACCCACAGCGTTATCACCAAGATAAGAACATCTGAAAACAGAATCGGGAGAAAAATATGTGCATACCTTCCAGTGTGTCCTCTTCAAGGATGACAAAGATGGGTGCCTTCTGCCTTTAGAGAAGTGTAGTCAGTGATGACAATTGAAAATATGTGGCCAAATGCCAGTTCCTTTTATCTGTTGCTTCACGTCTGGACAAGGCCTGTGTCCACAGAGCCATTTCCCGGCATCTGTAAGCAGCCTGATCACGAATCTGTGACATAGGCACAGCTTTAAAAAAAAGTGTAGCTTGTTCTCGGACTTTCTCACTTGTGTCATGATATCACACTGTTCTGCCACTCCTCTGGCTCTTCACCACCTGCCGCTTGCCATATCAACTCACCACCTTGGACATGTCTTCAGTTTAGTGAGGTCTTCTGATACTTCCCTATACTTCTTGCTGCCCTTTCTCAAGTTTTTAATACACTGTACAAAAAAGTAAAAATGTCACGGCACGTTTGACTTAATTCACCTTCATTTAGGAAAGGTTTTTTGAATGGCTAGGTGCCTTAATATACTATCAAGGGTCACGATTGCCTCCAGGGTACAGAGGGGCTTTGTCCTTATCTCTAGCCTTACTGGTCTTACATCATCCTATCAAGAATTTATTGTGACCCTTCCTGAGATCATGGAAGATGCTGTAGTGAACTTTATTTTTAAAATCTATAGCTTTTTTTTTTTTTTTTTTTAAAGAGAGTGCGTGCACAAGCCGAGGAAGGGGTGTTTAGGGAGGGCAGAGGGAGAGAGAGAATCTTAAGCAGGCTTCACACTTAGCACGGAGTCCAATGCAGGGCTCAGTCTCACACCCCTGAGATCGTGACCTGAGCCAAAATCAAGAGTCAGATGCTTAACCACCTGAGCCACCCAGACACCCCATAAAAAATCTATATCTTCTTGGGACACCTTGGTTACTCACTTGCTTAAGTATCTGACTTTGGTCAGGTCATGAACTCAGGGTCCTGGGATCAAGCCCTGCATTGGGTTCCCTGCTCAGTGGGGAGTCTGCTTCTCCTTCTCCCTCTGCCCCTCCTCCCTGCTCGTTCTCTCTCTCTCTCAAATAAATAAAATCTTTTAAAAAAATCTGTATCTTCTTATCCCAGTTCTTGTACTGTGTGTTCCCTGTCTCTGCAAAAAAAAAAAAGTTTGTACTCTCTAATATATGTGTCCTGGCGACTAGAAAGCTCCATATGGAACCTCAGAACTGTCTCTAAAGGAGAAGCAGTATTTCATGGCTCGTGTTATATACAAGTAGAACATTTAAAAAGCCTATAACTACTTGGAAATAATTTAAGATACTGTTTTGTCACCCTTTCTCTTTAGGTCATAAGTGTTTGACTCTGAAGTGGAGAAAAACATGAAGGCTCTGTGTGGCTGTGTTATATTTTCATCTTTATTTTTTGGCCTCAGCCTGAATTGTGAATGGAAGGTGGGGATAGGGTACACAGAATTTATTATGGAAATAACATGATTCTTTTTAAATCCCAGACTTTAATCACAAAATATATATCAGAATATATTAAAAATATTTTAATCAGTTTAACGAGATAGGTAAAAGGTGGAGAAGTAATGTCAGGGACCAGGGGTCCTCCAGCTCATAAGCTTGTAGGGAAGTGGATAAGCAGTTGACAGTGGGTGTAGCAGTAACCATGTGCGGAGAGCCTGCTCTGGCCAGGGGGCAATTCCTACTCAGGCCTAGCCATGAGTTGTCATGTGGCAGTCAAGACCCAGTATGGTTCTGATGTTTCAAGAGAATCTTGAAAGCTAGATTCTCATGTGAGAGCTCCTGATCTTTTAATATAGACAACTAATTTTTTTTTAAATATTTATTTGAGAGAGAGAGCACGAGCAGGGGAGGAGCAGAGGTAGAAGCAAACTTCCCGCTGAGCAAGGAACTCAGAACAGGGCTCGATCCCAGGACCCCGAGATCACAACCCAAGCTGATGGCAAATGCTTAATGGATTGAGCCACCCAGACACCCCTGTGTTTTAAAGACACAGAAACACATGGGGTGGAAGGTGGGGGAGGGGAAGAGGGAGAGAGAGAATCTTAAGCAGGCTCCACACCCAGTGCGGAGCCCAAAGGGGGCCTCGATCTCATTGACCCTGAGATGATGACCTGAGCCAAAATCAAGAGTTGGAGGCTTATCCGACTGAGCCACCCAGGCACCCCTAGGCAACTAATTTTTAAAAATTGTTTCCAAAACGTTAGTCAAAAGAATACATGCATATGGATTAAAACAATAGTAGTAATACTAAAAGGCCCATTATGAAAAACAACCAGGGCTGCAACGTCGGGCTCTGTGCTCAGCAGGGAGTCTGCTGGAGATTCTTTCTCTCTCTCTCTCAAATAAAAATAAATAAATCTTAAAAAAAAGAAAACAACCAAAACATGTGTTCTTAATGAAGTAAATGAGCTGTGTTTCAGATTTTTACTTTATTTTCACCTGTAAAGTGATAAGCTCCAGCTTCTTTGAAGAAGACGGTTTTATTTTTCAGTCTCCTAAATGATAAGTAAAAGCAAATAAAGGTTTGTTTGTTTGTTTGTTTGTTGCAAATAAAGGTTTTTAATCTTGGCAGTATTTCACTGTTTAATGGAAATGTTAATATGAGAAAATACATCCAGATGTAAATGACTGTAAATCAAGAGAGACCATAAATCAACCTAATTTGTTGAAAAGCAGGTTTCATTTAAATACTGTTCTCTGAATTTCCAGGATTTAATTTTTAAGAAATTTAAAATTACATGAATATGAGCTGTTAATGATAAGGTATGGCTATGTGCACCTATAGATTTATCTTAAAAAATAGGTATAAAAATAGGCAAAGAAGTTTTCTGTATATTTGAACTTTTTCAAAATAAAAAGTTGGTCAGAAAGAGTCATAAGTGCTTATTATGTGCCAGCTATATTCAGATCTTGAGGAGGAAACTATGAAGTACGATATGCTGGATTCCACTTTCCTTAAGACAGATTGTGTTTTTGTTAAGTACTATCGAGTCTTTATTTTTATTTGGGAAAGAAGATATTTTTAGCTCATTTGGTCACAGCATTATAGAATGCAAGAATCATCATGTCTCAAAACATCTTATTCTGATAGTTAATTCCTTTTAAAGATTTTTTTTTTTTTAGGTGGGGGGCAGAAGGAGAGGGAGGGAGAGAATCCCAGGCAGGCTTTACACTCAGCACAGAGCCCGACCCTGGGCCCCATCTCACGACCCTGAGATCATGACCTGAGCTGAAATCAAGAGTTGGACGCTCAGCCAGCCGGCTGAACCTCCAAGGCACCCCCCTTTTAAAGAATTTAATAGGAAATGTGGTTCAGTGATGAAAACTTTCAGGAAATTTTTGTTTACCTAATATGGACGTATATTTTTGCATGTGGAAGCATCTTTATTCTGACCTCGTAAGAAAGCATATATACAAAAAGGCAGTAAAAGAAGAGCTCTTCCTTAGAAAAAATAATTTTGAATATATAAAATGAACAGAGAAAGCATACCATGTTTTAGTGTGGAAGCCTGTGTGAGGCTGTTTTATGTTAGAGGACAGAATGAATCCTGCAGATCGCTGGCAAAGGCCCTTAAGTAAATCCGTATTGAATCTCCTGTTTCTGGCAGCTGAGAACTTGGAAAAGGCCTTTCCTCTCAGTTACAGTTCAGGGATGAAAGGAGACCTTGGCATAGACACCACCTCCAGTGAAGGGCCTGGGTGAGGCGTGTTGTGCTAATCCTCGTGCTCAGCTTTTGCTCTGTGCTCACGTGGCCGAGAGTGTAATTCAACTCTGGCCCTAGAGCTAGGAGGCCTCTCTCTTCTTTCAGAGGAGGGCACCTCTCCACTCTTACGAAATGGGAAACGGCTCCTCCTGGGTTACTTCCATGATTACTTCTAGGGTCATCCTTAAATGATGGACAATTTTGGGGGCACCTGGGTGGCTCAGTCGTTAAGCGTCTGCCTTCAGCTCAGGTCATGATCCCAGGGTCGAGCCCCGCATCGGGCTCCCTGCTTGGCGGGAAGCCTGCTTCTCCCTCTCCCCTGCTTGTGTTCCCTCTCTCGCTGTGTCTCTCTCTGTTGAATAAATAAATAAAATCTTTTTTAAAAAGTGACAATTTTTAGCGACTGTCATTTTGGCTTTTGCAAAAATACTGCATAGATACTCTCAGCTTTATGAAAAGTGGTATTCAAAATAACACACATATTTGTGTTAGTGAGCATTTTAGTTTAAATATATAGGTGCTTTAGACTATGAATTTCCATTAGAGTGGTCTGTAAAACTTTTAAACTTAAAAATAGAAACTGTATAATCTGAGCAGTGCTGAGGGGGCGCCTGGCTGGACTAGTCAGTGGACACTGCTCTTGATCTCGAGGTCGTGAGTTCGAGCCCCATGTTGGGTGTAGAGATTACTAACAGTGCTCTTAATCTGAGGGCTTTTGTGCTCTCCTTGTAGCACTTAGTGAGGTTGTTAGCATAGCCAGTTTGATTACTTGATTAAACTGGTGATGACTATAGCTCACCATTTTTCTGATTATGGGAAAATAATTCATGTTCCTAGCAGAATGAAGATCCAGAAAGCACAAAGAGGACAATATATTACCATAATTCCACAGCTGGCTATATTTTCCTCAACATTTTAATCAAATTTTTCAAACATATAAGAAAAAATTTTAAATAGTAGAACACTGTATACCTTCGTCTAGATCTGTCTGTTGACTTTTTGCTTTATCTCTAAACATACTTTTTTTTTTGGCTATGCCATTGAAAAGAAGTCATATATATTATGACCTATCACCTCTCAATTCTGTTCTTTAGCATGCATCTTTTTAGAATAAAGCCAGTTCCTACATTACCACATACCATTGTCACATCTAAGAAAATTCATAATGCCATAATGTCTGTCTGTCTGTCTCTCCCCTAAAAAAAAAAAAAAGAGTCCAGGGTAGTTGTCTAATAGAATATCTCATGTTCTGGTTTTGATTGTTTCTTCTTGCTGTCCTTTAACTTTCTTCCTTATCCTCTGTATTTATAGCAACTTCGTTTTAAGCAGTGCTGTCCAGTAGAACTTTCCTGAAATTATGTATTTGAACTGTCCAGTGTAGTAGCCACTAGCCAGCCATATATGGCTACTTAAATTAAAATTTTAAAAAAATTTAAGATTTTATTTATTTATTTGAGACAGAGCAAGCAAGAGAGAGTGAGAGCACACGAGCAGGTGAGGGGCTTAGGGAGAGGGAGAAGCAGGCTCCCTGCTCAGCCTGGGGCTCAATCCCAGGACCCTGGGATCATGACCTGAGCTGAAGGCAGACGTTTAACTGACTGAGCCACCCAGGCGCCCCTACAATCAAAATTTTAAATTCATTTCCTCAGTTACGCCAGCTACGTTTCAAGTGCTCCTTAGCTGCATGTTAATAATGGCCATCATATTAAACAGCACAGGGCTAGAGGCTTAATTAGATTTAGGATAGACATTTTTTGATAGGTTGCTGCATAGGTGATGCCACATGCTTCCTAGTATTTAACATCAGGAGATGCATAATGTCAGGTTGCCTGGGCATTAGTGATAAAATGTTTGATCAGGTCGTTGCTGACAGATCTCTCTATCGTAGCAGGGCATCTCCGCCTATGCAACAGAATTGCTAAGTAATCTGTTGAGTAATGCTTCCACACTGTGTGAATATCCTGTCTCCCAGCAATCTTTCGGCTAGTAGTTTTAGCATCTTCCGATGATCTTACCAAATAGATCCTTACAGTAGAGACTAAAGTACAATGACTTTCTAATTTTGTTTTTTAATTAGCTGAAATTCTTCTGTAAGGGAAAGCTTTTTTCCTCATTCCTCTTCCATGCTCCCTGCCTTCTCACTTTTTTCTTCTTATTTTATTTTTAAGATAGGCTCCACGTCCAGTGCAGAGCCCAGCTCGGGGCTTAAACTCACAACTCTGAGATCAAGACCTGAGCTGAGATCAAGAGTTGGACACTTAACCGACTGAGCCACCCAGGTGCCCCTTTTTTTCTTACTCTAAATACCCCTCTGGGCCCATGGATCTTAATTTTTCTTCATTGTATTATGGTCAGTTACAGTCTTTATTCGCTTTGCTTTAATTCTCAGATTATGCTTTAATAATTGCTTTAATGTCTCAGATTTGGTCAGTGTGTACCCTTTCAGGCAACCTCCTATGTACTTTTGAGTCCTTCCTTGCTCTGTAAATGCAGTAAAGTTATTGCCAAGCTCAGCTTGAATTTTCCTGTCCTAGACCTGTTGTCAACTATTTCTCCAGAGAGTTTCCTTTTTTTTTTTTTTTAAAGATTTTATTTATTTGACAGAGAGAGACAAAGTGAGAGGGAACACAAGCAGGGGGAGTGGGAGAGGGAGAAGCAGGCTTCCCGCGGAGCAGGGAGCCTGATGTGGGGCTCGATCCCAGGACCCTGGAATCATGACCTGAGCCAAAGGCAGACGCTTAATAGCTGAGCCTCCCAGGCGCCCCCAGAAAGTTTTCTTTTAGTGGAGAATGTTATATTGAAACCAAAGTTGGTGCTTGGTGTGCTTACTGATACTAGGATGTCATGAGCTCCTCCAAGGCCCTTTTAGTAGACAGTAATAGAAAGCATACTAAAAAAGAAAAATCGTGATTTCATGTTAATATTTCCACTTCAAATTTAACATTACAAGGGTTTTTTTTCCTTTTATTTGTATTATCTCTTTTAAGATGCTGGTTTTTAATAACATTTTAATATTGTTATTGGTTTCTAATAACATTATTTGCTTTTTCATATTATAAAATAATATGAATGTATTCACATCATTGATACTTTCAGGAGAAGTATTAGGAGCCTGACAATGTAAAAAAAAAAAAAAATTTTAGGGAGGGGTACTCTTAGGGGTAGAATTAGCCCTTGTTGCTAATTTGGATTATTTAGGGGTTGGATCTGGGTTGGTTTGAATTGGTAGTAAATGACAAGATGATATTAAAGAGGAAGTAATTGGCACCAGCAGGGAGGTGTCACTTATCTTTTCTTTGTAAACCTGGGTTATAATTTGCTTTACATTAGGGACAGTTACCTAATATAACCCTTCTTTACCCCATTTGGGGGCCCACTTTCAGACATAGGGATAGTAAAATAAGTTAGGAAATATGACCTAAGAAATGAGTAGGAGGTTTTGTATTGCTTCTGTGTAGATTTTTTGTCTGTAGATCTCCATTGTGTGTGTCCTTGAGGTTGGAGGCATGGTGTAAGGAGTACACTGTCCTCCCACATTTGCAAATGATTGTTTAGATTGGAGTGGTTCTCAAGCTTGTCATTTGGATTCAGGCTTAGATTGTTAAAACCAGGTTTTCCACCCACAGAAATGTGTGGCAGGAGTTTGAAAAGTCACACAGGATAGTTCTTGGTGAGACCAGCCTTCTTTTTTTTTTTTTAAAGATTTTATTTATTTATTTGAGAGAGAGAGACTGAGAGAGAGAGAGCATGAGAGGGGGGATGGTCGGGAGGGTCAGAGGGAGAAGCAGACTCCCTGCCAAGCAGGAAGCCCGATGCAGGACTCGATCCAGGGACTCCAGGATCATGACCTGAGCTGAAGGCAGTCGCTTAACCAACTGAGCCACCCAGGCGCCCCGAGACCAGCCTTCTTATTGCAGGTAGTGCAGCACTTCTGGTCCCCTCCAGTCATCATGATAACCAGAAACACTCGTACATTTCCACAGTGCCCTTGGAGACAGTCGCATTTGTGGAAAACCTCTATGTTGAATGATCTGGGAGTTCCTTTTGTCCTCCAGATCCCAGTTGCTTAGTTACTCATGCTTAATTGGTAGCTATTTGTCAGACTCCTGCTGTAGGCTTGGTTAGGGTTAGGACTCATATCCTGAACATGGCAGATGATGTAGAGGGAAAGAATAGGTCATGAATACAGCAAGGTGGTAGAGAGCCTTGACATCCTGGCAGAGGAGTTCGTAGTAAAGAAGGTTCTGGTACTTGGGTACCTTGGTGAATGTGTAGTACTGCTCAGTGACCTGCAAACTCATGGAATGGAGAAAGAAAGATAATGATTGAAGAAAAGTAGTTCTTCCCTGGGCTTTCCCACTTCTAAGTGGAGAGGAAATGGTAGGTGAAAAAAATACATACTCCATCTCACTAGTCATCAGATAAATGCCAGCTAAAATAAGCTGGTATCTTTCTTCTATCAAATTAGCCAAGACTTAGAAAACTAATCTATCCAGGATGATGAAGGAGGTACCATGTATTAAGAGCCTTAAAAATGTCTATACTGGGGGTGCTTAGGTGGCTCAGTCGGTTAATCATCCAACTCTTGATTTTTTTTTTTTTAAAGATTTTATTTATTTGGGAGAGAGAATGAGATAGAGAGAGCGCACGAGAAGGGGGAGGGTCAGAGGGAGAAGCAGACTCCCCGCTGAGCAGGGAGCCCGATGCGGGACTCGATCCCAGGACTCCAGGATCATGACCTGAGCCGAAGGCAGTGGCTTAACCAACTGAGCCACCAGGCGCCCTCAACTCTTGATTTTGACTCAGGTCATGATCTCAGGGTCATGGGATTGAGCCCCATGTCGGGCGCTGCACAGAGTCGGCTTGTTCCTCTCCCTCTGCTCCTCCACTCTCTGTCTCTCTCTAATAAATGAATCTCTCTTTTTTAAGATTTTATTTATTTGAGAGAGAGAGAGAAAGCGCATGAGCAGGGGACAGGGGCAGAGGGAGGGGGAGAAGCAGCCTCCTCACTGAGCACGGAGCCTGGTGCGGGGGCTCAATCCTAGGACCCCGAGATATGACCTGAGCCGAAGGTAGACACTTAACCGACTGAGCCAGCCGGGAGCCCCACCCTCTCTAATAAGTAAATCCTTTAAAAAAATGTCTGTAGTGTTTTCAGGGCACCTGGCTGGCTCAGTTGGAAGAGCATGCGACTCTTGATCTCCGGGTCTTGAGTTCAGCCCCACGTAGGGTTTAGAGATTACTTAAATTAAAATGTCTATACTCTTTTGGACCCTGTGCACCAGTCATTGCAAGTGCTTTCCATTTCAGGACACGCCACACATCTGACATAATACATGTGATTCCCTCCAGCTAGAAAGCTCACCCTGTTCCCTTGCCACCTGGGCACACTTCTTTGAGTTTTCAGTGCAGTCACTTCATTTTATGGAAGCTTTCATGAATTTCAAGGCTGATACTTAGGTGCTTTTCCAACCATCCCATTGTAATGTAAGTTTCAAGTATGTTTCTCTTGTGTATTCTTACTCAGTATGGACATTCTGCAAAACAGAAAAGTAAAAAGAACAAATTTAAATTTTTTATATTCCCCACTGGTAACATTTTGGTGTATTTCAACTTCTGTGTGTTTTTGCTTGTCAGCCTTCCAACTTGACTGTAAGCTTCTCAGTGGTATCCTTACATATCAGATGTGAACAGTCAACTGGGGGTTCATAAGAAATAGAAAATAAAAAAGAGGAGGCAGGGGTTTTCTGACTTTACTCTTTGCTCTCATTTTCTGTTTTCCCACCTCTTCTCCCTCCTGCCTCCTCTCTTACCATGGGCTCAGAGACCTTGACCAAATCTTGTGACTAACTTTTTGATTCATGTTTGAGCCCGGCATTTTTGCTTCTAAGTATCTGCAGAGAAATGCTTATTCACGTAAGCATGTACAGGAGGTTCATCCCAGCTTTAATGTGTAATAGCAAAAACCAGAGATGATCTAAATGCCCATCAATAGGAGAATTATTCCTCAGTTGTGGCATATTCATATTATGTGTTACCATCCAGCAGTTTAAATAATAAAGGAAATCTACATATCTCAACACGGAGAGCTCTGAGAGACATTTAGTGAAATGAAATGGCAAGTATGATTGATTTGTGCAAAATAAAATGTCCTAAAACATATTTGTATATGTGCATATGTATAATGTATGTAAATACTTAGAATGGAGGCTGGAAAGAAAACCACTAAACTGATTAGAGTGATTACCTCTGGGGAGGGAAGTGGGACTAGGAAGCCCATCGGAAATTTTACTTTGTCTAAATTTTGTTGTTTTTGTTTCTTAAAACCCATCACTTTTTCCAGAGTCTGGGCATAAATGTGAAGGCATCAAGCAGTTGTGAAAGTCAGTATTTAAAGTGCTTAACAGTATAGCCACAATCCCCCACGGATTTCTAGAGAGATCTATTTCAGCTCAGAAACGTTAAAATTAGACTTGCTGAAATTCTGTTCTGTATTGTCTTCTCCTGCAAGAAAGTGGTAGCCTCTGGTGGTAGCCGTGGTAGCCACCAAAGCTTCAGTTGGGTTTTTGTTTTAGTCTTTGATGCAAGCTTATTTTTAGCTTTGCAGCCTGATCTTGCTATTCTTCAATTTTTTTTTTAGATTTGAATTAAAATGATTAGTGAAGATAAGGTAGTTGAGTTAAGAAAGGGACTGATTCACATGGAGGTAATTTAGACAGTTTGCTGTTTCCAGATGCCTAGATTAATCTTTAAAGGAGTATGAGTAGAAGTGATCCATGAAAAAAGATCAGATGTGCTCATCAGCCTGAGAACTAAAGAATATTGCTGTCAGATATATTTATGTGAACTCTTTTATTGGTTATGTGGACAATTAAGACTTTAGAAACGGTGCTACTTATTGTTGCCTCACAAAACCTGAAACGAAACTAATCATGTTATCTCACAGTTTCTGTGGGACATGAATTCAGACAAGGTGCAGCAGTGACAACTTGTCCATGATAACTTAGCTGGAAGAATCAAAGGCTGGAAGCAGGATACTGTTGGGGAAAAAAATCTTGAATGACTTTTCTCCTGCATCTGAGTGTCTTTGCTGATTCCTCTCTTAGGTTTGAATGTCCTGGAATTGTCCTTTTTCATTTCTTTCCGTGTCTGTCTTCCATATCCTCCTTGGTGATCTGGCCCAGTCTCAAGGTTTTGAATCTGGGAGGTGGTTAGTGGGTGGGTAGGTAGATGCACATTCATCCCCAACCACAGCCTTCCTTAACCTGCCTACTTGGTATTTCCCTTTGGTTGTCCAGCTGGCAGCTGAAACTTTTTTTTTTTTTAAGATTGTATTTATTTATTTGAGAGAGAGCGAGATCACAAGCAGGGGTGAAGGGTAGAGGGAGAAGCAGACTCCCCACTGAGCAGGGAGCCCGATGTGGACTCGATCCCCGGACCCTGAGATCACGACCTGAGCCAAAGGCAGACGCTTAACCGACTGAGCAACCCAGGCGCCCAAAACTTAATATATAATATTAAGCTAAACCTGTGATGCCAGTACTTCTCCTAAACTTGCTCCTCATCTCAGTAAATTTAACTCCTTCCTTTCAGTTGCTTAACCCAAAAAACCAGGAGTTATCCTTGATTTCTTCCATTTCTCACACCCCGTATTTAGTTTCCCAACCAGTCCTGTTGACTCTACCTTCAGAATGCATTTATATCCAGAAGCCAGCCACTTCTCACCATCTCTGTTAGTACCACCTTGGTCCAAGTCACTGTCACTTCTCCCCCAGTTCTTATGTCCTTCAGGCTGTTTTCAACACAACAGGCGAAGTGATCCTGTTAAAAGAAACCAGGTTGCAGCACATCATGTCACTTTCTAAGCTGAAGCCCTTAGAATGGCCTATGATCTGGCTTCCTCTGGGACCTCATCTCTCACCTCTCTCTTGCTCACTGTGCTCCACCCATACTTGTAGCCCCCTTGCTGCTCCTCTAAGCCAGACCTTGTTCCCCTCAGGGCCTTTGTACTTGCTGCTGCTTCTGCCTAATCATCATGGTATTGACACGGTCCCTAGATACTGAATCTGCAGGAAATAGACCATCCTGCTGGTTTTTCCTAATGGCTTAAATGTATGGCAGTTGCCTTTTATTGGTGATGAAATGTCGTGGTATTGAGGATGGGAAATTAACAGTTTCAAAAAACCGATATAATCTATTATACTGTAAGTTGCAGGTCCATGCATTTATATCTGTGCCAAATGAAATGCTGTTTTTCATCCATCTACCTGCCTTTCTTGTTCAGCCAGATCTTGCCACACTGAACAGTCCTGTCCTTCAAGTGGGGTGGCAGTTGTTAGAAGATCCCTTGAGGGCGCCTGGGTGGCTCATTTGTTCAGCATCTGCCTTCGGCTCAGGTCAGGATCCCAGGGTCCTGGGATCGAGCCCCGCATCGGGCTCTCTGCTCAGCGGGAAGCCTGCTTCTCCCTCTCCCACTCCCCCTGCGTGTGTTCCTTCTCTCACTGTCTTTTCTCTCTGTCAAATAAATAAATAAAATCTAAAAAAAAAAAAGAAGAAGATCCCTTGAATACCTCTGAAATGTTCATTTGGCTTGATTTCTGTTCCTCTTTATTCCCTTTTGGGTTGAGGAGTGACTTGAGGGCATAAGTGGGCAGTCTGGGATGCCCACTGAACAGACTGTTCTGTCAGTTGAGAGAGCTGGTAGGGCTCCACGTCAGGCCCCAAAACAGATAGGTTTTGGTTTCACAGTACGCCATAAAAACACGCAAAAGGGCTTTTTAGTACTGAGAGTGAGGCAGTTAAAGAAGGGAAGAGTATCGTTTTCAAGCAGGAGCTCCTCTGTGACATACTCTCACTGAGATTTATGAGAGCTGAAGGAAAGACTATCAACTATTTATGGCTGTGTGAGCAGCAGAGTTCTGGGTGCAGAACTCAATGAGGACGTCACTGAGAAGATCCATAGGCTTGAGAAACCTGACGGGGAGTGTGCCTGTCAATATGAGGACTATGATGTTAAGTAGAAATTATTTTTATAGAGTCATAGAATCACATTGTTGGAAAGGACATCAGGAGGTTATCTGGTTTAAACCTGCACTTTTGGTCAAGCAGAGCTAAACATCTACACCATTCAAGCCTTCAGTTTTTTTTTTTCTTTTGAATTTATATTTATAAAAGATACTAACTCTTTTATGTTATTTAAGTAATTTTTTAATGTCTGGTTTTTTAAAATGACTTTTTTTTTTTAAAAGATTTTATTTATTTGACAGAGAGAGACACAGCGACAGAGGGAACACAAGCAGGGGGAGTGGGAGAGGGAGAAGCAGGCTTCCCGCTGAGCAGGGAGCCTGATGCGGGGCTCGATCCCAAGACCCTGAGATCACGACCTGAACCAAACGCAGACTGTTAACCAACTGAGCCACCCAGGCGCCCCTTAAAATGACTTTTAATGCTATCCAACAAGATAACCACTGCATATACCTATCAGAATAGCTAAAATAGAAGCTGCATGGTGCCATTTAGCAGCAGACTGAGGGTGAGAAATGTAGTTGCTTGCTGCTTTCAAATAAACTGTTCCTCTCTGTTGGGCCAGTTGAAAATATGCAATATTAAAAATGCTCAGAGCAAGATCACCTTTATGGTGATATTTAACAATTTTGAATTTTTTTGTCATTTCAAACTGAAATTGCCAGTTTGCCTTTAAAATGAAGATTAGATTATTGTTAAGAAAACCTTTTTAAAGCCGGTCCTTTGAACTGATTTTCCAGATTTTCAGGTAGTCTAGAAGGCAGATTTATATAATGCCCTTTCAGTAATTGTAAATTCAAAAAACAATTGAAGGTTCCATTTATATAAGCTTGCCTGCCCTCCAGAAGGTGTCTTAATTTATTCTCTCAGCAGCAGAGATGAGGAGGGCATTAATATGTTTGGTATGTGCACAGGCTTTGGAATCAGTCGCCTACGTTCACATCCTAGTGCTGCTGCTTAATGGCACGGTATTGGCAAATTATTTATCATCTCTAAGCATTGGTTTTCTTACCTGGAACATAGGAACCATGATAATACTCGCTTTATAGGTAGACATTTAGTAAGAACTCAAATATTAGCTATTAATACTAGAAAAGAGGAGTAATTTGCCCTGAAACCACACAGTGGAACATGACCTGACCACACAAGAGTGTTTCCAAAAGCCCTGGGCTCTTATCTCCCCACTCCTCCTCCACCCTATTGCCCTCATCAGGAGGATGCTAACAGATTAACGAACCGTATGAGCCTTTTAGGTTACTTTGAATACATAGTTAGGAGAGAAACTAGATTTATATTTTTTGCATCAGGTTCATTTAATTTTTTGTTGCTTTAAAAAAAAAAAAAAACCATGCTCACATAATTGGAAAAAATCCTGCTGGGGCACCTGGGTGCCTCAGTTGGTTAAGCGTCTGCCTTCGGCTCAGGTCATGATCCCAGGTCCTGGGATCGAGCCCCCGAATCGGGCTCCCTGCTCAGCAGGAAGCCTACTTCTCCCTCTCCCACTCCCCCTGCTTGTGTTCCCTCTCGCTGTGTCTCTCTCTGTCAAATAAATAAAATCTTTTAGGGGCGCCTGGGTGGCTCAGCCGTTAAGCGTCTGCCTTCGGCTCAGGTCATGATCCCAGGGTCCTGGGATCCAGCCCCGCATCAGGCTCCCTGCTCTGCGGGAAGCCTGCTTCTTCCTCTCCCACTCCCCCTGCTTGTGTTCCCTCTCTCCCTCTGTCTCTCTCTGTCAAATAAATAAATAAAATCTTAAAAAAAAAAAATCTTTTAAAAAAGAAAAAAAAATGCTGCTGTCTTCTGTGGCATATTTTGTGAAGTCTCAGCCTGAGATGGAAAGGAAGGTACCTTATTTTTAGATTCTAAAATAATATTTTTTCCTGCAAATTTTCAGGATTGACATTTTTTCCCCAATATTATAAAATTTTTCAAACTCACTGCCTTATTAAAAGAATTTTATTGTAAACACCTGTATGCCCAGCAGCTACATTCTACCATTAGCACTTTACTTTAGTTGCTTTATTACATAATCTATATCTGTTACTGAAACCTTAAGAAATAACCAGTAATCAACAACAAAAATCATTTATCTTGCCATCACCTAAAGATAACCTTTGTTAACACTTTGATAATTTCATACATACTTATCTATAAATATGTGTGTGTGTGTATTTAAAAATAATACTGGAATTTAGCCATTTCATTGGCTTATTATATTGTGGATAGACATCCTTTTGTGGGAATAGGCTTATATGTGAGTGATTATTTTGAAAGACCTCATAGTCCATCTATAAATTTGCCATAGTTTTGACTATTTTTTGTTGAACATTTAGTTTGATCTAATTTTTCATTATTCTAGACAACATTGAGAAGAATATCTGTGGGTTTGGTTGTTTTTGTTGTTGTTCTTTTGGTACTTGCCCAGTTGTTTCTTTAGGATCAATTTCTTGAGGCAAAATTGTTGGTAATATGTTTGTTTTGTGTTTAATTGTCCAATTGCTCTCTAGGAAGAGTACCTCTTTACAGCCCATCTCCATGAAAATGCCAATTTCTCCTACGTATTTGCAAGTTACAGAGGTAGAAATTGTATCTTATTCTGCTGATTTCCAGATTTAATTTGGGAAACAATAAACACCTTGAAATAACTCTTGAGTCCAAAAGAAGATCAAACCTGTAGTCTCAGATGGTTCAGTAATTAATCATGATGAAAATCATGGAAAGTGGCCTATAAAATTCTCTTGGGGGAATTAAGAAAATCTTTTTTGCCAAGTATATTTAAGTTTGTATAAACATTTCATTTTGTACACAATTAAAGATTGTATAGTCTTTGTTCATATATACAAACATGGACTTTTTATTGTTCCATAAGCTTAAGCTTTGAAATTCTGAGGTGTTATCCTTTGTTGTAATTGTGATTTTTGTTTGTTTCTCCTTATATTTTGCTTTGTATTTTTCTTTATTTGTTTATGTAATTCAGCATGTAAAGAATGATGGTTGTTTTATATCCATAATGGATCATACCATATCAGCATAAAATTACCTTCTTTGTCCTGTTTATTCTTTTTGCTCTAAATTTTAGCCTTTTCTGCTTTTTAAAGGGGTGATGAAGGTGGCCATTTTGCTGCTATTACTTAGCCCTTTATTTTCCTACCTTTTTATGTCATTTTGTTTTAGTTATATGTCTTTTGTGACTGTACTTTGTTTTTCACTCAGTTTGAAAGTCTTTGACCTTGGAATAATGAAATCTAGCTTTATTAACATTAATTATGATAACTTTTTTTAAGATTTTATTTTTAAGTAATCTCTACACCCAACTTGGGGCTCAAACTTACGACCCCAAGATCAAGAGTGACATGCTCCACTGACTGAGCCAGCTAGGCATCCTAATTATGATAACTTTTTAAAAATGTATTTGTCATCTTTTATACTGTGTTATTCTTATCTCCTTATGACTAATCTACATTTCGCTGAATTGATTGTTCTTCCTTTATCTTCTCTAGTGACATGGAAGTTATATATACTATCACTTTATTGCGGTGGTTACTTTCTTTTTTTAAATATATTTAATTTTTCCCCATTTATTTATTTATTTATTTATTGAGAAAAAGAGAGAGAGAACTGGGGGTTCAGAGGAAGAAGGAGAGAGAGAATCTCAAGGAGACTCTGCGCTCAGGAGCCCAACACAGGGCTCTGTCTCATGAGCCTGAGATTACAACCTGAGTCAAAACCAAGAGTCAGACACTTAACCAGCTGTGCCACCCACACAACCCTAGATTTAATTTTTTTTAGGGCAGTTTTAGGTTCACAGCAAAACTGAGCAGAAAGTACAGAGTTTCCATTTACCCCTATTTCCACACACACATGCAAGATCCCCTACCATCAAAACACTACACCTCAGTGGTTCATTTGTTACAATTGATGGTCCTATATTGACACATCACCATCACCCAAAATCCACAGATCATATCAGAGTTCACTCTTGTATATTCTGTGGGTTTCAACATCATACATCATACATCATACAAAGAGATGCCCCTCTTTTTTTTTTTTTTAAGATTTTATTTATTTGGGGCGCCTGGGTGGCTCAGTCGTTAAGCGGCTGCATTCAGCTCAGGTCATGATCCCGGGGTCCTGGGATTGAGCCCCGCGTCGGGCTCCCTGCTCGGCGGGAAGCCTGCTTCTCCCTCTCCCACTCCCCCTGCTGTGTTCCCTCTCTCACTCTCTCTGTCAAATAAATAAAATCTTTTTAAAAATTGGATTAAAAAAAGATTTTATTTATTTGAGAGAGAGTAAGCAGGAGAGAGAAGGAGCAGGGAGAGGGGCAGAGGGAGAGGGAGAAGCAGACTCCCCGCTGAGCAGGGAGCCCAGTGTGGGGCTCGATCCCAGGATTCCAGGATCATGATCTGAACTGCAGGCAGATAAGCCACCCAGGTGCCCCACCAGTTCTTTATTTTATGGATTGTGCCTTGGTATTGTATTTAAAAAGTCATCATCATTCCCAAGGCATCTAGGTTTTCTGCTGTGTTTTCTTCTGGAATTTTATAGTTTTGCCTTTTATGTTTAGGTCTGATCCATCTTGAGTTAATTTTTGTGAAGGATGAAAGGTCTGTGTCTAGATTCATTGTTTTACATGTAGATGTTCACTTGTTGCAGCACCATTTTGTTGAAAATACTCTCCTTTCCATTGTATTGCTTTTGCTCCTTGTCAAAGATAGGTAGCCATATTTATGGAGGTCTATTTCTGGGCTCTCTCTTCTGTTCCTTTAATATATTTGTCACTTCTTTTGTCAAAACCACACCATGTTGTTTACTATAGCTTTATCATAAGTTTTAAAGTTAGGTAGTGACAGTCCTTTGTTATTTGACTTCAATATAGAGGTTGGCTATTCTGGATCTTTTGCCTCTTAATACGAACTGTAGAATCAGTTTATTGATATCCACAAAAACTTGCTGTGATTTTGATTGGGACTGCATTGAATCTACAGATCAAATTGGGAAGAACTGACATCTTGACAATATTGAGTCTCTCTCTCTATTCATGAACATGGAATATCTCTACATTTAATTCTTTGAGTTCTTTGATAGAGTTTTATAGTTTTCATATAGATTTTATACATATTTTGTTAGATTTATACATAAGCATTTCATTTGGGGACTTGCTAATATAAATGGTATTTTTTTTTTATTTCAAATTCCACATTTTCATTGCTGGTATATAGGGAAGCAACTGACTTTTGTATTTTAACCTGTATCCTGCAACCTTGCTATAATCACTTATTAATTCCACAAGTATTTTTTTTTTTTGCCAATTCTTTCAAAATTTCTATAATCATGTCATCTGCAAACAAAGAGTTTTATTTCTTCCTTCAATCTGTATACCTTTTATTTCCTTTTCTTGTCTTACTGCATTAGCTAGAACTTCTGGTATGATGTTTAAAAAGAGTGGTAAGAGAGGACTTGCCTTGTACTTGACCTTAGTGGGAAAATGTCTAGTTTCTCATCATTAAGTATGCAGTTAGCTGTAGGTTTTGTAGGTGTTCTCTATCAAATTTGAGGAAATTCCCTTCTATTCCTAGTTTACTGAGCATTTTTATCAGGGATAATAGGTGTCAGATCTGGTCAAATGCTTTTTATGCATCTATTGATAGGATCCTGTGTTTTTGTTTTTGTTTTTTTTCTTTTTTAGCCTGTTGATGGGGTAATTAATTTTCAAATGATGAACTAGTTTTGCATACCTGGGAAAATCACACTTCATCTTGATTTATAATTCTTTTTTTTTTTAATTTTATTTATTTATCAGAGAGAGAGAGCACAAGCAGAGGGAGCAGCAGAGGGAGAGGGAGAAGCAGGCTCTCTGCTGAGCAGGGAGCCCAATGTGGGGCTCAATCCCAGGACCCTGGATCATGACCTGAGCCAAAGGCAGATGCCCAACTGACTGAGCCACCCAGGCGCTACAATTTATAATTCTTTTTTTTATATATTATCGGGTTTGATTTGCTAATGTTTTGTTGAGGTTTTTGCATCTATGTTCATGAGAGATACTGTCTGTAGTTTTCTTGTAATGTCTTTCTGGTTTTGATATTGGGTAATGCTGGCCTCATAGAATAAGTTAAGAAATGTTGCCTCTGCTTCTATCTTCTGGAAGAGATTGTAGAAAATTGGTATGATTTCTTTTTAAAAGTTTGGTAGATTTCGGGCACCTGGGTGGCTCAGACGGTTAAGTGTCTGCCTTCGGCTCAGGTCATGATCCCGGGGTCCTGGGATCAAGCCCCGCTTCGGGCTCCCTGCTCAGCGGGGAGCCTGCTTCTCCCTCTCCCTCTGCCTCTGCCTGCCACTCCCTCTTGCTTGCACTATCTCTGTCAAATAAAAATTAAAAAATCTTAAAAAAAAAAAAGTTTGGTAGATTTCACCAGTTAACCCATTTGGGCCTGGTGCTTTCTGTTTTAGAAGATTATTAATTTATTGATTCAATTTCTTTAATAGACATAGTCCTATTTAGATTGTCTACTCTTGTGAGTTTTGACAGATTGTATTTTTCAAGGAATTGGTCCATTTCATCTAGGTTACTGAATTTGTGAACACAGTATTCATTTTTTTTTTTTTTAAAGATTTTATTTATTTATTTATTTGACAGAGAGAGACAGCGAGAGAAGGAACACAAGCAGGGGGAGTGGGAGAGGGAGAAGCAGGCTTCCCGCCGAGCAGGGAGCCCGATGCGGGGCTCGATCCCAGGACCCCGGGATCATGACCTGAGCCGAAGGCAGACGCTTAACTGACTGAGCCACCCAGGCGCCCCCAGTATTCATTGATTCATAGTATTCCTTTATTATCCTTTTGATGTTCATGAGATCTGTAGTGATAGCCTCTCTTTCATTTCTGATATTAGTCATTTATGTCTTCATTTTTTCCTTAGTGAGCCTGGTTAGAGACTTATTGATTTTATTGATCCTTTCAGAGAACCAGCTTTTAGTTTTGTTGATTTTCTCTTTTGATTTTGTTTTGAAATTCATTGATTTGTTTTTTTGTTTGTTTTTTTTAAGATTTTATTTATTTGAGAGAGACAGAGCATGATGGGGGGTGGGGGGTAGGAGGGAGAAGCAGACTTCCACTGAGCAGGGAGCCCAATGACGCAGGGCTCCTTCCCGGGATCCCTGAGATCATGACCTAAGCTGAAGGCAGATGCTTGACTGACTGAGCCACCAAGGCGCCCCTGATTTCTGTTCTAATTTTATTATTTATTTTCTTCTACTTTCTTTGGATTTAATTGCTCTTCTTTTTCTAGTTTCCTAAAGTGGAAGCTTTGCGTATTGATTTTCGATCTTTCTTATCTAATATTTGCATTCAGTGCTATAAATTTCTGTTGAAGCACTGCTTTCACTGCATTTCACAAATTTGGGTAAGTAGTGTTTTTAAGTTTATTAGTCCAGAGTATTTTTAAATTTCTCTTAAGATTTCTTCCTTGACCTCTGTGTTATTTACAAGTGTGTTGTTTGATCTCCAAGTATTTTGGATCTTCCAGCTATCTTTCCTATTACTGATTTCTAGTTTAGTTTCATTGTGGTCTGAGAGCATATCTTACATGATTTCTATACTTTTAAATAGATGTGTTTTATGGTGCAGAATGTAGTCTATCTTGGTGAATGTACCATATGAGTTTGAGAAGGATGTGTATTCTGCTGTTGTTAGATGAAGTAATCTATAGATGTCAATTATATCTGATTTCTTTTCTGCCTGCTAGAACTGTCCATTTCTGATAAGGGGGTGAATGGATTCATTTACTTCTTATAGTCCTATCAGTTTTTGCCTCACATATTTGATACAGTGTTGTTTGGTTCATACACATTAAGGATTATTATGTCTTCTTAGAGAATTAATCATTTTATTATTAAGTAATGCTCTGATGTAGCACTGTGTAATACTCTTTCTCTCTGATAATTGTATTTGCTCTGAAGTCTGTTTATTCTTTAATATAGCTATTCATGCTTTCTTTTGGTTTGTGTTAGCATGGTATGTTTTTCTCCATCCCTTTCCTTTCTTTCCATCTATATGTGTTTTTATATTTAAAGTGAGTTTCTTGGAGACAACGTATCAGTTGGCTCTTGTTTTTTGATCCACTCTGATGGTCTTTTGATTGGTATATGTAGACCATTGATGATCTGAGCCACCCAGGTGCCCATGCCTTTTGTGGTTTTAGTTGAGTACTTTATAGGGTTCCATTTCTCTCCTTTCTTAACATATCAATTTTGCTATTTTTTTTTAAGTGATTGCGCTGGAGTTTGCAATATATATTTACAACTAATCCAAGTCCACTTTCAAATAACACTATACCACTTCACAAGAAGTGCAAGTGCCTTTTAATAACAAAATAGTCCTTATTCCTCCATCCCTTCTATCATTTCTGTCATTCATTTCATTTATATATAAATTTGTGTACACATAAGTCGAATACAGTGTTGCTATTATTCTTTCAAACTATTATCTATCAGATCATTAAAGAATAAGAAAAATAAAAGTTTTTATTTTTCCTTCTTATTCTTTCTCTAATGCTCTTTTTTTTACATAAGCCTGACTTTCTGACCTATTACATTTTTCCTTTTCTCTAAAGAAGTTCTTTTGGGCGCCTGGGTGGCTCAGTTGGTTAAGCGACTGCCTTTGGCTCAGGTCATGATCCTGGAGTCCCGGGATCGAGTCCCGCATCGGGCTCCCTGCTCAGCAGGGGGTCTGCTTCTCCCTCTGACCCTCTTCCCTCTTGTGCTGTCTCTCATCCTCTCTCTCAAATAAATAAATAAAATCTTTAAAAAAAAAAAAAAAGTTCTTTTAATGTTTTCTTTCAAGCCAAGTCTGCTGGCAACACATTCTATCAGTTTTGTTTTTTCTAAGGAGGTCTTTCTCCTTCACTTTTAAAGGATAATTTTGCAGGATACAGAAATCTAGGTTAATGGTTTTTTTCTTCTCAATACATTAATTGTTTTGCTCCATTCTCTTTTTGCTTGCCTGGTTTCTGAAGTGAGTCAGATATAATTCTTAACTCTGCTCTTCTGCAGATAAGCTGGGTGTCTTCCCCTCTAGCTTTTTTAAAGCTTTTTTTCCTTATCTTTGATTTTCTCCATTTTGAATATAACATGTCTACGTATATATATTTGTGTGTGTGTGTGTGTGTGCATTTATCCTGCCTGGTGTTCTTTATACATCCTGGATCTAGGCTTTGTGTCTGACATTAATTTGGGGAAATTCTCAGTTCTTATTGCTTCAAATATTGCTTCTATTTCTTTTTCTTTCTGGTATTTTCATTATGTAGCGTTATACCTTTTATAGTTCTCAGACAGTTATTGGATGTTTTGTTTTTGTTTTTTCAGGTTTTTTTTTCTTTTCAGTTTTGGAATATTCTTTTGACATATCATCAAGCTCAAGGACTCTTTCCTCATTTGTGTTTAGTCTACTAATGAGCCAAAGGCATTCTTCATTTCTGTTAACAGTGTCTTTTGAACTCTAGCATTACTTTCTGATTCATTCTTAGAATTTCCATGTCTCTGTTTACCTATTGGTTTCTTTTCCATTAGAACCCTTAACATAAAAAAAGAACCCTTAACATATTGATCATAGCTGTTTTGTATTCATGGTCTGATAATTCCAACATTCCTGCCATATCTCAAGTCTGGTTCTGATGCTTGTTCTGTGTCTTCAAATTGTGTTTTTGCCTTTTAGTATGCCTTGTGATTTTTTGTTGAAAATTGAACATGATGTATTAGATGAAAGAAACTCTGATAAACAGGACTTCAGTAAAATGGTGGTTAGATGTGCAAGGAAGGGAGGCAGTCTGTAGTCCTATGATTAGGTCTTTGTCTTTTAGTGAGCCTGTGCCTCTGGGCTGTGAACTTCACAAGTGCTTCTCTGTCATTCCAGTTCTTCTTCACATCTCTTCCTCACCCCCACAGGATGGCTGGAAGGTGCTGGAATTGGGTATTACCCGTCCTCCCCATTGGCTAGGCTCTGATAAAACCCAATAGATTAGGCTCTGGTAGAATACTTTTTCTCATGAAGGCAAGCTTTGTTAAGAACAAAATGCTCTAGAATATTTGAAAATGGCTATTTTTTCTCTCCCCAGAAGCAAGAGGGGAGGTATCTGGAGTAAAAACACAAAAGTGTGTGCTCCTTGCCCCACTGAAGTTTTTGATTCTTAGATTACTGAGCTTCCAGCAATCCATCAATTGTACTTTAGGTTTTCTTTCCCCACCCCTTCTTACCCCCACTGGTTCCCTTGGTAGTTTCTGCTCCAGTAAGTTGTGGTTTTCTGTATTTGCATGTCTCTCCAATTTTGGTGGCAGTGGTTTGTCCTATTTCTTTACTTTAGCAAAAAATCTAAGAAGAGGGGCACCTGGGTGGCCCAGTTGGTTAAGCATCCGACTCTTGATATTGGCTCTGGTCATGATCTCAGGATTGTGAGATCAAGCCCCATGTCGGGCTCCATGCTCAACATGGATTCTGCTTGGGATTCTCCCTCTCCCTCTGCCCCTCCCCCCACTCATGCTCTCTCCCTCTCTCTCAAATAAATAAATGAAATCTTTTTTAAAACCTAAAAAGAGTTAATTTTTCAGTTTGTTCGGATTCTTTGTTGCTGTTAGGACAGCATGCAACCTCTAAGCTCCTTATATACTGGACCAGAAACTAGAAGTCCCTTTTAATTAGCATATTTGAACAGGTATTTATTTTCCCAAGCAAACAAAATAGTACACACACACACACACACACACACATGCACAATCTAAAAGATAAAAACAGTATCCCCTATTGCACAACTTTCATTTTGTTTAAATTTGTAACTTGAGGTATAGATTATCATTAAGATATCATTCTTCAAAATACAAAAAGTTATGTGTGATATTGAAAACAATATCAACAATAATTATTTAAATTTAAGGCCAATGAATTTTACTGCTTTCATTGATCACACCTGTTTTTCCTCATTCATTATTGGTTGACTGTAGTATACTGGGTAATTACTTTTAAGAAAAGTACACAGGGTGCCTGGGTGGCTCGGGGTCCTGGGATTGAGCCCTGCGTCAGGCTCCTTGCTCAGTGGGGAGTCTGCTTCTTTCTCTCCCTCTGCTACTCTCTGTCTCTATGTCTTTCTCTCTGTCAAATAAATGAGTAAAATCTTTAAAAAAAAACGGGAAGAAAGAAAGGTACAGAGTGATGGGGTGCCTCCATGGCTCAGTTGATTAAGCGTCTGCTTTTGGCTCAGGTCATGATCTCGGGGTCCTGGGATCAAGCCCCCGTGTCAAGCCTGCTTCTCCTTCTCCCTCTGCTGCTCCCCCTGCTTGTGCTCTCTCTCTGTGTCAAATAAATAAATAAAATCTTTTTAAAAAAATCTTAAAAAAAAAAGTACAGAGTGTTATTACAGGTTTTGAAAAAATGTTTCACACATGAATGGTTTGCCTAATTATAGACTCCTTGAATAGTAATCTTTTTCCTTAGGACTGTTGACTTCAAGCATTTGGTGTTATAGAGGAAAAGTCTGGTATCAAATTATTTTTCCCCTGTGTAAATGCATGAAAACCTTTATATGCGTTGAAACTCAGGCATGTCACTGGAGTCTGCCTCATACTTGGTGAGCTCTTTTGATAGGAAGGCTTGTATCTTTCCTTACCTTCAGGAACTTTCCCTCTTTCTTTCTTTAATTATTGCCCCACCTTCATCAGTTTTATTTTCTTCTGCTGAACTGTTCCATTGTGTAGTATTCCGTTATCCTTTCTTATAATTTTGATCTCCACATTTTTACCTTGTGTGCTGGGAGAATTCTTCAAATTTTGGCCTTCGAAATCTCTCCTTTTCTGCTATATTCAATTAGCTATTCATTGCCTTCTGTGGGGGTATTGGTTTGTAATAGTAATGGTGATGCTATTTAGGAATTTTTTTCTGTTTTTACTTTGGCTCCCTATTTGTGACAGCCTGCCTCTGTTTTAGAACTGTAATGTCTTCTTCAGTCTTACTGAATAAGAATTCAGTTTTTCTTGTAATAACTGTTGTTTGAATTATCAGATTGAGGCCCTTGTTTTGAACTATACCTTTTCATATATTTGACTTTAATCTGAGTGCTTGTTTTTAGACTGAAACCTGAGTTTCTTTAGCAGTTGTAACCGAAATAAACATTTCCAGTGATTAGGGATCTTTTCTTTAGGGACAGTCTTCCTTATGCCTCTCTTTGCTTTTCCACAACTCATCTGCCTCAGCAGTCATCCCTACTCTGCTAGCCTGCCAAGCTCGCTCCTTATAAACTTATCAGTCTTGCAGGGCCCCCTGTTCCCATCCACTGCAGAGTTAGAGTTCTGCTGATGGTTCATTCCCCGCTTTGTGCATGCAGAGTTTAGTAGGCCTCTGATGTGTGTGTCAGGGGCGATTGCAGGGAGTGTCAGGGGCTGGGGTAGAAGGTTTCTTTACTTCTTTCATAGGTTTCACCTGTTTTTGATGTTTTTCCATTCATTCCATTCTTACCGGCCCAGTCATCTGCCAAGATTCAAAGTTCCATGGGTGTCCGTTGTTATGGAAGGAAATTAAGACCGAGTGAGTCAAATATATGGGCATAGACCTGTCCATCTAAGAATGTTTCTTTTTTAAGATAACCTTTCCCCAAGTTCTAAAACTGTATCAAAATAATATTTTTGTGTGATCCATGGTTTAAAAATAAAATAGGACTGTAAGACTTATAAAGAAAAGAAACATTCCTTAAGTAATTCCCTAAGGAAAACCACACAATAGGTAATGTCTTATTTCTTGCCTTATACTTTCATTGTATCACTGAGGGTTTTGCCCTTCTAATGAATGTGTTACATCAGCAGTCACATTTGTAAGTTCTACAATACCATTTTTAATCTTGGTTGGTTTTACTTACATTTTGTTCTTTTTTAGGATGCCACAGCCTCTCAAATTTCTTTAAGGATAATAACTAATCTTCCCTAAGTTTTCTCCTGTTCCTTGAATTTTATTTTTTTTAATTCTTATTTATTTATTTATTTATTTAGTTAGTTAGTTATTTTAACCAGAGCAAGTATTCATTTGCTCATTTTGATCTTTCCTTCCTGTCAGTGATGCTCCTTGGATGTCAGGTGATCCGTGGTCATCCTGTCCCAGTTAGGACTGAGGCAGTAGCAGCACTGAATGGGAGCTCTGTGCAAGTGGGTGGGTGTAAAGAGTGATGTGGAGGAAAGTGGGGCTGTTTCGCCAGGAGCCAGCTAAAAGAATGCCACAATAGGTGGACTTTATTTGGGGGATATTTATGGGTATATATGCTACAGTAGTTCTTCCCTGTTTTTCTGCTTGGATTAGAGCCCTCGGAGTTGTCTAGGTGATAGATGCCTGGCTCCAGGCTGTTCTCCATGTGTGGGGATGGCTGTTTGGTATGTAGACATTCAACTTTCAGGACCCTGTCTCACTTCCCCTCTGTGTTCCTGCCATGTGCTATCCTGGAACCTCTCCAGAGTCTGGAAGCTGAGCTGACTTTTTTTGCTTTTCTTCATCTTTCAACCCTCATTTATCACTTTGCATCTTCTTGGAATTTTTTTTTAAATCTCCTTTCTTCTAATAACCCCTTTCTAGTCTTACTTTCATTTTGTTGAGATAATATGCTTAGTCAGTCTACCGTTTTTTTAGTTAAAAATTTTTTTTTATTTTTGCAATTATATCTCTTTTTTTCTTTGACTCTTAAGTAATGTTATAAGTATTTTTTCTTAAGTAATCTCTCTACCAGATGTGGGCTCGAACTCACAATCCCGAGATCAAGAGTCACACACTCTTCTGACTAAGCCAGCCAGGCGCCCCTAAATATTTTTGCTTCTCTAAGATGCTAAAGAGAGATTTCTTGCTTTCAGTGGATAAAAAAAATTCCAAATAGGTCATGATTTTGTAAATTCAGCCATCTTTATGTATGATCTATCTTAAACACTAGCAACTTTTTAAAAGAATCCATTCTTTAGTCACAATTGAAATTTTATTTATTATTATTTCTTTTAAACTTACTGGGAGAACCTAAAGGTTAGCTAGCTGTCTTTTACTGCAAATAACTACTAAATTATTTTTCAACCGTTGTTTTTAAAAACTGGAATAAAAGAAATCTCTTTACTCAATTTATCTGTTTACATTATCACATATAATTGAATGCTACCCCCCCAAAATAAATAAATAATTGAATGCTACCCATTGATGAATAGCTAATTCAGTGGCTTAGTGTAGAGATTAGAATCTGCCCTGTTAGAGAATATAGTACTGTATTTGAGCTGGTTTGTGTTGGAACCCTGAATAGAAGTTCAATTGCTGGGATAGCAGCCAGTAGCCTTCTGCTAAATGAACTGAGTCCAGATGACTCTTCCAAACCAGTTGTACTTGCTTTCCTATCCAGTTCCACATTCCAGGAAAGTGTTTTTAGTCATTAGGAAGTATATCCACAGTGTACTTTCCATTGACTCCAATATAATTCACCCTGGCTTCAGCAAATACTAAATGCAGTTTTTGCCTCTGGAGACTCCATAATCTTTAAACCACCCAACAACCACTGGACCTGGGTAGATCTAACTGACTCGGCTGAGGTGCCACTTAACCAGCTTCCTCTTAATTCAGTAAACTTATAAATGCCAGCTGCTTAGCAGAGAACTTGCTACACAGGAAGTAAATTTAAGGACTCTGATTCTAATTCACCTTGAAGGGACACCGTGTGACTCAGAAAAAGCTATGTTTCTAGGTTTAATATCAGAATAAATGTTACTTGGTTACACTTTAAACTTACTAATTAATTGACACAAACTTGTATTAAAAAGAAAATAAAACTTGTCATATGTTTTCAAACATAGTAGTACTGAATGACTAGGGATAGAAAAAGGTAAATAGACAATACCAACCAAAAGAAAACTTGGATAGTAATTATAATATTAAACAAAATAGAATGTAGGTGAAAAACATGGAGAGGGACAAGAGGAACATTTAATATTGATAAAAGGGACAGTCTAGGGACACCTGGATGGCTCAGTTGGTAAAGTGTCTGCCTTCGGCTTGGGTCATGATCCCAGGGTCCTGAGATCGAGCCCTGTGTCCCGGGATCTCTGCTCAGCGGGGAGCCTGCTTCTCCCTCTCCCTCTGCCTGCTGCTCCCCCTGTTTGTGCTCGCTCTCCGTCAAATAAATAAAATTTTAAAAATCTTTAAAATAATAATAATTTTAAAAAGGGATGGTCTACCAAGACATACAGCAGTCATGAACTTATGTGCACCTAGCAGACTTCATCTTTATAAAGCAAAATTGACAGAGTTAGGGGCCAGATTGAAGACTTTAAAATATCTCATTTAGAAACTGATAGAAAAGTGACAAACAGTAGGAAAAAATAGAAAGATTGAGTGATATCATAGCAGGGTTGATCAGATAGCTATATTGAGAGAGAACCTGCAAAGAATATGTAATTTTTTCAAGCACACATCAAAGAATTATAAAAACTAACCATATATTAAGCCATAAACAAAGTATTAAAAATTCCAGAGCATCAATAATATAGACTACAGATCTTCCTCAACCTGTGATGGGGTTATATCTCATAAATCAAAAATGCATTTAATACATTTAGTCTCTCGAATATCATGTAGCTTAGCCTAGCCTACCTTAAACATTCTCAGAACACCTACATTATAGCCTACCATTGGGCAAAATCATCTTCTACAAAAAGCCTATTTTATAATAAAGTGTTGAATATCTCATGTAATTTATTGAATACTGTATTGAAAGTGAAAAACAGAATTGTTGTAAAGTACAAAATGGTGTAATTGGTTGCTTGCCCTCGTGACCACATGGCTGACTGGGGCTGCAGCTCATTGCCACTATCCAGCATCACAAGAGAGTATCATACCACATATCACTAGACCAGGAAAAGATCAAAATTCAAAGTACAGTTTCTACAGAATGCGTATCACTTTTGCACCATCATAAAGTCAAAAAATCGTAAGTCAAACCATTGTAAGTCAGGGATCTTCTGTATGTATACTCTGACACATGCAGTAAAATTAGAAATCAACAATAAAGTTAGCTTGACAGAGAAATACATATTGGAAACAGATAAAAATTGTTCTAAATAATTCTTGAGTTAAAGCACAAATCACAATAAAAATTAGTAAACAAATAGAACTGAACAATTGAAAGCGCTTTGTATCATGACTTACTGGGTACAGCTCATTCAGTTCTTTGAGCCTTAAAGGCTTTTATTAGAAAACAAAATAGACATTAAAGAAACTAAGTGATCGGGCGCCTGGGTGGCTCAGTCGGTTAAGCGTCTGCCTTCAGCTCAGGTCATGATCCCAGGGTCCTGGGATCGAGTCCCACATCGGGCTCCCTGCTCAGCGGAGAGCCTGCTTCTCCCTCCCCCTCTGCGTGCCTCTCTGCCTACTTGTGCTCTCTATCTCTCTGTCAAGTAAGTAAATAAAATCTTTAAAAAAAAAAAGAAACTAAGCGATCCATCCAAGACGCTTAGTTTACACTCAAAGAACGTAAAAGGATGGAAATAACAAGGAAAAGGGCAGAAATTAATAGAGGAAGATAGAAATGATCAACGAAACCAAAAGTGGGTTACTTTTATTTTTCTAATAAAATACACAAGCCTCTTGCAGGACTGTTGATAAAGGAAATGAGAAAAGGTAACAAACAAAATAAGAAATAACCATAGAATATAATATAATAAAGTCTTTTAAATTATGAGAATGCTGCTATGTTGAGCCATAAACACAAAAATTAGAAAACTTTGATAAAAATTTTCTAGAAAGGGGTACTTGGGTGGCCCAGTCGGTTAAGCATCTGCCTTCAGCTCAGGTCATGATCCCAGGGTCCTGGGATCAAACCCCACCTCTGGCTCCCAGCTCAGTGGGAAGTCTGCTTCTCCCCCTCCTTCTGCTCCTCCCCCTGTTTGTGTGCACACTCTCTCTCTCTGTCCCTTTCTCTCTCAAATAAATTTTAAAAATCTTTAAAAAAATTTTTTTCTAGAAAAAGCTACCCAAATTTACATAAAAATTAGAAAACCTAGGGGCACCTGGGGTGACTCAGTCATTTAAGCATCTGACTCTTGATTTCTACCCAGATTGTGATCTCAGGGTTGTGAGATTGAGCCCCACATTGGGCTCCATGCTCAGCACGGAATCTGCTTGAGATTCTCTCCCTCTCCCTCTGCCCCTCCCCCTGCTCACGTGTGCTCACTCTCTAAATAAATAAATAAATAAAATCTTAAAAATTTAGAAAACCTATATACAGATTATTCTTTATCAAAATCAGGTGCTAATCACCTGCTGACAAAAATATATACTAAGATTAATTGAACTTTACCAAAATTTCCAAATACATATTTTTTATCTTTTTTTTTTTTTAAGATTTTGTTTATTTATTTGACAGAGGGAGCACAAGCAGGGGGAGCAGTAGGCAGAGGGAGAGGGAAATGCAGGCTCCCTGCAGAGTGGGGGACCTGATGCAGGGTTCAGTCCCAGGACCCCGGGATCATGACCTGAGCCAAAGGCATATGCTTAACCAACTGAGCCACCCAGGCACCCCTATATATTTTTATCTTAAAGAACTGTTTCAGAAAAGAATAACTACACCTCGTAAGGCTGGTATAATCTTGATCAGTGATCAGCAAGCTTTTCTGTAAAGGGCCAGATAGTAAATACTTAGACTTTAAAAGCCATATGGTATCTGTCACAAGTATTCAGTTCTACTGTCATAACATGAATGAGCCCATACACAGTACTTCAGTGAATGAGCACGGCTATGTTCCAGTGTAGGTTTATTTACAAAAATCGATGGCAGGGGTGGGCGCCTGGGTGGCTCAGTCGTTAAGCGTCTGCCTTCGCTCAGATCATGGTCCCAGGGTCCTGAGATCGGGCCCCACATCGGGCTCCCTGCTCCACAGGAAGCCTGCTTCTCCCTCTCCCACTCCCCCTGCTTATGTTCCCTCTCTTGCTATGTCTCTATCCGTCAAATAAATAAATAAATAAATCTTTAAAAAAAAAAAAATCAATGGCAGGACAGAGTTGGCCCATGGGTTATAGTTTGCTGACTCCTGATCCTGATAATTAAAAGTAGAAAGGCTGTGGCGCCTGGGTGGCTCAGTCGTTAAGTGTCTGCCTTCGGCTCAGGTCATGATCCCAGGGTCCTGGGATGGAGCCCCACATCAGGCTCCCTGCTCAGCGGGGAGCCTGCTTCTCCCTCTCCCTCTGCTGCTCCCCCTGCTTGTGCTCGCTCTCTCTCTCTGTCAAATAAATAAATAAATAAATAAATAAAATCTTTTTTTTTTTTAAGATTTTATTTATTAGAGAGAGAGAGAGAGAATGAGAGACAGAGAGCACTAGAGGGAAGAGGGTCAGAGGGAGAAGCAGACCCCCCCGCTGAGCAGGGAGCCCGATGTGGGACTTGATCCCGGGACTCCAGGATCATGACCTGAGCTGAAGGCAGTTGCTTAACCAACTGAGCCACCCAGGCGCCCATAAATAAAATCTTTAAAAAAAACAGAAAGGAGCAATAAATTCTCACTCGTGAACATGGATATAAAATCCCAAGTAAAAGAAGAGCAAATAGAATCTGAAGCTTTCTCAAAATATCACACAACTAAATTATCCCAAGAATACAAGTCTTAGAAAATATGTTTATGTAATTTACTTCATTAAGAGATTAAAATTATCATCTCAGTAAATAAGGAAAAATTATTTATTAAAGTTCAGTATCCAGGGGTGCCTAGCTGGATCAGTTGGTGAGCATGTGACTCTTGGTCTTGACGTGACTCATAGGTTGTGAGTTTGAGGCCATGTTGAGGGTATATTGTACTTAAAAAAAAGATCTTTAAAAAATAAAATTCAGTATCCATTCATCTTGAAAGTTATTAGCAAACTAAAAATAAAAGTTCCTTAACCTCATAGTATGTCTAATAAAACCTACAGTAAGCATCATATTTTTTAAATCTTCTAAGTATTCCCAGCAGACAGGAAAAAGGCAGTTGTGTTTGCTCTCATGCTACCATTTAATACTGAACTGGGGTCCTAGCCACCGCTGTAAGACAAAAATAAATACAAATTATAAATATTCAAAAGGAAGAAGCAAAATTGTCATTATTTGCAGATGATATAATTATTAACTTAAAAAACAAAGGAACACAACATAAACTGGTAGAACTAGTAAGAGCATTTAGAAAGGTTGCAAACATAAGATTAATACGCAGAATCCAGCATTGTTTCTTTAAAAGCAGTAATTGATTAGAAAATACATAACTTTTTAAAATATAAACCATCCATAGCAACAAAACTAAACTAAAACTAAAATGCCTTGCTATAGACTAATAGAGTACAGGATCTTATAATAAAAATAATAAAAGTTTGGGGCGCCTGGGTAGCTCAGTCATTAAAGCGTCTGCCTTCGGCTCAGGTCATGATCCCAGGGTCCTGGGATTGAGCTCGCATCGGGCTCCCTGCTCTGCAGGAAGCCTGCTTCTCCCTCTCCCACCCCCCCTGCTTGTGTTCCCTCTCTCGCTATGTCTCTATCTGTTAAATAAATAAATAAATAAATAAATTCTTTAAAAAATAATAAAAGTTTGAAGGAATCAAAAAGACCTAAATAAAGGGAGAGATACAGTCTCTTCCCCAATAAGAAGACTATATATTATAAAGATGTGAGTATTTTTAAAATTAATCTAAAAATTCAATAATAAAAATAAACATCCCAAAGGGATTTTTCAGACATCTGAAAAACTGATTTTTGAAATTTATATGGAAGAATAAAGATACAGAAATGGCTGTGAAGTTTTTGAAAAAGAACAGAGGAGAGAAGGAGACTACTTTTCCATGTATTTGGATAAAGCTGTATTAGTTAAAACCACATGATATTAGTACATAAATTAACAACTAGATTAATAAAACAGAATGATATCTATTGGGTCTATTTTGGAGCCTCCAGACCATTGGCTATTTGGGAATAAATTCCCAAATTAATTTTGGTGGATCATATTATAAAACTCTTCAAACTATTAGAAAAAATGCGGGAGACTGAAAGAATAATAAACAGACAAAAGGAAAAGATAAGTAAAATCAGTAATATGAAAAATGTTTAGCAAAGGACATCAAAAATTAAAACAGAAATAAGTCAGAGAAAGACAAATACGTATGATTTCACTCATATGTGGAATTAATAACAAAGGGGGAAAAGAGAGAGAGAGAAAACAAAAAACAGACTTGTAACTATACAAACTGATGGTGACCAGAGGGGAGGTGGGCAGGGGGAATGGGTGAAAAAGTGATGGGGATTGAGGAGTGCACTTACGATGAGCACATACGGAATTGTTGAATCACTATATTGTACACCTGAAACTAATATAACACTGTATGTTAACTATACTGCAACTAAAGTTTAAAAACTTAATAAAATTAAAAAAAAAGATAAAAGACAAGTATCAGACTGGGAGCAGAACATATGTTTACCACAGAGGTTAAATATTAAGATATAATTTCTGAAGATCATTATAATGGTCAATAATCAAATAAGAAAAATGGATAAGTAGTGTGAATTCCGAGAAGAAATCTGAATGTCCATTAAACAGGAAAATTTCTCTAATGAAATTATGCAATATAATTTCATACTCATCATGTTGACCTAAAATTTAAGAGGCTGACAACAAAAAACAAATATTCAAGAGGAACAAGAGTGATGGCAACTTGTACATTGCCTGTGTACTTGGAGAATATACCAGGTAGTTATTGCTGTATAACAAGCTGTCCCCAAACTCAGTTGCTTAAATTAGTTAAGTATCGATCGTTACTCACGAGCCCGTGGTCTGCTTCCAGTGTCTACTCCTCAGTAGTAGACTGAGTGGACTACTCCGATGTCTACGGCCCGCTCTGGGTGGAGTAGGCAGCCCTGTCCTCTTAGCTAGGCTCTCCCAGTTTGGAGGTTAGCTGGCTGTAGGCTGCTTTGTAATACCCTCAGCTGAGACAGGTCTTCATCCTTTAGGAGACTAGCTCACATGGCAGTGGCAGAGTTCGAAACTACAAGACCTCTTGAGGCCTGGTCTTGAAACTGGTACACACCATCCTTCTGCATTCTCTTGGCCAAAGCAAGTCACAAGGCCAGCCTCGTAAAGGAGTGGGTAAATAGATCTCTTGATAGGAAGAGCTGTAAAATCACATTTCAAAGGACATGGATACAGGAAGAGGTAGAGAATTGTGGTCATTTCTGCCATTGATGAACTGCATAGAGGAACTTGATAATATGTGGGAAAATTGGAGGTACTTTTAGCCTGTGATTCAGAAATTTGATCTTAAAGAAACTCGCACACATGGTGGATTGTAACAAGAATATCTGCAAGAGAGGTTTTGGGTTTTGGTTTGGTTTTGGTTTTTGCAGTGTTTTTTATAATAGCAGGACGAAATGTCTACCAACAAGTAAATGGATTAATTGTGGTAAATTCCTAAAGTAGAATACTGTTCAACAACCAAAATGAATTAACTACATGTTTCAATATATCTAAAACTCAGAATCATGATATTGAGGGGACAGGGTTTCAGAAGTTATAATCCTTTTTTTTTAATCGAATAGAGAAACATACAGAAAATACTATTTACCATGAATAGTGAATAGGTATCTAAGTAGTACAAGTATAAAGACATGCAAAAGAATGATAAACACCAAATTCAGGTGAGTAGTTACCTCTGGCAGGGCTGGGGAGTGCACAAGGGGCTTCAGTGGTACCAGTAGTTTTATTTCTTAAAAAAAAAAAATAATACATTGGACGCCCGGGTGGCTCAGTTGGTTAAGCGTCGGCTTAGGTCATGATCCCAGGGTCCTGGGATCGAGCCCCACATCGGGCTCCCTGCTCTCATGTTTGTGCTCTCGCACTTGCTGCGCTGTCTCTCTCAAATAACTAAATCTTAAAAGAAAATAAATATAAAAAATACACAAAATGGTACATTACTATTTGACAAAGCTGGCTAGTTACTACCTGAATGTTTATTTTATTATTTTCTTTACTTTTTTGATGTTCGAAATACCTCATTTAAAAAACAAAACACGGCGCCTGGGTGGCTCAGATGGTTAAGCGTCTGCCTTCAGCTCAGGTCATGATCCCAGGGTCCTGGGATCGAGTCCCACATCGGGCTCCTGGCTCAGCAGGGAGCCTGCTTCTCCCTCTGACCCTCTCCCCTCTCATGCTGTTTCTCTCTCGCTCGCTCTCTAAAAAATAAATAAAATCTTTGAAAAAAAACAACAAAACAAAAAAATCTCTGGGATGGGATTTCACTGGACTTAACTATAATGGCTTCCCATCTACTTTATTGTACACTGTGACTGTTTCCTGCTGTTACTTAAGTTTGGCAGGTACCAGAAAGGTATGTGTATCGAAGACCAAAAATTTTTGTTCCTGGGTTTCCTCATTCACATACCTGCATGAGAATTGCTCCCCTGAACCCTTTTTGGGTCTGGGCTTATTGCTTTAATAGAGCAAGCTTTTACACTACAGTTCCCTTGGATGTTCAGAATTGTTGTCCTCTTAGAGCTACCTTCTAAATCAAAGGAAGTAGCAGGAAGTGTTCTGATACAGTACCAGAGTACCTGACTAAAAGCGGCTTCAACCGTATACCGGTTATTTGTCTCACGTAGGAAGCCCAGAGGTTGGACATTACCTCATTGCTTCAGCAGCTCGGCCACCTCAGGACTTTCATTCAGCTTCTCATTGATTCTCTTGCCCTTTCCCTTACGATCACAAGGTGACTGCAGCAGCTCCAAGTTTCAGGTCCCCACTTGACAAGCAAGGTGTAGGGTTTCTTTTTATGCAGCTCTTTATCATGGTGGGAAATCTTTCCCAGGAGCCCCTAAGAGACACCCTCTCAGAAGCCATTGGTCCAGCACTGGGTCACGGCACGCCCGAACCTGTCACTGCAGAGGGGAACAGAATTCCCTGCGCCATTCCAGGTGTGCCATAGCTCTCACGTGGACAGAAGCTGGGTCTTACTGGTAGCACAGTGGAAGGAGGTATGCCTGTGGGCTAGACATCCATCAGTGTCTGCCAAAATGTCCGCCTTAGAGTAAAAGATAGGTTTTAGAAGGTGATGACCCATTTTGTATCCACTGAGACTAAAACAACACAGCCAGGGTTCTTTGTGGCAGCAGATCATTGTAGGGGCATTCTCAAAGGCCCCTCCATGTCCGTGCCTCTGCGTGAGTCTCGTGTACACAGCGGGAGAGCTTACTAGCAGGAAGGATGGCATCACTGGAGTCTTGCTGGATGGTACTTCCAATCTCAGCAAAATACCCCAAAGGAAAAAAAAAATATTTGTGGGTTTTTTTCTTTTTGAAAAGTAGGCGGTTGCTCAAATTATTTTTGTTAACTAGTCTGAAAGTGCTAGAATTGATGTATTATACTTTGAAGGTCAAGGAAGCACTCACCTGCATGTGGTTGAATAATGAAGGGATGGATATATATATATATATATTGGAATTCTTACTACTACCTAAGATGGGCTTTTAAATAAAGACTACTTCTCTGGATTAGGGGTTTTTGACATATAGACTGAAATTATAACTGCCTTTATATGATTTGGAAGAGAACAGGTCCATCCTAGCACCCTGACTACACCAAACTTCCATTTACCCTGAATCAAATCTTATCCCAAAATGTCTGAGCCAGCTATCTGTCTGATGTGACCCTGACACCTACCCCGACCCACATGCAAGAATCATGTGAGAGACAAAAATAACTCTGTCCTGTTGCCTGTGGCAGCAGTTGAGAGGGAGCTAGCTCAAAGCTAACTGGGCTGTGGAGAAGCATGAAAACTTAAAATGGTCACAGTGAACTCTGTCTTGGAGGGCCTTTGCCTCTGAGGAATCTTCCTCTTGATTGGCACTATGACTTTAAAGAACAGAAATCCTTACTAAAGAGGCACGTCCTCCTAAGAAATTTAGAAACTGGTAAATAAAAGAATATTTCTTTGCTTTTCACCATAGGCTCATTGGCAGGATCACCTTAGATAGAATTCTCTAAAGTAGATCCCCTAAATATTGGTATAAAACTTAAAGACACTGAGACAGACAAAGCTGTTGTTAATTTCTACAACTTGAAGCTTAATTAGAAGTGAAAATAAATGCCACTAAAATTTCTTTGTACAGATGGCAGCATTATTTAAATTACACAAGACTTTATAAGAAGGCATCTATTTTATTTTTTGAAGATTTTATTTATTTACTAGAGAGAGCATGAGCGGGGTGAAGGGCAGAAGGAGCAGCAGGCTGAGCAGGGAGCCCTGGGGCTCCATGTCATGACCCAAGCCGAAGGCGGATGCTCAACCGACTGAGCCACCCAGGTGCCCCAGAATGCATCTATTTTATATATATGTATATTTTTAAAGATTTTATTTATTTATTTGACAGAGAGACACAGCGAGAGAGGGAACACAAGCAGCGGGAGTGGGAGAGGGAGAAGCAGGCTTCCCGCCGAGCAGGGAGCCCGATGCGGGGCTCAATCCCCAGGACCCTGGGATCATGACCTGAGCCGAAGGCAGACGCTTAATGACTGAGCCACCCAGGCGCCCCCAGAATGCATCTATTTTATAAAGAAAAATGCTTTTATGCTTTTCCCAACTGCCTCTGTTAGAGTAAATCATAGGTATATGTTGATGTTGAATGCAGAAAACACCATTATTAAACAAAAGTTTTAAATTATATTGAGCTGTCATAATATTAAGTTAATTGCGCTCTTAAAAATTGGAGATTGGGGCGCCTGGGTGGCTCAGGCAGTTAAGCGTCTGACTCTTGATTTTGGCTCAGGTCGTGATCTCAGGGTCATGGGATCGAGCCCTGTGTCAGGCTCTGAGCTTAGTGCGGAGTCTGCTTGTCCCTTGTCCCTCTCCTCCTGCTCCTCCCCCCCCCCCGCCCCCATGAGTACACACTCTCTCAAATAAATAAATAAAATCTTTTAAAAAAAAATTGGAGATCAATTTCTTTTCTAAACTTTTGGTTTCTTTAAGAAAAAAAAATTAATTGAACAGTTAAAACTGCTAAAGAGAATTCTTTCTCTACTTTGCAGAAGAGAAATGTGAGTGATAGCCTCTATGAACCTCTGTGAATCTCCTTACCTCCCTCCCTCCCCACCAACCTGACAGCCCTGCTCCTAGGCCCTGTCGGTGGGGACCACAGGCCAGAGCACAGGTGCCACATCTCAGGAGTTGATCTGAGTGTTCAGGCTGCCAAGGTCAGGGTACAGAATTGGTTTTCTAGTCCAGGCTGACCTGCCAGCTCATCCTGCTTGTTCAGGCAGCTACATTGGTTAATTCACCAAGTATAATCTAACTAGTCTTAGCTGGCCATGGAGTGTAGTTATCTCTAAAAATGTAGAGAATCAATTTAGGGGCCTGGCTGGCTTGGTCAGTGGACTGGGTGGCTCTTGATCTTGGGGTCATGAATTCAAGCCCCACATTGGGTGTAGAGATTACTTAAAAAAAATAAATTCAAAAAAAATTTTTTTAAATACAGAGAATCAGTTGGGGCACCTGGGTGGCTCAGTCATTAAGCGTCTGCCTTCGGCTCAGGTCATGATCCCAGGGTCCTGGGATCAAGCCCCGCATCAGGCTCCAGGGAGCCTGGTTCTCCCACTCCCCCTCCCCCTGCTTGTGTTCCTTCTCTCGCTGGGTCTCTCTCTGTCAAATAAATAAATAAAATCTTTAAAAAATAAATATAGAGAATCAGTTTATTATTTTTTTTTAAGATTTTATTTATTTATTTGACAGAGAGAGAGACAGCGAGAGAGGGAACACAAGCAGGGGCAGAGGGAGAGGGAGAAGCAGACTCTTCACTGAGCAGGCAGCCCCATGCGGGCTCTATCCTAGGACCCTGGGATCATGACCCGAGCCAAAGGCAGACACTTAACGACTGAGCCACCCAGGTGCCCCAAGAATCAGTTTAAATAAGAAAAGGTAAACATTTCCATTTGAGTAGACCCAAAAGCCCCAGGGGGGAAAGAATGGATGGGAAATGAACAGGCATGTTGGCAAGAGAAAGGAAAAGAATTCTTGGACAGATAATTATCAAAAATTAATTTCAAAATATAGCTCACCTAGGAGTCTAGGCCTATAAATCAACCTTTATTTTAAATATCTCTAAAGAACTTTTAGAGTACTTATTTTAAAATTGTGTTCGGGCGCCTGGGTGGCTCAGTCGTTAAGCATCTGCCTTCGGCTCAGGTCATGATCCCAGGGTCCTGGGATCGAGTCCCACATCGGGCTCCCTCCTCGACGGGAAGCCTGCTTCTCCCTCTCCCACTCCCGCTGCTTGTGTTCCTGCTCTCGCTATCTCTGTCTCTGTCAAATAAATAAATAAAATCTTTTTAAAAAATAAATAAAAATAAAATTGTGTTCATTCTGTATAAACTTAATGAGTGCCTATTGTCTTTAGAAAGTATTTTTGTCTTAATTTTTAGTTTATTACAAATTTAGTTATTACAGATTACATGGCAGTGGTAATAGAAAACAAGTTACAGCATTTCCCAGGCATTTTCAGAAAATCATCCTTCCCTCGCCTCTCCCCACTTCTAGCAGGGACAGATATAAAATATAAAAAGCAAAAGCTAAAAAGACACAGCCTGACCCAAAGCAAGATGGGTGGCATCTCCATAGATCAGAAACAGGGTAGAACTGCTGAATGTCATGGGAAGGCCGCTGCCTGCCCAGCCTTGTGTGGCTAGTGTTCGGACCCTTGGAGTAGCGGGAGCCCAGGTTCCCAGTGGAAAGGATACCAGGGGCTGAGACTTTTAGAAAGATGTGGGCTTAGGTAGGGAGAGGACACAGATGCAGTGCACAATAAAAGATGGAGCCAAACCACCCCCTGATTCCATGGCTCTGCCTGCAGTATTCTCTGTATCACCTTGGTGGGAGCCTCACAAGTAAGCCCTTCACCAACTGGAACATGAATTTACTTCAGATGAAATGAATTTTATAGCATGGCCTGACAAGGAACTTAGATATGTTCAAGATGTTCAAAAGTAAATGAAGGAATAACTTTTAATTTAAAAGAACAAAAAATCATGGAAACAAGGCATACATAATGGAAACAGATATGTGAAGAACAGGTAGAAATGAAAAATGTCAAATGACTAGAGATGGGATAGCCCTAGTTTTGGTAGGCTGAAAAGAAAATCAATTGGAATAAACTGAAAAATGTGCCTGTGATTCATCAGAAAGACACAGATCTAAAAAAAAAAAAAAAAAAAAAAAAAATACCAAAGGGCCAATGGGAGATACAGAGTATATGCTTGAAGGTCTAACCACTGTATGAAGTTGTCTCTTCCCAGTCACTCTCTGTCCATCACATCATTCTGTGCATCTCTGTCAATACTTGTCACCACGTTTATGTACTTGTTAACGTATGCCTTCCTGAGCTGCTTCTACAAGGTGCTGAGCTCTGTTTTGGGCATACTGTATACAGAAAAGCCAAGAACGAGTCAGATAAGGATCTTGCTTTCTTGGATCTTGTGTTCTAGCCTATTCATCACTATACCTCTGACACATATTAGGCAGTCAGTGTATTTGTTGAATGAATGAATGAATGAGTGAATGAAGTAATTAATACCTCAAAATATCTTCTGTGTGGCTTCATGGCCTTGATTACCTGCTATGTTTGGCCGGCATTGCAGGAGTGAGAGAGACGGGGAGGAGATGAGAGAAATCCTCCTTCCCCAGAGCACACTCTGCTGTTACCAGTCTGTGATGCTCAGGAAATAGTGGTGTGACCTCCTTAGACCTAGAGTCCTCCTAAGGTGTTCCTCTTGGGTTGTGATTGATAATGAGACCAGCAATATAAACAATATTAATGCGCTAATTTTTCTTCTTCACTTTTCAGGCTGGAGTAAAAGGGACATTGGGAAGATTAGTTGGAATTTTTGAGGTAAGCCTGTTAAAATCTTCGGTGCAATTGGAATCATATTAGTAACCATGTAATATAAATATGTATATCTTTGTCTGAGTCCTTTCGAGCTGCTATAACAAAACTGAGTGGCTTATAAACAATAGAAATGGATTTCTCACAGTTCTGGAGACTAGGAAGTCCAAGATCAAGGCACCAGCAGATTCAGTGTCTGGTGAGGACCCACTTCCTGGTTCATAGTTACAAGTTTCTCCTACTATCCAAAAGTAGAGTGTTTGTAGGAAACCTTTTGTAAGTCAAAATGGTAGAAAGTGAAGAAGCAATTAATTTATGTGGACATTTTTTTTAGCATTTCCAAAACCAAAAAATAACCTCTCTCAGGCTTTTCGGAAACCTCAGGATACATGTTGTTAACGGATGCAAGAAATAAGTCAAGCTAAAGCTCAGGTGTGCAGAGCCCCAGTTCATGGCTTTGGCGGCTCGATGAGGAAGTGCTGGTGTAGTTCCCGGGGAAGGAGTCTGGCCGGAGCGCGCCCGCTGCTCCACGGGAGCACTGCCTCTGTGATGGCTCGCTGCGCCAGAAATGCCCAAGGCTCCTTTTCCTTTCACCTTTTTTTTTTTTTTAGAAACACAAGTTCCTCTTAGGATTTCTTTCGGTTAGCAAAAACAGGTACTGATGTAGGTCTTTCGTAAAAGTGAAGTGGCTTACCTAGAGCTCTTGAAAAGCAAGGGGTACTTGTAGCTGTTTCTCTCTGTGTTCTCACATGGCAAAGGGGGATGGTCGCTCACTGGGGCCTCTCTTATCAGCTGCCAACCCCATTCCCAAGAGTCAGCCCTTCTCAACCCAATCAGCTGCCAGAGGCCCCACCTCCTAATACTATCCCACTGGGAGTTAGGATTTCAACATCTGAATTGTGGGGGGCATAAACATTCAGTCCATTGCGTTCCTAATCTGGGGTAGACGCCATCTTTGTTTCGCTGCGTTTTCAAAACAAAGCAGCACTGGCAGAGAATAGCTTACTTTCTTTTTTAAAAGTCCCATAGTCTCCTCCAGACAAATAGAATTATTTGTAAGTACAGGCATTACCTCAGAGATATTGTGAGTGCAGTTCCAGACCACTGCAATAGAGCAAATATTGCAATAAAGCTAGTCAAATGTTTCTTTGATTTTTGTCAGTGCATATGAAAGTTATATTTATACTGTATTGTAGTCTCTGAATATATACTTACGATGTCTGTATTAATGTCTATGCCTTAATTTAAAAATGCTTTATTGCTAAAAAACGCTAACCATCATGAGCTTTTTGCTGGTGGAGGGTATTGCCTCCGTGTTGATGGCTGCTGACTGATCAGGGTCATGGTTGCTGAGAATTGGGGTGGCTGTGGCAATTTCTTAAAATAAGAAGGTTTGCTGCCCCGATCAACTCTCCCTTTCATGAACAGTTTTTCTGTAGCAAACGATGTTGTTTGATAGCATTTTACCCACAGTACAACTTCTTTCAAAATTGGGAGTCCATCCTCTCAAACCCTACCGCTGCTTTATCAACTACGATTATGGAGTATTCTAAATCTTCTCTTGTCACTTCAACAGTCTTCACAGAATCTTCACCAGGGGTAGACTCCATCTCAAGAAACCACTTTCTGTCCTCATCCGTAAGAAGCAGCTCCTCATTTCTTCAGGTTTTATCATGAGATTGCAGCAATTCAGTCCCATCTTCAGGCTCCACTTCTTTTTCTTCTTCTTTCTTTCTTTTTTTCTTTCTCTTTCTTTCTTTCTTTTCTTTCTTTCTTTCTTTTCTTTTCTTCTCTTTTCTTTTCTTTTTTCTTTCATAGCACAAGCACAGGGCGGGTGGAGGGAGAGACAGAGAAGGAGAGAATTTTAAGCAGACTCCGGGCTGAGCATGGAGCCCGGTGCAGGGCTCAATCTCACGACCCTGAGATCATGACCCGAGCCGAAACCAAGAGTTGGGTGCTTAACTGACTGCAGGTTCCACTGATTCTACTTCTCTTGCTATTTCTACCACATCTGCAGTTTCTTCCTCCACTCAAGTCTTGAATCCCTCAAAGTCCTTCACGAGGGTTGGAGTCAACTTCTTCCAAACTCCTGTTCATGTTGATATTCTTTACCTTTTTCCATAAATCACCACTATTCTTAATGGCATCTAGAATGGCGAATCCTTTCCAAAAGGTTTTCAATGGACTTTGCCCAGATCCGTCAGAGGAATTGCTATCTCTGGCAGCTGTAGCCTTATGAAGTGCATTTCTTAAATAGTAAGACTTGCAAGTTGGAATGACTCCTTGATCCATGGTCTGTGGAATGGCCGTTGTGTTAGCAGCATGAAAACATTCATCTCGTTGTCCATCTCCATCAGAGCTCTTGGGTGACAAGGGACACTGTCAATGCACAGTCATATTTTGAAAGGAATCTTTTCTTCTGAACAGTAGATCTCAACAGTGGGCTTTAAATATTCAGTAAACCATGTTGGAAACAGATGTGCTGTCATCCCCATTTATAAGAGCACAGGCAGAGTCAATTTAGCTTTATTCTTGAGGACCCTAGGATTTTTGGAATGGTCATTGAGCACTGGCTTCAACTTCTAAGTCACCAGCTGCCCCTAACCAGAGAGTCACTCTGTCCTTTGAAGCTTGGAAGCGAGGCACTGACCTCTCTAACTATGAAAGTCCTAGATGGCATCTTCTTCCGATAGAAGGCTGTTTTATCTTACACTGAAAATCTGTTGTTTCATGTAGCCCCCGCCACGGATGATCTGAGCTAGATCTCCTGGAGAACTCGCTGCAGCTTCTCCACCAGCACCTGCTGCTCCTTCTTGCACTTTAGTGTTATGGAGACGGTTTCTTTCCTTAACCCTCATGAACCCACCTCTGTTCGCTTTACACTTTTCTCCTGCGACTTCCCCACCTCTCTCAGCCTTCATAGAATTGAAGAGAGCGAGGGCCTTGCTCTGGGACAGGCTCTGGCTTAAGGGAAGGTTGTGACTGGCTTGATCTTCTATCCAGACCACTCAAACGTTCTCCATATCAGCAGTAAGGCTGTTTCGCTTTCTTGTCATGCATGCGTTCACTGGAGTAGAACTTTCAATTGCCTTCAAGAACTTTTCCTTTGCATTCACAAATTGGCTAACTGGTTCGAGAGGCCTAGCTTTCAACCTGTCTTGGCTTTTCAGCATGCCTTCCTCACTAAGCTTAATCATTGCTAGCTTTTGATTTAAAGGGAGAGTAGGAGATGTGCAACTCTTTCCCTCACTTGAACATTTAGGGGCCACTGTAGGGTTATTAATTGGCCTAATCTTTTTTTTAAGATTTATTTGAGAGAGAGATAGAGGAGCACGAGCAGGGGGAGCAGCAGAGGGAGAGGGAGAAGCAGACTCCCTGCCAAGCAGGGAGCCCAAAGCGGGACTTGATCCTAGGACCCTGAGACTACAACCTAGCCAAAGGCAGACGCTTAACCAACTGAGCTACACAAGCGCCCTGCGTTGGCATAATCTTTTTTTTTTAATATATATTTTTTTAAGATTTTATTTATTTATTCATGAGAGACAGAGAGAGAAAGAAGCAGAGGGAGAAGCAGGCTCTCAAGGAGCAGGGAGCCCGATGCAGGACTCGTTCCCAGGACCTTGGGATCGTGACCTGAGCTGAAGGCAGATGCTTAACCATCTGAGCCACCCAGGCGCCCTGCGTTGGCCTAATCTTAATTTTGTTGTGTCTCAGGGAATAGGGAGAATGACAGCGAGAGACGGGAATGGCTAGTCAGTGGAATTTATTGATTAAGTTTGCTGTCTTATATGGGCGTCCTTTGTGGCACCCTAAAACAATTACAATAGTAAAACATCAACAGGGGCGCCTGGGTGGCTCAGTCATTAAGCGTAGAGGCTGGGTAGAGGTTTGGAGGAAGGTGGAAGGAAGTGAGAAATGGGGAAATAAAGATGAGGAAAGTTAGTAGAAGGGGAGATGCACCCGATAATCAGCTTGCTGGCATTGATGGAACCTCCACCCACCCACAGCCTCTTCTCTTTCTTGTGTTCTAGCGAGTTACATTTACTTGGTGCCTTTTTCTTGAGAGGTCACAAACTTCCTTCCCACAGCCTTCCTGTGAAGTTGTATTTAGGGAAAGGGGAACGAAAAAAGAGATTAAAATTTGGGCTTTAGAAGGCCAGCCAAAGAGCACAACCTTAAATGCAAATGCGGCATGTTTTAAATAGGCCATCTGGCGCTATTCCATGTCTGATTGTAGGATGATTAAAAGTAAAAGGAATGCTTGTGTCTGAGCTCTCTGGACATATGGCTAAGAGTGTGTTTCACTCAAGTAATCTCAGCTCTTTAAGGGAAAGCTCTTCCTGTGTCCTTCTCTCTTTGCCCTTCAGAACCAGGAGAGGAAGCACAGAACGTATGTCTATGTGCTCATTGTCACAGAAGTGCTGGAAGACTGGGAAGATTCAGTTAACATTGGTAAGTTGTCCCCAGATAGCCTCCAAAATGCTCCCCACCACGGGCCCTTGCCACGCCACAGGTCATGACCCAGACCCAGAAACGAGCCTGATGAAAGAAACCATAGAAGGGTATGTTTAATGAAACAAGCATGTCCATTTTGAACTTCTGAAAGTAGTGTTTTGAAATGTTCAAAAGGAAGCTGAAGGTGGATACCTGGTCAACAAATAGAAACATGCAGATAAAAATAAGAAAGGTGGTTTCTGAAGCTGAATTGGACCTCCACAGCAGATACTGACCCTCCTCCACAATGGCCACGAAACCCCAGCTGGGAGCAGGACCTTGGCTGTTCCTTGTGATGCTTATTCATATTGTTGGAGAAAGCTGCTGGTTTGGTGGGGTGAGCTGCTCCCTCCAGAGTAGTGGGAGCAGTTTCCAGTTACATCCATACTCCCCTTCGGGTGCCCCTCCCTTTCTCCTGAGGAGCCATTCTCTTTGATCTCTCAGATCACTTTTGGGTGTGTGTCTTTGGAACTAAAAACTTAGGTGATTTAATGGTCGGTTCCTGGTTTAATCTTTTGCCTCTGAAGGAAAGTATATTCTAGAAAAGTGTAATATTTAAAAACCAGTTATAAATTGGCAAACAGATAAAATCCAATTGCTGAAATGTCTCCCTTTATTGTGCGTATGTGCTTTGTCACCATGCCCCTCACACTGCTGGTCTGAGCATTTCATGGCCCTTCGGCTTTTAACGGCCTTGTATGTGGTAAGAATGCAATATGCTTAAGTAAATAAATTCAGTAGGGGTTTATTAAAAATAGCCTCCTTGACAGCCAGTGCTAGGGCTTAAAAAGGAGACAGAGATGAGTGTGGCATGGCCCTGTCCTCAGAGCACTCTGTCAGGCGGGAGTCACACACTTGTGATACGAATTTTCAAGGTACCATTGCTCTATTAATATCCAACAAGCCTTTCACCTTCTACTACTTCCGAGAATTGAAATATTGAAATAATCTAAAATACGGAGAATAAGCCTATGAGCCTTCCTTCAGATGAGCCTCTTTCAGGTGGAAATTGGCTTTTAAACTATGCCTCAGTGAAGGATAAGTGCTCTGAGGTACATTCATCTGACAGAATGTTGCACAGCTGTTAAACACGGACTTCTGAAAGCTAATATAGCATGGCAAAGGGCTTGTGAATCGGGGTTGGTGAATGAAAAAAGCAGCGTACAGACTTCCATGTACAGTTAGAGCGACATTAAAATAGGAATTTGAAATGAAAACAAAAATGAGGTACTCGTTTTCACCTAAAGAATTGGCAATGGCAGAGGAAAAGGTAGCAGTGCTGACGGGGAGGGTAGTGAGAACGACATTCCAGCACACACAAGCAGGACTGGGGATTGGGATGGCCCTTCTGAAAAGCAGTTTGGCATCATATAACACGAGGCCTTTAGAGTTCAAATGTTTTATTCCTATACAGATAAAGGGTTTTGGTTGTTTTTTTGTTTTTTTGTGTGTTTTTTTGAAGAGCAAAAGTGCTGGGAGTGTCGGGGGGAGAAGGGAGGAAAGAAAATCCTAAGCAGGCTCCATGCCCAGCACAGAGCCCAGACGCAGGGCGCGATCTCACAACCCTGAGATCGTGACCTGAGCTAAAATCAAGATTCAGACGCTCTACCGCCTGAGCCATCCAAGCACCCTGCATATTTTTTTATAACACAGACAAGCGCTTAAGAAACAATGTGAAGTAAAAAAAGAAGCAATAATAATAATACTAATAAGCAAACTCTTGCAGCATATACTGTGTGCCAGGTATCATTCAAATATCTTACGTATTAATCCTCACAGCAGACTTGTGAGATAGGTACTATTTATTATCTCTACAGATGAGGAAGGTGGGGCACAGCTCAGTACCTAGTTAGTAACCTGCCCCAAACTGACCGTTCATTAGAGCCAGTGATGAGATTGGAGCCTAGCATGTTAGCTCCAGCATCCGAAAGCATGATCCCAGTGATAGTTGTTCAGTGCAGTGTCTTTTTCAGATACGATGAAAGAAAAGCAAAGACATGAAGGTATTGAGAGTAGTCATTTCTGGTTTCTTATGTTGTGGGTAATTATATTCTTATACTTTCTTCCATTTTCCTAATGTTAAGCAATGATCTTTTATTATAAGAGAAAAAATAAAGGATTTTTAAAAAATTGAAAAACAAGTAAGAAAACAGACTGAGAAGTTAATAGGGATGGTGTTATTTTTATTTTTTTTATTTTTTAAAGATTTTATTTATTTATTTGACAGAGAGAGGCACAGCGAGAGAGGGAACACAAGCAGGGGGAGTGGGAGATGGAGAAGCAGGCTTCCCGCCGAGCAGGGAGCCCGATGTGGGGCTTGATCCCAGGACCCTGAGATCATGACCTGAGCCAAAGGCAGACACTTAACGACTGAGCCACCCAGGCGCCTGGGATGGTGTTATTTTTAAAAATATTTTGTATCTGTGGGGCGCCTGGGTGGCTCAGTTGGGCGGCTGCCTTCGGCTCAGGTCATGATCCTGGAGTCCCTGGATCGAGTCCCGCATTGGGCTCCCTGCTCGGCAGGGAGTCGGCTTCTCCCTCTGACCCTCCCCCGCCTCATGTGCTCTCTCTCTCTCTCAAATAAATAAATAAATAAATAAATAAATAAATAAATCTTTAAAAAAAATATTTTGTATCTGTGGATATATAACTCTTAAAATTCTGAAATAAATGATTATAAGGCAACCATCCTCGTAATTCTGGAAGCCGACACTCGTGTTGATTTGTGCAGAAGAGGGGGTGCTGGCTGGGCTTCAGGTGTATACATGCAAGCCGGGCAAGGCCCAGAGGCCCGGGAACGCAAGAGGAGACCAGGAGCACTGGTTCTCTCTGGAGGGCGGGTTTCACACGATTCACTTCTCAGATGTCTTCCCTATCTCCTGCATCGGACATCTGTATGGCATTTGAAGCATATACTCTTGTAAGGAAAGAAAGTGAGGAAAAATACCTTTATGATACACGGTTTTAAAGTCTTGATAACGGTTGCTTTTCTGTTTTCATCAACCCTTTCTTCCAAGTTGAAGATCAGAAACCTGCGGCTGCTTCCCTTTTGTCCTCATTTCTTCTTCTCTCTGCCCCCACAGGAAGGAAGAGGGAATGGTTTAAAATAGAAGATGCCATAAAAGTGCTGCAGTATCACAAACCAGTGCAGGCGTCGTATTTTGAAACGTTGAGGCAAGGCTACTCAGCCAACAATGGCACCCCAGTCGTGGCCACCACGTACTCGGTTTCTTCCCAGAGCTCGATGCCAGGCATCAGATGACTGAAGACTTCGCGTAAGAGGAATGGAAATTGGAAACTAGACTGGAGTGCAGATCTTCCCTCCCTTGCTCTTTTCACCTCTCCTCACAGGCCTCCTCTCCAAATAAGGCATGATGGGCAGCAGAGAAAGGGGTTCTTGATGGTGTTGCTGTTTGGTGTTAAGTGATGGGCTTTTTCTTCTCTTTTTATGGAGGGGGTGGGGGGTGGGTATGTAATTTGTAAGTACTTTTGTGCATGATCGGCCCCTCCCTTTTCACACCCCTGCAGTTGTCTAGAGAGACAGCCTTCCCTCTGCCTTGGATTCTGAAGTGTTCCTGTTTGTCTCACCCCAGCCCTGGCCAGACGTTTTTCCTTTGATTTTTAATTTTTTTTTTTATTAAAAGATACCAATATGAGATGAAACCTTTCAAGACTTTGTCCTATAGTGCGCTGTTCAGTCCAGGAGGTTGGTCACTTCCACTGCAGGATACATTTATCTACACATTATATACTGGACATATAATATGTAAATAAATGACTTTTAGAAGAGGAATTTAACTGTTTAATTTTTCAAGGTTTTGTTTTGTTTTTTAAATTCGGGGTGTTTCTGAAATGGAGAGCCTCGCAGTTAATTTCCCTTTTTTTTTTTTTTGATGCTAGTGGCTAGGTAAGTTTCCCTGTCTTCTCCCTTTCCCCAGTCGCTGACTGTAGTTATGTAGGGTACGGAAAGAGTTTAGCTGCCTTCATAGCGCTCCCAGGACTAATGGCCTTCTCGAAGCTGTGTTCCCATGCCAAGAAAGACACAGGAAGAAACCTATTTTCTTTTTATTACCGAGCCAGGAGCAAATGGCCTCAGCTCAGACCTGGAGAAACAATGATAGAAATTGAATTCCTCCCTACGTGTTGACAGTAGGGATTTGAACTGGATTCTTGGGATTGCTATCTAAAAAACTGGAGCATCAAGCACTGTTTCTGTCCTGCAGCTTGGAATTTTTTTCCATAATGCTACTTACCGCCGACAGTGGCCTCTCTCCTTGTGCATCCATGCCTTACACCGCGCTGCACTGGACATTGTCCTTGTGCGGAAACATCTGGCTGGCCTGGGCCAGTGCAGGTGTATGGTCCCATCCCCATCCTGGGTGACCATGTTAAGTTCCCAAAAAGTACACAGGAGGAAAATTCAGGTGTCTGCTTATCTTTGCAATGTGACAGCATTTGGAATTGCACCATGGAGCATGCTCAAAAATAGTAAACTTGTCTCCTGCTGAGACACAAAAGGTCCATCTTCTGCTGAGAAGTGGTATGAGAGAATGCTCGGTCCTTGACTAGAACAGCGACATCATTGCATTGGCTCACTGCAAACTGTCGCGTTGGTTTTTGATACAGGCTTCTTGCTGGCTTCATTTGCCAGTTGTGTTGTTTAGTTGGGAAGTAAGCAGAAAAGGGTCTTGAGATCGAGGGGTGGGTCTAGGAGGGGGACACTGGTCGATCCCTGGCTTAGGACAGTGCTCTTGGTGGCATCTCCTTTGTCAAAACATAGCCAAGATGTGAAATTAAAATCGTAGTTCTCTTTATTTAAAAATTCTAATAAATACTCAAACTTTGAAAAGCTTTCACTCTTCCCTCCCACTAAAAGTGATGTATATATACATACAGATAAGAGATGTAGGCCTCTGTCACTCAGTGTTCAACATTTTGGGGGGACATCTTTCGGTGAACTTAAAATTTTGCTGTCTGCTCTCAGTTTGTATCTTCTCTCCCAGTCTTGAGACACAGAATCAACAAGGAGTGCTCACAGTTTGCCTAGGATACTGTCCTACCTCTGGGAAAGGAATTCTGTCCCTAAGTAAGGGTCCCAGTGGACAGAAACAGCACCATGGGATTTGCTTCTAAATACCAACTCACTGTTCACATGGCCTACTCAGAAATGAACATACTGCTGCTTGTTGCCTGATTGAGAGCAGTCTGAGTTTCTGTCCATATAAGTAAAGGAGAAAAGGTAATAAATTCAACCAAGCACTAAGTGGAATCCAAAAAACACATTCTTCCACCTAAATTCTACCTTTATGGTATGGATTGAAAGTACTTTGCAGGAAAAGAGACAGGACTCCTGAAAAGAGAAATGCAGTGGTAATAGTAATTTGTGCATTTTTTCATGATCTAGAGATGTTTTTACTGGGCTGGTGTCACAACACATTACCCTCCTGAGTCCAGTTTGGGTTGATGTTGGCGTCTTTGGGTCAGGAAAGTGAACTGTGCCAAGAAGTATTTTTCAGTGACATGAATGGATCCTGTTAATGCAGTTAACTGGGGAGATTGTGCTGATGCTTTCTTAACTGACAAAAAGAGGCTTTGTCCAACACCAGAATTGCTGAAACTGGTGCTATTTTCTGTTGCAGTGGGATCCTGATGAGCAGGGATTGGTGTTTCTCCCTCCCTGGCACCATTAACACCATGGCTGTCTTCACTGGTGTGTAGTCATAGCCCTTCTGTGATAGATTACTCAGAGCCCTGGTTGCAGTGGCCGTTACCCCTCTCCACAGAAAGCAAGGAGAAAACAGAAGAAAGCACAAAAATGATCCCACTCGCAGAGTCTTTCTGGGACACTGCTTTGCCGTGAATTCTGCAAGTACTCACTTTATTCGGGCTTGACACAAACAGCTTTTTGTGTACAGCGCAGATATAAAGTCTCACAGTGAATTTGCCCGTCCTAGACTCTGGTTTATTACTAGGCCATCCATCACAGTCCACCCTGCTCAGGATAGAGAAAGACAGCATTGGCTATTTTAAAATTAACTTTGTTTTTAGTTTATCAATTTGCAGCCACTGGGGAAGCATCAGTGAGGTCATGCCATATCTTTCTGGACTTAGGACTGTGTGTGTGTGTGTGTGTGTGTGTGTGTGTGAGAGAGAGAGAGAAGGGCTACGAGGGGTCAGCTGTATTCGATTTTTTTTGTAGCCTTCCAGAATGGTGCAGCCCATGAAACAGGAGTTTTGATTTTTCTTGTAGCAAACCTGGCAGGATGGGAAAGTTAATAAATTGACGGTTTTGTTTTTACAAGTGTCTGCTGCCCCATCTGCCCTGCGGGGAGAGGGCTCCCGCACTGCTGAGTCTGAGCTGAGGCCATCTGGAGGGATCAAAGAGTGTGGGAGGAACACCCCTTGTGAGGCCGTGGAAGCCCCTCGAAAGTGGCTGCGCAAAAAAAAAAAAAAAAAAGAAAGTGGCTGCGCTGCAGGATTTCCGCCCTCGGCATGGTGCAGCGCAGCAGGCCTTGCCTCTCGCAGCCTCTAGGGAGCAGAGCGGGTCACTGCCCTCTGGGAGGCTTTTGCAGCAGTTTTGTAAATGCGTTGCTACACAGTCAAGTTCCTTCGTGACACAATTTCTGTTTTGATGTTAGGAGTCAGTCCACGTAAGCTTAGACTTGTTGAGAAGAAAAAAAAAAATCACCTTTTGTTTTGAAGAAAAAAAATGTCCACGCAGAACCGTTCTTCCTCCTCCTCCTCCTTTCTCTTGCCCACGTACAGTGCTCCTTGGAGGCCCCCCTCCCCTCCAGGACCTGTGTAACCAGAGGAGTAATCCGTCTCCCGCCAGACCCGGGTGTGCATCTCACGTTGTACTGTACGTGCTCGTCATTTCCACCCCATGCTGGAGGAATGCCTCTGTTGGTCTCCCCACCTGATCTTTTTTTAAAACAGCTTAGCCTGAGCCTCATTTCTTTTGGTTCACAAAAAGGATTTAATAACCACAGTGCGATCTTTGCCGCAACTGTGTGATTTTCAGTACTTCTGAAGTGTTCTCAAAGTCCAGCCTAGTTGAGAGAAAATTTAGAATTAGAAGAAATACCTGGAGAAGTCGTCACAGGGGGCTGAATTTTTGCCTTCAGGGAAATGAGGATTAGCTATAATTGATAATCAAGCCTCGTCCTGGTCCCTTCTGCATTTCAGAAAATAACGCACATGTTTATAACAAATAGGAGACAAGTTAGCGCAAGAGGCTCTGGGGCAAGGAGATTATCTAATGGTGATTATATAATGCAGCGGCTCTTGTGGTTCTTATTCTTAAAACTCTAAAAGAGGTCAGACCTGAAGCGACACAGGTCATGCTGCCCAGCTGAGGTGACAGCCATTCCTTCTGAGCCCTGCTGGGATGGAACCCATTTCCCCAAGGCTTCCGGGCTGTGCAGCCGATGTTGGTGACCTCAGTCTTGCTCCATCCGGGCAGCCATCTCACTTGGAGCAGGTGGGAAAGCAGCCCCAGGGTCAGCCTCTGTTCTCTGGGGTGAGCCTTGCAACAGACGTCACCTTCCCGAAAGAGCTGTTTTCCACGTCACTTTAGATGTCACCCAAAGCAGACATTTGAGATGTTCAGGTAGTAAATTGGGAAGCATTGGCTGCAATCCGTAAAAGCTACTATTGTCTGTTGATTAGGTGACTGGAGATGACCCCAGGCCCTGGGAACCTGGAGGTTTTAGGCAGACTCTCATTTGGAGGCCAGCAGCCCTTCTACTTCTGCCTCTACAAAGGCAGCTTTACATTTTGACCACATTTTCGCCGTAGCTGATGACCTTTCAGGGATGTGAGAAGCCTAATCAGAACATCCGAGAAAATGATACCCCTCGCCCTCAGATTCATCCAATAGTTCATCCTCCTAATCCCCTTAGAAATTAATAAATCAAAAGAGAAAGAAAGAATGCCATTTGGTGAGGATTTGGACACACTGCTAGAGCTGAGGCTAGCAGCCGCACGATTTTGTGAGTCTGCAATATGAAGCTTTCTAAGTCCCTGGAAGCTTTATTTATAGTGAAGATTTGGTGAGCTTTCGTTGTCTGAGAAAATGAGATGGTCCCCTTGAAGGGGAGCTCACAGGCAAGCCACATTAACTCACAATTCACACCAGGGGGATTCTGCTGGAGAAGAAAGCGCCTTTGGCCAAAAAAGCAAGATTAATATCTAAAAGGTAGACATGCATTGCTTCTGTTCCTCCAGCAACCAGTTGTTTAATCATTAGCTCTAGGTTTCCTTCGGTTTACATTCTCAGTTCTTAACCCCGCACAGAGGTCCCTAGAACACCAAAAAAGGCATTTAAAACCCTAGGGATTGGCTTTATAAAAGATCCAAAAGCAGCAGCGTTGTCATTTTCCAGGTTTCTCGCCATTTTGATGTGCTGCCCATCCTTCCACACACTCTGCAGCCAGGCCAGATGTGAAGACTGTATTCACTAACTTGTGGAACCTAAATTCTAGTTCTGGAACAATTACCTGCTAAATTGCTTACTGCCTGTGGAAGTTATCTGTGGGCTGTACCTTTCAGAGAACATTTCAACAGTATAGTAAAATTGCTCTGGGCTTGAGGGCCCAGTCAGGCGTTTTAGATCAAAACTGTAAGTCTTTGGGCCTCCTTAGGGAAAAAGCAAGATGCCTAAATCCCAGTGCTGGGCCTTGAGACCGTACTCCCCTCTCCCTAGTATGGGGTGAAGTGGCACCCTCAGGAAATCATTTTTCCAGTGAGATTACCTATAAATCCCTAGGGGAAGTAATACCCATATGAACCTGTCTTTCTGAGCACTTTTATGCCAACTTCAAAATGGTAAGCTAAAGCAGCAATGACTCCACGTAGCCTCTGTCACCCTCTTTATCGTCCCGTTGGCGAGGTGGGGGGGAGCTTTTCAGGGTTAAACCTTGGTCTTTAACCTCTGTTGTGGAGATGTGTCACTAACAAATGATCTAAAGAAGACCTCTAGTTTTTGTTTCCCGAGTCCAGTGGCATAACAGATATGACTTAACTCCCGGGAACGTAGAGGCTGATGATGATCAAGACACCCACGAACCAGAAAGATCTGTCCCACATAGAGCCTCCACAGGGAACAGATCTGAAGTTAGGTTCTGGAGAACTTCCAAAGCGCTGAAATGCAGGGAGGACTTGGAGGACCTTTGCTCAGCAAGCAGGTAGCTTGTGTTCCTCCCAAGAACACGAAGGAGCTCCGAAGGGAATGGCCCGCATTGAAGCCATAGCGCGCAGACTCAGACCTTCCCTCTGCCACTTCTCACATGGCTCGTGCACTCTTCGCTCAGAATCCAAGGGGACCCTCCTCTCCAAAATCTCATTGGCTTCAGGTGTTTTGTTTAGCCTCTGAGAACCTCCCCCTTTCACTCCCACCTCCGGATGGACAGAGATGTGTTGCTCGGGGCACAGATGCGTGAGTCCAGGGCCCAGCAGCACAGTGTTGTATTTAGTGGTTAGAAAAACAGTCGGTCCACTCTGTTAACAGGATGTGGTGCAGTTTTGTACACATCAGGTCTGTTTTTATTGTTTCATGGTCTGAAAACCTTCAAGCTGGTTTATCATCCAAGAAAAGGCAGATGGTTAGACTAAGTAACATTTAGTTCATATCTCTGTCTTAGGAAAGGTAGCCGTCCGTTTGCTGTGTGCTTAAGGAAGTCAGGAGTATTTGAGGATGTTGGGAGCTGTTGTAAAAATAAAGTGGCTCTGGCCTACCCAAGTGTATCAGAAAGAGAGCGTGGAAGCCGGTTAGTAGCATCTTTAAATCTGCTCTGGCCAGCCCCTCCTTCATCTCAAGGACCTTGTCTCTCCTCCTCTCCAGTGACCTTGGTAAGGGACGAGCTCTGAGGAGGCAGCGAGGCCCCAGCTCCTCTTTGCTCGGCTGCAGGATGTGGCCTCCAAACAGTCTGAGGTTTTTTTAAGGGGTTTCCTCACCATGATTCCCTCCACGTCACTCACCTGCCGTCAGCATCCGAAAAGGTTAAAATCCCCGGGACCATTCCAGTTCTAAAACAGATGAACCAGATGTGCTTCCTCCCCTTTTGCAAGTGTATTGTCCAGATGCAGTCTCCCTTTGGCCAAGTTTGACAGGTACTTCCAGGGAACCCCTTAAATTGAGGCAAGGAGTCAAGATGTTTTGAGTTTTCCCCCCAGAAGGCAGAGTCTTTGTCCCTTCCCCCTCATGCCTCATATATTTTAGCCAAGTCTCAAAAGGTCAAGTCTGGTAATGTCTCCAGAACTGAGGTGAGAGCTAGGGTCCCATACCCCCAGGGACCAGTCCCCTGGGGGATCCCACATGCTCAAACTAGATTGTTCTGATCCCACCGGAAGTTTGCTGCTGTCCCCGTCCGCTAGGGCCCCTCAGAAAGGAAACAACCTAGGCTTCCAGTCCTTCGGTGACCAGTCTACAGAGTGTGTATCACCTGCGTGGGTGGTGTGCCTCCCACTTGTAGAAAGGGTAGAAAGTGGAACATTCAGTGGGCTGAGTACTCACATCCTCGGAGAGGTTGGCAGAAATAACCCCAGTGAGTGCAAAACAAAACCGAGGAAACCAAGGAACCACATTTGTACGGGAGGAGTTGGTTATGGTCCTTTTACCTCTTGGGACCTGACGCTGCAGTATGAAAGTGGGGTTTGGAAAATCATGCTTAGCCCAACCCAAATGCATTCCAGGACTTCGGAGCTTCCAGCCCATGGGTGCATGGTCTGTTCCCATTTTTTGTTTGTTTCCAAAACAGCCTTGCTTGGTATTGCATGGAAAGTTCTGGTTTTCCTTCCTGCCCACTTGGGACCACCCACCCAGGCCTGGTCCCTTCCCCAGTATCTTCACAGTACTCCTAGGAAGACCTGCGCAGTGCCCTTAGGAGCCGAGGGGAGTGGAATTTGGTCTGGAGAAGGCAGCAGAAACTGAATTTTCCTGTTTCCTCTTCTCAAGGAGGGTGTTTTTAGGCTTCCTTCACGCCTCTCTTTCCTGTGGGTACAGTCGGGTTGGGAGGAAGGGCTGAAAAGAAAAGGAAACGGGATCCAGCCAGCCCAGGTTTGGGTCCGGGACAGGTGCACAGCTGATGCTCTTCCACCCCCTTCAGTAGCAGGCCAGTCATATGTAACGATTCTCCTTTACTAAAGCGTCTGCTTCTGTGGTGCTAGCAACAGAGGACAGACAGACCCCCTCCCCTGTGCTTTCCCTAAAGTTCCTCCATCCCTGTAGCCCACTCCTTGTTGTAAAAACAAGTGCTTAATCCTGTGAGCGTGCTATTCCTTTCTATGTGTTAATCAGTTTCCTTCCATTGGAGCTGTGTGGGAGGGAAGGGCATTGGAATTGTAGGTTGTAATCTTGTGCCAACCAATAAAAACCAGTATTTCACACACATCCCTGCTTAGTGTCTGGTCTCTTCTTTCTCGAGGTTTTCCTTGAGTCCTTCACATCAGTCTTACTTTGATTTTACCCCCACTCTCTGCTGAGGTCTTGAGAGTTGCCCTAAAGGTAGGTCAGAGGTGGCCCTGTGGATGATCTGCTGTTCGGGGAGTTCAAGTGAGAAGTGAATGGGAGAAGCCCACGGCAGGGAGTGAGACTCAGTGTTTGTTGCCGCTGGCTGGCCCTGCTGCCGGGTACCCAGGGAGACTCGGGTGGCGCTGAGAGGGCCTGCCCCCCCTAAGCCAGTCAGGCTTTCCTCGGAGCCCACAGGGACACGAAAGGGACAGAGTTGAGCCACATCCAAGATGATACAAGAGCACAGCCAGACGTTGTTTTCCCGCATGGGAGCAGGAGGTGGGCATGGTAAGATCAGGAAGCCTTGTGTCCCATCCTTTCCAGTGACTTTGGTCGGGAACCGTGTTTTGAAGATGTGTAGTGGTAGGACTCGCAGCCAGAGAAGACCAGGCAGATCGCCATCGGTGGGAGGGCAGCACTGAGTGACCTGGGAGACAACATGTTGAGCTGTTGTGAAAAATAAAGCATGATGAGGCTAAATTTTGGAAGACTACAAAAGCCAGGCCAGGGAGCTGGGCTTCATACCTGTGAAGCATTCTTGAACAACATAAAGATAGTCCTGTAATATCAACCATGTTTGAGGAGGAGGCAGCGGGAAAGGTTGGGAGAGAAGTGGTTTGGAAGCTCATGATACCCCGTGCATGAGATGATCCGGACTCAGGGTGAATGAACCTGGGGATGAAGAAAGGGATATAGAAGCAGGAATAAACAGTGTATCACAATCAGATAAACATGTCCATCCACTAAGGGAGGCTGGCCTTCCTGGGATTCTGGTGGCATCACCAGTGGCCAAGTTGTGGTAAGCCAACAAACCTGATACAGTCAGTGTACCCAGAGGGTCACTACCAGGATGAGACTCACACGAACCTAACTCATAAGAGACTGAGATGGACATGCCTGGATGACAGTTGGCTCTTTTGTATGATGACAAATGTCAGACCAAGTTAACCTGGCTAGTGCACTGGCTATCGGCGTGAGTAGCCAAAAATAGGAAGTTGGCTGCTAAACAGTAACCTGATGACTTCATTCCACCACAGGACAGATGCCCTACCAGCTGGTCAGGGCGCCCTTTGCCCCTGAACTCTGATTCTGCAGGCCTCCTTTGTCCATCCTATGATGATCCCCCCCTCCTTTATCAAAGGATTCTTTCTTTTGCCAGATTTAGTGTGCATAATGAGGCCATGAGCTTATAAATGCTGACACAAGTGATGTGCTATACTTAGGAAACTACCAGATGGCAATCTCTAGTTGGGATCTGGGGTTCCCAGAACTCTCCACTCGCCCGTGTCCGATGATGATAGGCCATTGTGCAGGTGTCCCATCCCCATCACATTTACTACATTGCTCCCCCATCCAACTCAGAGGGTAAGTGCAGGCTTTAGGATTGTCTTGCTGCAGCCCAGGCTTCCAATAGCCTGTAGGACTTGTGGCTACAGAGAGAGAGGTCTAAAGAGTCCCCAAAACTTGGAGTATGGGTGAGGAGAGGAAATCAGCTCAGAGGCCACCAGCGCAGCTGTGACGCCGCTGGAACCAGCAGCAGGGACAGTTGGCCACAGCACACATTGTGATGCCCGCACCCTTTGTTAGGCTGAATGACAGCTCTGAGCATCCAAGCCAGACGAAGTTGGCACAATTCTTGCTCATCCTCCAGTCAGGCTGGCTCCCATCCCTCTAGAGACCTGATCATTGTACCCAAGACAGCCTGGCCTTGTAAGCCATGGCCTTGTTTGCTTTCTGGTTTCAGACACATTTGGGGTGTGAAAGGTCTATTTTCTCTCCTAGGTCTTGTGACAGCCAGCTAGCATCTCAGCATCTGAGGATGCAGCCATGTGGCTCCCTGTTCTATGTCCTGAATACCAGCAACGTGCTAAACCCAGGACACACAGTCCTCACAGAAGCACCTGCTTGGGTGACAGATGGCGCAAAACAGGAGAGATTACAGCCTGGGGAGGTAAGCCACTAGAGGTCAGGTGAGAGGGGACAAGGGGGAGAGCTCAAGCAGGAGGACCATAGGAGCGTGGGAGAGTAAGGGAACTGGAAGAGGGAGGAAGGACTGTCCTACGTCAAAAGGCTGCCTGCTAGAATAGAAGGTGTGAGCATCGCAGTTAGACCCCGGTTCGGGTCTCAGCTCAGCTGTTTGCCAGGCTCTGTGATCTTGGACAGGGTACTGTCCCCGTTCCCTCCTGTTCAGTGGGGCAGAAGTCCACTTGTCGTGCTTGCTGTGAGCATTAAATGAGCGGAGGAATGTGTGTGATGTCAAAATTGCTGTGTGATCATTCAGTGGTAGCTGTGAGCAGACACCTGCTCGGGGATGGCCAGGGGCAGTGCTGAGTTCACTAAGTGACAACAGAGACAGATAATCACAGTGCAGAGTGACAAGTGCGATCAAAAGAAGGCTGACGGAGGGACTGCCTCCTTCCCAGAGGAGCCATCCTCATAAAGGATGCAGAGGAATGCAGGAGTTCTCAGCAAAGGGAACAGCATTGCCAGGCTAGGGCACAGCACTGTGCTCATGTAACAGCAAGTGTGCTGGGGCTGGAACATGATACTGAGAGTGGGCAGGGAAGAGAGAGGGGCAGGAGGGGCCACAGAAGGTCAGCCGGGGTCAGGTGGCTTGGCAGGCTGTTTGAACTCTACTCCGGACGACTGGGAAGCCAGCAGAGGTTTTAAAACAGAGCAGTGACTGCGTCAGGTTGGACATTTGAGGAAGATGATACTACTAAGCGTGGTCCTTGTGTTCCAGGCCTTAGCACCAGGCAGTGTGTTGACGGCTTTACATTTAGTCTCTGCATCCCTGTGATGCATAGGACCTGTGATCATTACCTTGTCTGGTAACGGGAATGGAGGCTTAGGGAAGCAGACTACTTTTGAAGGGAATTGGACAGACTAATTCGAAAAAATCATAGGGTCAAGTGCCAAGGATGTCTAAAGATAATTTTGAAAAACTCCAAGGGAAAATACGGGACTACAAGGGAAGTCCTGTGTTCTATCAGCATCAAGTCTTAATACTGGGGGTGCCCGGCTGGCTCAGTCTGAAGAATGTGCAACGCTTGACCTCGGAGTCATGAGTTTGAGCCCCACGTTGGGTGTAGAGATGACTTAAATAAACAAACCTGAAAGAAAAAGAAATCAGGTGCCATAAAATAAAAGACTTCATAGAAAGATAGAGTCACTAAAACAATGTGATAGAGAAATAAAAGAGAAAATAGAACGGGGGACCAAGGAACAGACCCATGCACATGTGGGAAGATGTTAAAAGCCAGAGGAAATGTGCACCGGGGTGGGGAGAGGCTGGGTTCCTCAGTAAATGGTGTTGGAACAACCGACTAGTCAAATGGAAAAAAAATAAAATTAGCTCCTTACCTCACAGCATACTTGAAAATAAGTTCACCAAAGTAAAATGAGTCCTAAAACTTTTAGAATAAAATACAGAAGTTAAGTAATGTATCTGAGGTCACACAGGTAATAAATGGAGAAACTGTATGTAGTTGAACCTGAGAGGTCTGGTGCCAGAACCTTGCCCTCCAACCCACTCAGTAGTACTCTGTCCTGGTCACTTTAGAGCCCCGCCCACATTGGGTATAGAGATGACTCCCAAAATAAAATCTTGGGGCGCCTGGGTGGCACGGTCAGTTAAGAGGCCGACTCTTGGTTTCGACTCGAGTCTTGATCTCAAGGTCACACACTCACAACCCCGAGATCAAGAGTCTCATGCTTTACTGACTGAGCCAGCCAGGCTCCCCTGAAGATATCTTTTTTAAAAAATAGTTATCCTGCTCTGGCCACCAAACACTATCCCCTTTTCATCACTGCATTACTCATTCATGCACCATTATTTACGCCCATCTTTCTGGTCCCCGTGTTCTTCCCCTGCAGCGTCCCTGTAGAATTCCATCCCTGACTTAATCCATTCATTTGCAAGAGCTGCGCCTGCCCAGAGAATACCAGATGCCACGGGCTCATGCCTCCCCTCCACTGAGCCTCCAGTGCCACCCATCCTTGCCCAACGACTGCCAGAGGCCACTTTTCTTGACGTCTCATCCGACCCCTCCCTTCTCCCATTGATGTCCCCAGCAATACTTCTGATTCTCCTCCCACCCAGAGCTTTCAGAGTAGAGTTCCAACTCCTTAGATTAGCACCCAATATCTTTTGTGATTTGGCCCCTGCCCATCTCTGCAGACTCTTTTCCTGCCACCGACCTTGCCCTTCTCTTCCCCTGATCTCCTCGAGCTTCTTACAGTTCTCCAAATGCATCACACACCATTGCACAACTCCACAGCTCACATGTGCTCTGCCCTCCTTTGGGAAAGATCTGGGAGATTCTCTCTCCTCGGCAGGGTTGTGGAACTCCTGTACATGCCCTCATTCCAAAGGCACCCTCTAAGGTGGGGAGACTATCTCTCTGTTCTTGGTGTCCAGCTGAGTGGCTCAGAGCAGGTACCTAGGAAATGTGGGTTGGAGGAAGCAAAGGGCCCAATGATGTTTTGGGAATGTACCCAACACAAGGAAATGTATCCCTAATGTCACCCTGTACTCTGGACAGCTTTACCAGCCACACACACGCCCCTTCAACTTTCCCCCAAATTGGGAAGGAAGCCAGTGCAGGCCTGCCCTCAGGGATCTGGGGAGAAGTTCGGAGCAGGGGGAGGAAGAGCACTATAGTAGTCTCTTCCCTTTGGGATAAGGGTGGTGTTCAACCAGCATAGCCCTTTCCCCACCTTTCTCTTCCAGTCTTGAGTTTGTGGGTTGGGGGGGAAAGGGGAAGGTGCTTCTTCAGGGGGAGGAAACCCCCCCATTCCGGCTATTCCCCTTCTCCCTCAGCCCAGGATCCTGTGAACTTTCCCGGACCTAGGGCAGGACCTAATGGAAGGCTAGTGCCTTCTGTGGGACCTGTGTCTGAGACCAGCAAGGGAAGCCAAGCTGGGATTGAGACCCGAGAAGGGCAGGGCAGTGACGGGGATTTGCAGATTGAAGGGTGGAGTCAGGGGTAATTTGTTTGACTTGTGGGGAACTTGATCTGAGAAAGCTGAGTGGACCGATTAGAACAGCTGATATTATTTGAGCAGTTTACAACGTACTCTTGCATCAGTTCAAACAATTCCTTGAACGCCTTACTGCCTATACAGGGCCCTCACCTTCACATAGACCTTGAGACGCAGTACTTTGGTCCCCACCTAGTTGTTGAAGGAGCTGAGGCCTGGAGGAGACAGAGGACAAGGGAAAAATAGGTTGGGTGGGGGGGTCAGGTTCAGAAGGTGAAGGAAAGCTGGAGGGAAGCAAATACCTTGCAAGTCAGGCATCTGGTGCTGTCAGGAGCTGGCCAGTAAAAAGTTCCCTCCAGCCACCCCTTCCTTCTGATGCATTTTAGGACCCACTTAGTCCCTCCTCCCTTATTCCTTCAGGATATGCAGCCCCAGCAGGGGCCACCCGATGGGCTTCCACCTGCTGGCCTTGGCCCCGCTGGGCTTTGGAAGGAGGGTGAGCCTCCTGTTCGTTACAGAGAAATTACGCATGTGAAGGGGACCTCTGCAGTTTGGGGGCCTGGGGTAGGAACCACCATGGAGGAACCTGGGCAGCCAAGGCAAGCTCAGGGCTGGACGGAGGCAGGGGGCCAGGCTGGGATGGGCCTTGCTCCGAGGCCCCATGCCTCAGCTCCTCAGACCGCCAGGGACAGGACAGTGGCAGAAGCAGGGACTATGGGGACCCGCTCTGCCTCAATCCCGCTGGCCTTTATCCCAGAATGGGGTGGGGGCTGAGGCTGACCCCGCTCTACTGGCCAAGGTCTTCTCCAAAGCTCTTCCTCCACTCCTCCCTCCTTCTGGAGCTGGCCCCCTGCTGCACCGCCGCTGAGAGAGAGCCTTGGGCTTCCGGAAGAGGTGCAAGACCAGCTGGAGTAAGGCTCGGAGGTGGGAGCACACAGGGGCTACCGGCAGGACACCAAGTAACTGAACAAAAGGAAGTGAGCCAGTGTGAGCAAAAGCCTGGAAGGAAGCACCCTCTGAAGTTGAGATTATGAGTAATTTTATTTCCTTCTTTGTTACATCCTATATCCTCCAAATCTTGAGAGTAATTTTTTTTTCCAATCAGAAAGGAAATAGGGGCGCCTGGGTGGCTCAGTTGATTGAGGGTCAGACTCTAGGTTTCAGCTCAGGTCACGATCTCGGACCTGCATTGGGCTCTGCACTCAGCAGGGAGTCTGCTGGGATTCTCTCTCTTCCTCTCTCTCTGTCCCTCCCCACGCTCACACGCTTGCTCTTTCTCTAAAATAAATAAATAGGGGCGCCTGGGTGGCTCAGTCGTTAAGTGTCTGCCTTCAGCTCAGGTCATGATCCCAGGGTCCTGGGATCGAGTCCCACATCGGGCTCCCTGCTCGGCGGGAGGCCTGCTTCTCCCTCTCCCACTCCCCCTGCTTGTGTTCCCTCTCTCGCTGTGTCTCTGTCAAATAAATAAATAAAATCTTAAAATAAAAATAAAAATAAAATAAAATAATAACTAAATCTTAAAAAAACACACAAAAGAAATCTACTGTCATTATTTAAAAAAAGAAAGAAGAAAGGAAATAGTCCCTTACACTTACAGAGCATTTTATTATTTACCTAATATCTAGTCCTTTTATGTTCTTTCTTTCAAGCAATAATAATCTTATTTGTGAGGCAGATATTATTAGTTAATTTTGGAGTTAGGGACTCTGAGATTCTATGGTGGTGAATGACTGTCTGGAAGGCACAAAATGAGCAGTGGGATCGGGGAACTTTGAGCCAACCTGGTGAGGCTGAGCGTGAGCAACATGATGGTGGCCAATAAGATTCTGGGGCACCTGCGTGGCTCAGTCGTTAAGCGTCTGCCTTGGGCTCAGGTCATGATCCCGGGGTCCTGGGATCGAGCCCCGCATCAGAGAAGAGGAAGCCTGCTTCTCCCTCTGCCACTCCCCCTGCTTGTGATCCTTCTCTCGCTGTGTCTCTCTCTGTCAAATAAAAAAATAAAATCTTAAAAAAAAAAAAGATTCTGCTAGTCTTGGTTCCTCTTTCTTTCTGTGTCTCCCCCTTCCCAATCCCTGGGCGTCAGTCCATTGAGTCACATCATTAACTCCATTAACTCATTTATAAAATAAATATGCACTGATAACCCACAGGGCGTTCCATTATTTTTAAGGCATTCTTTATTCTTATTCATATATTTTTTAAAAAGTTTTATAATTAACATACAATGAATTACATATATACAAGGTGTACACTTGGATAAGTCTTGACATACATGCTCATATGAAATAAGCACAACCAAATCAAATCAATGGACCGATCTATCACCTCCAAAAGTTTCTTTGTGCCTCCTTATGATCCCTCTCTCCTGACAGTCATGCCTCTATCCCCAAGCAAACACGGATCCTCTTTCTGTCATTACAGATTAGTTTGCATTTTCTAGTTTTATAGAAATATAATCACACATCATAAATTTTTTATGTGTTGCAAAGTATAGATTCAAGTTGATAATTTTTGCATTCAGATATCCAATTGTTCCAGCACCATTTGCTGAAAAGGCTGTCCTATTCTTAGTTTGCTTAGTATTTTTATCATGAAAGGATATTGAGTTTTTGTCAGATGCTTTTCTGCATCTATTGAGATGATCATGTGGTTTTCCTTTGCCCTATAAATGTGCTGACATTGATTTTCCTAGGAATTCACCCTTGGATTCCCAAGATAAATCCCACTTGTTTACAGTGTATAATCATTTTTAATGGGGCATTGGATGTGATTTACTGGTATTTTGTTGAGATTTGTATCTATATTCATAAGGAATATTGGTCTAGAGTTTTCTTATGGAACTTTCTTTGGCTTTGGTATCAAGATAATGCTGGCCTCATAGAATGTGTTAGAAAGGGTTCGCCTCCTCTTCTGTTTTTTGGAAAAGTCTGAGAAATATTGCTGTTAATTCTACCTTCGATATTTGGTAGACATTTACCAGTAAAGCCATCTGATCCTGGACTTTTCTTTGTTAGGAGGTGTTTTAATTTATTAAGATTTGTTTTGTGGCCTAACATATGGTCTGTCCTGGAGAATGTTCGGTGTATACTTGAGAACAGTGTATATTGTTTCATTGGGAGGAGTGTTCTGTATGTCTTTTAGGGCTAGTTGGTTTCTAGTGTTTTTTAAGTACTCTATTTCTGTATTGATCTTCTGTATAGGATATTCTGTCCATTATTGAAGGTAGGGTACTAACGTCTCCAGCTCTTCTCGTAGATGTGTCTATTTCTCCCTTCATTTCTGTCATTGTGTCATACAGCTGCTTCATGAACTGACCCTTTTATCCATATATAATGTCCTCCCCTTTGTCTCTTGTAACAATTTTTGATTCAACATCTGTTTTGTCTAGGAGCGCCCGGCTGGCTCAGTCAGTAGAGCATGTGACTCTTGATCTCGGGGTCATGAGTTCGAGCCCCATGTTGGGTGTAGAGATTACTTAAATAAATCCTTAAAAATAAATAAATAAAATAAAATAGAATAAAATAACATCTATTTTGTCTAGTATTAGCAGAGCCACCCTGGCTGTCTTTTGGTTACTCTTCTCAGAGAATACATTTTTCCATCCTTTCACTTTCAGCTTGTGTCTTTGGGTCTAAACTGAGTCTCTTGGGACGCCTGGGTGGCTCAGTCGGTTGGGCGTCTGCCTTTAGCTCAGGTCATGATCCCGGGGTCCTGTGATCCAGTCCCACATCGGGGTACCTGCTCAGCGGGGAACCTGCTTCTCCCTCTGCCTGCCGCTCCCTCTGCTTGTGCGCTCCCTCTCTCTCTCTGTTTCTCTGACAAATAAATAAAATCTTAAATTAAATAAATAAAGTGAGTCTCATAAGCAATAGATACTTAGATTTTTTAAAAATATTTTTGACCATTTTAAAGTGTACAGTTCAGTGGCAATAAGTACATTATTGTGCAACTGTCACCACCATCCATCTCCAGAACTTTTTCGTCTCCCCAAACTGAAACTCCATACCCATTAAATAATAATTCTCCATTTCCCCTTACCCCACCAGCGCCCGGCAACCACCATTCTACTTTCTGTCTCTATGAATTTATTACAAGGATATGTAAAGTACTAGGTGCCTCATATAAGTGAAATCATAAGCATCTATCTGTCCTTTGTAACCGTTTTTTTTTCACATAGCATAATGTCCTCAAGGTTCAGGCATGTTGTAGATATGTCAAAGTTTCACTTTTTTAAGGACGAGTAATATTCCATTGTATTGTATGTACCATATTTTGTTTTTCCATTTATCTGTCAGTGAGTGCTTGGGTGCTTCCATCTTTTGCCTAATGTGAATAATGTTGCTATGAACACAAATGTACAAATATCTGGCCGAATCCTTGCTTTCAATTCCTTTGCATAGATACTTGCGTAGAATTGCTGATCATATGGTAATTCTATTTTTAATTTTTTGAGGAACCGCCATACTGTTTTCTATAGTGACTATACCTTTTATATTCTCACCAACAGTACACAAGAGTTCCAATTTTTTCTACCTCCTCACCAACATTTGCTTATTTTATGTTTTGTTGTGTTCTAAGTAACAGCCATCCTAATGTGTGGGAAGTGGTATCTTGTGGTTTGATTTGCATCTCCCCAATTAGTGATGTTGAGCATCTTTTCATGTATATACTGGCCATTTGTTATGTTCTTTGGAGAAATGTCTATTCAATTCCAGTTAGATCATTTGTATTTATTTATTTTCAGTTAGATCATTTTTAAATCCATTCTGCCAATCTGTCTTCTTTTGTGTGTAGTAAAATATAAATGAAATTTACCATTAAGTATACAATTCAGTGGTATTAAGTACATTCATAATATTGTACAATCATCACCAAACTCTGTTTTTTTTTGTTGGTGAGCTTAATCCATTTACATTTAAAGTCATTACTGGGGCACCTGGCTGGCTCAGTCGGTAGAGTATGTGACTCTTGATCTCCAGGTCTTGAGTTCAAGCCCCATGTTGGGCGTAGAGATTACTTTAAAAAATAATAATAATAATAAATAAAGTGATTACTGATTTAAAGGATTTACTTTTGCAAGTGTTCTTTTCTAGATGTCATATTTTTTGTTCCTCAATCCTTCCAATACTGCCTTCTTTCATGTTTGATTTTTTTTCTAGTGTACCTTTTTGATTTCCTCTTCATTTCCTTTTCTGTATATTTTCTACTTGTTTTCTTAATGGTTACCATAAGGATTACAATTAACATCCTAAGATTAATAGCTAATTTTTCATGAGACCCCATGAAGGCCAGAAACAAATAGGATGATATGTTTAAAGTATGGCTAGGGTGCTCACTTCAGCAGCACATATATGAAAATTGGAACAATACAGAGATTAGCCTGGCCCCTGCATGAGGATGACATGCAAATTCATGAAGCATTCCATATTTTTCAAGCTACGCTTACAAAAAAATCAACTAAAATGGGGGCACCTGGGTGGCACAGTCGTTAAGCGTCTGCCTTTGGCTCAGGTCATGATCCCGGGGTCCTGGGATCAAGCCCTGTGTCAGGTCCCTGCTCTGCAGGAAGCCTGCTTCTCCCTCTCCCACTCCCCCTGCTTGTGTTCCCTTTCTCGCTGTCTCTCTCTCTGTCAAATAAATAAATAAAATCTTTTTTAAAAAAAAATTAAAATAAAGTACTGACAGAAAAGGGGGGGCGGAACTGTCAACCAAGAATTCTATATCCAGGGCGCCTGGGTGGCTCAGTTGGTTAAGCGACTGCCTTCGGCTCAGGTCATGATCCTGGAGTCCCGGGATCGAGTCCCGCATCAGGCTCCCTGCTCGGCAGGGAGCCTGCTTCTCCCTCTGACCCTCCCCCCTCTCATGTGCTCTCTGTCTCTCTCATTCTCTCTGTCTCAAATAAATAAATAAAACCTTTAAAGAATTCTATATCCAGAAAAACTATCCTTCAAAATTAAGAAGTTCCTAGATAAACAAAAACTAATGGGATTTGTTGCTAGTAGACCTGCCCTACAAGAAATGTTAGAGGGAGTCCATCAGAGTGAAACAAAAGGGCACTAGATGATAACTCAAAGCCACATAAAGAAATAAAGATCACTGGTAAAGTAACTACACAGAAAAAATTTTAAAAAGTAGTAGTATTTTATTTTTGGTATATAACTCCTCTTTTTGTTTCTTATATGATTTAAAAGATGCATAAAACAATAATCATAAATCTATGTTCACATGTACACAATGTATAAAGATGAATTTGTAACAACAACATAAAGGGGGTATGGAATTGGATAGGAGGCATTAATGTATGCTATTAAAACTAAGATGGTATCAATTCAAACTAGATTCATATAAATATAAATATAAAAGTGCACTTAGGTAATTTGTGTTTTTCCATGTGTTCTCCATTTCAACTAAGTTGTTGAATTTATTGGCATAAAGTTGTCTCTAATATCCCCTTATTATAAAAATCTGTTGTGATGTCACCTCTCTCATTCCTGATATTGGTGATTTTTATTTTTTATTTTTCCTGATCATTCAGGTTTATCTCTTTTGTTGCTCTTAAGCAACTTTTGGTTTTGTTGATTTTTCTTTATTTTTCTGTTTTCTATTTCAAAGATTTCTGCATTGATCTTTGTTATTTTCTTCTGCATACTTTGGTTTCAGGTGGAAGCTGAGGTCATCGACCTGAACTTTTTTTTTTAAAGGCAGTTAGTGCCATAAATTTCTCTAATAGAGGTGCCCCACAAATTCTATGTTGTGTTTTCATTTTCACCAGTTCAAAATACATCCTAATTATTATTTTTTAAATATTTTTTTAAATTTTATTTTTAAGTAATCTCTACAAACAACATGGGGCTCGAACTTACAACCCTGAGATCAAGAGTCACATGCTCTACCTACTGAGCCAGCCAGGCATCCCCCTAATTTTTTTTTTTTTTAAAGATTTTATTTATTTATTCATGAGAGACAGAGAGAGAGAGAGAGGCAGAGGGAGAAGCAGGCTCCCAAGGAGCAGGGAGCCCGATGCGGCACTCGATCCCAGGACCCTGGGATCATGACCTGAGCTGAAGGCAGACGCTCAACCATCTGAGCCACCCAGGCACCCCCCCCTAATTATTTTTTGATCTAGAGGTGTGTTACTCATTTTCCAAACATTTGAGGATTTTCCAAGGATCTTTCTGTTACTGGTTTCTTTTTTCTTCCTCTTTTTTTGAGAGAGAGAGAGAGAGAGACTGATGGTGGGGACGGGCAGAGGGAGAGAGAGAATCTTAAGCAGACTCCACACTCAGCTCAAGCCCAATGCAGAGTTCGATCTCATGACCTGAGCTGAAATTAAAAGTCGGACGCTTAACCGACTGAGCCACCCAGGCACTCCAGAATCTTACAATAATATATTTCCATTTCTTGTCTAGCCTTTACACTATTGACATAATACATTTTAATTTTACATATGTTAACCTGAATCCTTTTAAACTTGAGACCTGTTTTATGGCCCAGAATATGGTCTATTTTGGTAAATGTTCTCAGTGCACAAACCCGCAATACATTATCATTTTTTTAACCACAATTATTTTGTTAAAAGATGTAACTAATAAGAAAAAAAAGTATATACTTAGGTAGTTACCATTGCCAGAGCTCTTCATTCCTTTGGGATTGAAGGATAGGTCCATATTTTTACTTGGTACCATTTTCTTTTTGCCTGAAGAAATTCCTTTAACATTTTTTGTAGTGCAAGTCTGCTAGTGATGAATTCTTTCAGTTTTTATATATCTGAAGATGTCATTTCACCTTTGTTTTTGAAAGATATTTTTTATGAAGTTTTCATTTGAATTCCAGTATAGTTAACATACAGTGTTATGTTAGTTTCAGGTGTACAATATAGTGATTCAACACTTCCATACATCACCCAGTGAGCATCATGACAGGTGCACTCCTTAATCCCCAGCACCTGTTTCACCCATCCCCCCCCCACCTCCCCTCTGGTAACAACCTGTTTGTTCTCTATAGTTAAGAGTCTGTTTCTTGCCTTCTCTCTCTCTCTGAGTCTCTTTTTTCCTTTGCCCATTTTTTTTGTTTCTCAAATTCCACATGAGTGAAACATTGTATTTGTCTTTCTCTGACTTACTTTGCTTAGCATTATAGTCTCTAGCTCCATCCATGTTGTTGCAAATGGCAAGATTTCATCCTTTTTTATGGCTGAAAAATACTCCATTGTATATTTATACCACATCTTCTTTATCCATTCATCTATCAGTGGACCCTTGGGCTGCTTCCATAATTTGGCTATTGTATGTTTTTGAAAGATAGTTTTGCCTAATGTTCTACATTGGGAGGTTTTCTTTCAATACTTTAAAGATATTATTTCACTGTCTTCTTACATGGGTTGTTTGGGGTGAAAATCTGATGTCATTCTTTTTTTTTTTTTTTAAAGATTTTATTTATTTATTTGACAGAGAAAGAGCACAAGTAGGCAGAGTGGCAGGCAGAGGGAGAGGGAGAAGCAAGCTCTCTGCTGAGCAGGTAGCCGAACGTGGGGCTCGATCCCAGGACCCCAGGATCATGACCTGGGCCGAAGGCAGCTGCTTAACCAACTGAGCCACCCAGGCGCCCCAATCTGATGTCATTCTTAACTTTGTTCCTCTGTACCTTACATCTTTTAAGATTTCCTCTTTATTACTCATTTTAAGCAATTTGATTATAATGTGCCTTCATATAGTTTTTTTTTCCATGTTTCTTGTGCTTGGGGTTTATTGTGTTTCCTGGATCTGTGGGTTTATAGTCTTCATTACGTTTGGAAAACTTTCAGTCATTATTTTTTCAAATATTTTTGTCCCCTCTTCTTTTTCTTCTGGGTCTCTAATTACCCATATATTAGGCCATTTGAAATTGTACCACAATTCACTGGTGCTCTTGTAATTTTTTTTTTTTTTTAAGATTCTTTTTTGTCTCTTTCATTTTGGATAACTTCTATTCAAATGCCTTCATGTTCACATATCTTTTTTTCTGCAGTATCTAATCTGCCATTAATCTCATCCAGTGTATTTTTCATCTTGGACATTGTAGATTTCATGTCAGAAATTCAATTTGAGGCTTTTTTATACCTTCCTTGTCTCTCAACTTTTTGAGCATAAGGAATCCAATTATAACTGTTTTAATGTCCTCCTTAGGCCCTACATCTTTCAGTTCTGGGTCAGTTTCAGTTGATTAGAGACTGTGTTTTCCTGCCTCTTTGCATGTCTAAGTATTTATGGATCCATTTTTTTAACGGGTGCCACACATTATGAATGTTATCTTATTGAGAGCTGGATAGCTGCATTCCTATAAATCTTGGGCTTTGTTCTGTAATGAATTTACATTACTTGTCAATAATGTGATCTTCCTAAGTGTTGCTTTTATGATTTGTTAGTTAGGTCCAGAGCAGAGGGACACAAAGATGAGCAAGGCATTAGTGAAAGTGCATACATAAGCCCAGGCACTAACCAAAACCACAGGGCAAGGGGACAGTCAAAACTTGATCAGGGTGGCAGAGTGCAGCCTCAGCTCTGCCCTGTGTCTCCCCTTCCTGAGGTTGCAGCAGCATGAAGAGAGCAGGGAGGGCTGGAGTATTCCCTGGCTAGGCCTGGGGTACCCTCACGGGATCTGAAACCTTATCCCAGGAGCAAACCAGCTTCAAACACAGACATGGAACAGATGCTGGCACAGGGCTGTCCAGGAAGAGGGCCCACCTGTCATTCCCTTCTCCTTCACCCTTGCTGATCACACCAAGGCCCCAGGAAGTCATCACACTGCTCAGGGCCTCAGCTTACTCATTTGTAAATTGGGGTCACCCCACCTGACCTGCCTAGCTCAGAATGGTGTTCTGTCCTGGGATTAAGGGAGGTAAAAACATGCTGAGTTTCTGACACTGAGACCCCAGTCCTGTCTACGCACTGGCTTAGCCAGTTGACCACTAAGCCCACTCCTACAGGGCCCTCAAGATATGTGGTCAGAAGCTGTGAGGATGAGGACAGAGGTTGGATGTGTGGGCAGCCAAGGCGATCTGGATTCTAAAACCTATCATTTGATCCTAACCTGCTTGCAAGGCAGGCTCCACCAGGGAAGGTGGCCTCCTCCCTCTGCCCTCAGCTCTGATAGAAGCCTGGGATGAGGGGCGCCTGGGTGGCTCAGTTGTTGGGCGTCTGCCTTCGGCCCGGGTCATGATCCCGGGGTCCTGGGATCGAGCCCCGCATCGGGCTCCCTGCGGGGCAGGAGGCCTGCTTCTCCCTCTCCCACTCTCCTTGCTTGTGTTCCTGCTCTTGCTGTCTGTCAAATGAGTAAAATCTTAAAAAAAAAAAAAGCAGCAGCAGCGGCCTGGAATGAGTGGTCTCCTTACTCTTCAGACTCAAAAGCCTGAGAATACCAGGAATCCACCCGGAGCCTCCAGACCCGGGCATTTCTGTCATTCCTTTCCCCTTATCTCTGATTTCCTACCAGTCAGATGATGGTGTCTGAAGGCAAGAGGCCAGAGTTCCCAACTGCCCTCTGGTTCTAAGTTGGGTCATCTCTGCATCAGACCTGCCCTAATCCAACCTCTGGAAGGGCCTGAGGAAACAGGCCAGACCAGACCAAGTGGCTCAACCATGTCCGGGCCACTGGCTGTCTTTGGCAAGAATAAGGTGATACAGGTTAGCCCTCTATCTCCAGTAGCACCCAAGGACCCTGGAGAGCCTCAGCCTGGTTCAGCTCCCACAACTTTTATGTTCTTGGGTGGCTTCCATCACCTGCCAGTCTGGAGTTTTCCTAACCGTGTGTGATTTGGAGGGAGAGGTGGCAAGATCTGGGTACAAAGCTACACACACGTATTTGAGGTAACTGTAGATTCACATGCAGTTGTAAGAAATAATAGACATCCCTTGCACGCTTTGCCTAGCTTCTCGCAATGCTAACTTTTGCACAACTATAGCAGAATATCACAACCAGGATGCTGACATTGGTAAAATCCATCGATCCATCTTCAGTGTGTGCCGCTGTAATGATGAGACCTCGAAAGCTTTCGAATTTACCTACTTCTCAAGTTGCTTGTGGCCCAGGGGGACTGCACCCCGCTGCACCATCTGTGCCCCCGGGAACCGGACAGAGGTTAGCGGGGGCTTTAACAGGGCGTGGTGTGTGCCAGACTCCTTATCCACGTCATCGCTTAATCCTCACAAGAGCCTGTTTCAGACTGAGGCGCAGAGAAGGGTGGAGGGTAAGTGGGTCCCAGGCCGCATGGCTGAGCAGAGGCGAACCCAGACCTGCCTACTCTAGCTACCCTTAGAGCATAGCCCAGAGGGCCGCTTGGGCCCTAGGAGGCTTGGATGGCTCCGCAAACACTAATGGAGTCCTTGGGGGCCCCGGGCAGGGTCCCGGTAGCGGGGAGAGCAGCCAGGCGCCGCACGCCCGGACTAAACTTCGGGGCGTGGCTTGGCCCTACACCTGGGCTCCACCCCGGAGCACGAGGAAGCCCGACGGCCCGCCGCAGCCTGCAACGGGAGCTCCCCGGCGCGAGCCCTCAGCTGGGGCCCGCCCCGGGGGACGCCGGGAAGCCGCCCCGGCCCCGCCCCGCCCTTCCCCGCGCGCTCTCCTCCCCCCGCTGCGCAGCGCTCGCCTGCCCCCTGCTGCCGCGGGGTGGACCCTGCAACCTGGGCCCTCCCCGCCTCCGCACGGCGCACCCCCCACCTCCGGATTGGCGGCTCCAGAAGTCTCCGGGCCGTCCGCCTTCCGCCACCGGATTGGCTGCGTCCCGGGACTGAGGCCCCGCCCATTTCCCCGGGTCCTTTGATCACGCGCCTGCCGACTCTTCCGGGGCCTGGGAGCCAAGCGAGGGCGTTCCTGTCCGGGCTGCAGCGGCGGGAGGTAAGGCATGATCGGGTTGGATGGGCTACAGAGCGCCGGTACGGGTCCACGTCTTGGGGTGCCGGGATTCCAGGATGCCCGGGCCCTCTGCGCAGCCCCCAGACCTCCCTCCCCCGGCCTGAGCCGCCCAGCGCCCTGGGAACTACCTCCCACTCGCCGATGCTGCTCCGCATCCTAGGAGCGGCCCGGCACCCGCCCCACCTCGGCAGGTCCCCTCGACCATGGGACGGTGTGCATGCGACTGGGCAAGCTCGGTGCTTCCGCGGACACCGGGACAGGTAGTTCATACCTTGCCCTCCAATGGAGACCCAAGCGAAGCGGGGTCGGGGACCTTGGGGTCTGTGTACAGGAGCCCATCGACAGTCTTGCATCCGTCGATGGGAGCTGACCCTCTCACCTCCGCCTGTCAGCCCAGGCTAAGAGGGGAGGGACATGGGCGGAGCCCCGGGTGCGGACCAGAGGGAGGTGACATCACCTCGCAGATACAATCCAGCCCTGCCCACTTGTGTCCACCCTGGCACGAGACCAATGGGGGAGAGGCTGTCCCGGCTCTGTCTGCAGTAACACCAGGGACAAGGAGGGCACAGGGAAGGCCTATAGCCTAAAGTGTGGGGATTGGACCAGGACTGAGGCAGGCTCCTTCAGATGCTCCTACCTCACCCCCTGGGCCCCACAGTGCAGGACCCTCATATTTTTGTCAGATCTCCCCCTTTTGCTCCGCTGGATAGGTGCTGGTGGCCCAGTGTCCTAAGGGTGGGAATAGGAGCTGGGAACGTGTAGCTAAGCTTTTCCCAGTTGCGATGTGCAAATGTTTGGCCAGCACCTGAGCTGGGCCCCACCCTGATTTGGGGATAGGAGCCGGGCAGGACTCGGGGCCTCCCCTTGGTGCCCTCTACACCCAGATTTCCCTGGAGTCACTGGAGGGTTAAACCTGGCACATTGACCTGGAGGATCCCTCGTCCCAGGGCCTGACCTAAGTTTTGATACACCACCAGCTCTTGGGGAGGGATCCAGAGCTTGGACGTCACCCTGGGTGAAATAGATAACCTCCCTTTCTCCTCCCCAGGGAGCCCATTGGAGGCGCCCTCCCGAAGCACTACTGCCCATGCTGACCCCCTGGCCCGGCGGCCGCCGATGTCATGAGTAACACCACAGTGCCCAACGCCCCTCAGGCCAACAGCGACTCCATGGTGGGCTATGTGCTCGGCCCTTTCTTCCTCATCACCCTGGTTGGGGTGGTGGTGGCTGTGGTAAGGAGCCCCCACATACACACATACGCACCCGCACCTCTGCTGGGGCAGGGCGGGGGGGGTCCAGCCTGCACAGGCTCAGCTGTCCTGCTGTGAGGGGTGAAGGGGGTAGAGGTGGGTCTCCTGTGGGCCATCCTGGGCTCAGCAGCCTCCACAGCGCCGTGTCTCTGTTACAGGTAATGTATGTCCAGAAGAAAAAGCGGTGAGTGTCCCTGTCCCCAGCGTTACCTCCCCTGCATTCGGCTTACCTTTCTTCCCATAGGATCAGGTTCTCCACATCCACGGTTGAGATGCCCCTTGGCTTTCCTTATACAAGCCTGAAATTCTCTACACCCCACTGTTAGGTTTTCCTGCCCAAACTGGGCTTACCCACCAAAGAGAGACCCCATCTAGAACTGGGCACGGATTCTCAGAATCCTAGTGTGCCCCCAGAGGCACCTGCTGGAAGTGCCCCTGCCTTGGAGAGTAGAGACAGGGCAGTCAGGTGTTGGGAGTGGGCAGCCCCTGGGCTGAGCGCCCTCCCCTGCTCCCCAGGGCGGACCGGCTTCGCCATCACCTGCTCCCCATGTACAGCTACGACCCCGCTGAGGAGCTGCATGAGGCTGAGCAGGAGCTGCTCTCTGATGTGGGAGACCCCAAGGTGAGCACTCTGGGGGCAGGGAGACTCAGAGGGCAGTCTGCTGCTGTCTTCTCATCCATCCTCCCCCTGAAACCCAGAGCCCGGTTCTACCCTCAGCCCTCCCCATTTGGGCCAGGGTTAGTGGGGTGCCCCCCCGGGGGTGCTGCGGCCTCTGCCCTGGACCCCAGCCCTGTGGCACCGTTTCCTCCCCCACAGGTGGTACATGGCTGGCAGAGTGGCTACCAGCACAAGCGGATGCCCCTGCTGGATGTCAAGACCTGACCTGACCCCCTGCCCTGCTCTCCAGAACCATGGGGTCTTGGGAGTGCCCGGGGCCTGCGGCTTCCTTCCCCACTTGCACTCACCCAGCTCCCCCTGCTGGGAACTGGGTCTCCTCTCCTCCCATCCAGCCCCGGCATCTCGCTCCTCCTCCCCCCCCACCCCAGGCCTTCAGTCTTTGGTGGGCTGAGCCTACCACCAGCTCCCCCGGGCTAATGAAAAGTTTTTCCTGCCCAGTTGGGTGGTTGGAGACATTTTCCTGGGCACCACCTTTCTCTTGAGCCTTCCCCAACCTGGCTTTGGATTTGTTTCCATGGTGACAGGGCCTAATGTATAGTATTCAGTATATATATTTTGTAAATAAACTGTTTTGTGGCTAGGGTGTGGTTGCTTTTTTCAAAAGAGGCTTAAGTTACCTTCCCTGGAGCTAATGCTTTTCCTCCCCCCTCCCCCAGCCTGAAGAGCTGGACAGAGCCCACAGGAGAGTCACCCCCACCAACTAGGTCCTTGGCTTCCACCCTTACCTAACCCCAGGGACCCACCATAGAAGGACTCCGGTCCAGAAAAGGTATTTTTTTTATTCAAGTAACTGCAAATAGGAAACCAGATGGGGGGGCCCCAGGCTGGGACAAATAATGGCTCCCTCCTCCCCGGCAGAACAGGGGGGAGAAGGTGGCCCTACACCCTCGACGGTCAATACAGGCCCCCCCCCCCACTCTGCTGCAGCATCCTAGGGGCAGGGCCCCACCTTCCCTGGGACTGGGGTGGTCGGTAACCCAACCTGTTCTGCCCCGGGCCCCTTCCCCTAAGAGCCTCTCGGAGGAGGGGAACGTGGGCAGAACAGGAGGCGGCAATGAGGATGAACATTTGGCGCTGGTCGCAGCAGCAATGACGGATGTCTAAGAATGGAAACATTGAACGAAAACAACGCAACTGTCCAGAGGTAGTTTGTGAACAGAGGAAAAGATGGAACCAGAACCTTGGGGGGTGGGGAGGAGCAGAAGGGTGGGAGTGGGCAAGGCTAGCTCCTTGTTATTAGTGCCCCATGTGAGGAAAGGGGAAACTGAGGCCTAGGGTGGAAGCGGATGGGGTTGGGCAGGGGCTCCAGCCCACCTGAGGAGGCCGCCGCAGGGAACCTGGGCCTCCTGGACCTCACCTGGAGAAAGGGGGACTGCATTTCCCTCACGGCAATAGATTCCGGGGGGGGGGAGGGGAGGTGGGCTGGAGCCCATTCAGAGTAGGGGGCTCAGACCCCTCCTGCCTTCCCTCCTGTGCCCAAAGGGGGCTGTCCGACCTAGAGCAAGGACCAGGCAAGGGAGGAGGGAAGGAAAGTGGGTGTGAGCCGCACCTCGGGAGACACAGGCCGCTCGGGGGGCCTCCTGGGGCCGAGCGCCGCCCCCCAGTGGCCATGCCTGCTGTTGCCAGTGCTGTGGAGTGGGGCAGATCAGAATGAGACGGGGCGCGGGCCCCTTTTAAGGCCAGGGGAGCCCTCCCAGGCCCCTTAGTGGGAAGCCAGAGAGAAGAATGGGGAAGCAGAAGGGACCCCCCCAAACCAAGAGCCCAGTCAGCAGCGTCCCCACCACAGAGCATGGGGACGCAGAAGGGGCAGGGTGCGGCGAGGTGGGCAGTCGCCTTTGTCTGGAAGGGCTAGTGTGCGTGAGGGTGAGGGCTCGCTGGAAACCAAGGGAAACTGCTCCCCACTCGGGCCTTGGGGCCCCGCAGCGGCTGGTGTGCTGTGTAGTGTGGTGCTGAGGGCGCAGGTGGGTGGCGGCGGTGCGTGGGCCTGGGGGGGGCGGGGGGAGCGGAGCGGCGCTGTCCAGTCCCAGAGGGAAACTGCTCCTCGGCGGCGAAGGAGCGGGCGGCGCGGCGCGGTCACTGCTCCTCCTCGGAGGACTCCTGCGAGATGCCCTCTTCTTCCTCCTTCTCCTGTGAGGTGGGCAGGCCAGTCAGCACGGGGGGGCGGGGGGGCCGGCCAGGGTGGCCCCCAGCACTCCCCGGGCTCCCTGGCTCTCCAGAAGGGGGATGAGTCAGGGCTGAGTGTGTGAGTGACTCAGCAACCTCCACGGCCCAGTTTCATTCATAAAAAAGGAAGAATTTAAAGGGAGGGAAAAAAAACCCCACACACATGCTGCTCTCGCCCAGAGCCAGGCCCCCTCGGCCCCAGGACCTGTGGGCGGGGGGGGGGGGGGGGGGGACCTGCAGAGCTCGGAGCCTCAACGGACTGGGGCAAGTGAGGAAGTCACTGGCTTTCTGTAGAGGGGGAAGGGAGAGGTGGCCGGGAAGGGGCAGCTGCAGGCTGCAGTGCAGGGGGACCAGGTGGCCTTGGCCCGCAGGGGCAGCACAGGGGCTGTGGAACAAGGCCAGGGCGGGGACGAAGGGGAAGTGTGTGCCGCCGAGGCTCACTCACTGGGCGGGAATGTCCGCACACCACACGGGCCTGCGGCCCCCGTGCCAGGCACAAACTCCAAAACAACTCGCTTCCTGTTACTCACTCCTGGGGCCCTGCCAGCATCCCCTAACCCCCCTCCTCACCCTGGTAGTGGCTCAGCTCGAGGAATGAAGGCCTCAGGGAGTTCAGGAAACAGGTTGGGGGATAGAAAAGGGCCAGGAGAAACAAGGCTGGGGTGGCCTTTAACTTCAGCATAGGCCCTAGAGGCAGCCTCCTGACTCAGCCCACCTTCCTCTGTTACCAGCTATTTGGGGGCTCAGAAACGGATGATGGGTCCCAGGTGAGGAGGTGCCTCCGTGTGGAATCACCTCTCAACTCCCACATGGCACTACCCACACCGCTCAGGGCCGAGCTCCTTTGCTGCCTCTTCCTCCCTACCCAAGATCATGGTGAGGACAGACCTCACCCTCTGCTCATGGAGCCTTCTTTCCTCATTTCTATTATGGGGGTGGGGGACGGAGACCAGATGGCCTCCAAGTCCCCCTAGAAGTTGAGTCTGTTCTAGGAGCAGAAGAAAGAGAAGGAGCCCCACCCTCCGCTAGGGCAGGGCAGGGGTCGAGTCTGGTTTGTACCTGGGACCCCTTACTTCTCATGGACACAGCCCTTTAAAAGCCCTGGGCTGGGTGCCAGGACACTGGGCCACACGCAGATCCCTTTCCCTCTCTAGACCTGGGGAGGGTGATGATGTCGCACTATTCCTGGCTCAGGTCAGACAGCCATCCTTCCCCGCTGAGCACACAGGACTCGGCATCACCCCTCCTGAAACGCCCTCCCCAGCAAACCACGCCGCCGCCGTCCCTTCACCTACCAGTTTTTTGGGTCTGCCCCTTGGTTTCCTCCCTGGAGTTGTGGTAGTTTTCTAGATGGCCAGAGAAAAGATCCACTAAGTCAAAAATGTCCCTGGGACAGTCTTCACCCAATGACCAGTGCCCCAGTGGGGAGGGGCAGACCTACCTACCTCTGCTCAGGGCAGCCTGGGACTCTCACCCCAGCAGGCCCACCCGACTCCAGCTGGTGATGACTGGCCAGCCACACTGCACCCCCCCCACATACACACACGCCCCCCACTCCCTCCTCCACCCATGACTCAGAGGATATGAGTCGTGTCTCAGAAAAAAATAAAATAAAAAACAAAACAACCTCTCTGAGAGGCTGCTGTCACTGGGAATCCAGCCTTCCCTGCTCATCCCCATTCCCTCGGGATCCAGGGGGACCCTGGAATGGAACATTCTCAGCGCAGGGACTGGTGGAACAGCCCCCCTTCCCTCTTCCCGATTCGCCCTTCTCTAGGCAAGGAGAGCTGTAGGACTGCTAACTTGATTTCCCCAGAAGTGAGGTTTCGGTCCTCACCCTGCCTTCCCCAATTAGCCAAGACCCACTGCCACCCATGTCAGGGAAGAGGGGGCGGGGGACCGAATTGGACAGGCCAGTGCCCTCCCAGACCTGCCCCCAGCTGTGGCCATGGGCCGAGGGGCCATCCCCATCCTGTGTCCTCACCCGGGTCTTGGCAGCACCCTTGTTTTTGCTTCCCTTTGGTCGGCCCCGAGGTCTCTTAGGTGTTGGCACTTCGCTGGGTTCCTTCTGCAAAGACAGATGGGGTAATCAGGGACCCACAAATGCCACCTGTCCCACCCCTTTCAAAAGACACAGCTCTCTCCCCAACCCCAGCAAGACTGAGTCAGCAAGCCAGCACCCCGACCCAGAAATCCACAGGAGCCATGGCAGGCAAGCCCTTGTGATTCAAGTTCTCACTGTAACCATCTTTTGCAAAGCCCCTCCCACACTTCCCTGTGACAACAAGAGGACAAGAAACCAGACAAGGGAAAGGTGGCATGGGGGCAGAAAGACCCTGTTGGGCAGCTTGGCCACCGCTGGGCTCTAAGCTCTTGGGCATGACATGGGATGCTTGGGCCTCGGTTTCCTCAACTGTAAACGGTGACAAGACTTAGCTCACAGGCTATCAGGAGACTAAATGAAGGGTGTGGAAGTGTCCAGCACTGGGCCAAGACACTTGCCTACTCTCTGTGGGGGATGCCAAAGAGGAGAAAGGATACCCCGCCACACTAGAGGGAGGCCTCCAGCCTCTACCTGCAAACTAGACTCCCCCCAGGCCACCATGCCTCCCAGAAAAGGAATTACGCCTGGATGTCGGAAACCGAGATCTCTGCCGTGGTTGCCGCTAAAATTTTAATAAGCCTGACAGAATAAAAAGCTGCTGCATAATGCATAGAAGCTGGGCAGTAAAGGCATGTCAGCTACGGTTTCGGGGTGGCTGCCCAAGGGCTGTTTAGAACCATGGTCCAGTAACCCAACACCCCCTTCTCGGACACCCCTCTGTGGACCCCAGCTAACAGGCACGAGGGAGAGGCCGAGGGAACCAGACTAAGAGAATGACTTCCCTCCACACACCGTGGGCTCTGGAAGAGGCAGCTGAAGCCCACTACTCAGACTCCTCATGGCTCATGTCTCCCCGAAGTCAGTACAGACCGCGCACTCCATCCTACAGATGGGGAAGCCCGAGGCCCACCGTGCCAAGAGCAAGGACTGACCTCAATTCCTGTCCTCTTCCCCGGGAAAGGGAAGTAAGCTGGGCCTCACCAGCCGCCGCCCCTCTGAGAGAATCCAAGATCTCCACCGCATGATAGGTGGCCCCCACAGCCTGACTGGCCAGGTTCCCTAGTGTGCCCCATGTCCCAGAGTGCCAGCTAACCTAACCCCATGGGACCACAGCGGGGGATGGCACCAGGGTTCGAGGATCACTCTCTCGCCAACTTGCCCACATTTTTAAGTTCTCGGGCTTCCATTTCCTTTTACAGAGCCGGAGCGGAGCCTGGCCCAGGGCCACATGAAGTGAGGCCCCCGGACAGGTGCCGGCCCAGGAACTTTCTGTTATGGGCCTGGGATGAGGAAATCCAGAAACTAACAGTTAAGTATTTAGAAATGTTTATGGTTAATGGACAGAGTAGTATGTGCAATGAGTCTAAGGATTAGAAACCGGAACTTATATGTATACGCGACTCATCTTTACCACGTTTTTATAAAGGCACTGGTCCATGACAGCCTGGAAGTAAAGGGTGGGTAGTTACCAGGGTGTGAGCCCCGGCCGTGTGACCACGAGGTCACTTCTGGCTTGGATGGTCTGGCATGGGCTCAGGGCTTCCAGCCCCCCGCCTCTCTCCTGGGGTCTCAGGAGCTGACCAGGGTCAGCATGTGCTGCATGTGTTTGGGGGACACACACACATACACACACACAGCAACGATTCTGCAGCCCTCTGCTCATTTTCACTTGCTGAGACACCTGGCACCTCCCTAACCCAAAGGGGTAAACCGAGGCAAAGGTTCGGACACCCACCTGACTCCCTACCAGCGCCGTCCCGGGACTCACCGGAGGCTGCTTGCGCGGCCTGCCCCGCCCCCGCTTCTCAGTGCCGTCCTTTTCCTGCTTGGAGGCCAAGGGCTGGCTGGACTTCGAGCTCGACTCGCTCATCTTCCCTTCTCTCTGGAGCAGGTGGAGGAGCGATGGCTGGGATGCTGGGAAGCAGGAGAAGTTGTTTTAAATGCAAGACCTTGCTTCGTCCACCTCCTACCCTCTTCACCATTCCCACCGTCAAGGGGCACTGTGGGACCCTGCCTGCTCCTGGGGATACTTGGGATTCCTGCCCTGCTGAGGATCTGGGGATGGAGCAGGGTCTGCCCGGGCCCAGCATGCTGCTAAAGGGTGGGGCTGGGCCGTTGGCCCTAATCAGCTCCTTATCTCCTGCTCAGAAGGGTGCTTTGTTGTCCTGCCACCCCCACAGGGCCCAGGCCCAAGAGGCAGACCCAGCTCAGATGTGCTTCTGTGGGTGAGGCCACCTGGACAAAGGTATAGATGGGGGGGCCTCTCACTGCCCTGGGGCCCCTCTCACTGCCTCGGGGTCCCTCTCTCTAGTCAGCTGCCCTTTCCCTTAAGAGAAAACCCAGCCTGAGCAGCTCACAGGCAACAAGGGAGGAAAGGTTAGCAGAGGGAATAAGCCCTGGACATCCGGCCGCCATGGGCACCAGCCCCCGGCCCACCTGGCCAACAGTGATGCCTATCCGCCATGGCCCAAGCCTCATGCCCAAATGTTACAGGGCCAACCTTGACGCTCCACACCAATGACCTGGCCCGGGTTGGTGCCCACCCCACCAGTTAGCTCTCCTCTCCGCTCTCTCCCTGGGGTAGAGCTTTGGGGATTCAAGGCTGGGAATAGTTTTGGGAAGGGGGAAGATGGTTGAAATTGTAGTGGAGGGAGGAAAACAAACCCAAAGCTGAAAGGTGGGTCTCCCCTTTCCCCTACCCCACCCACCACCTGGGGTCAAATGAGATCTTCCCCTTTAGTGCCTGCTTTCAGGAGGGACAGAATTTCTCCACTGAAATCCTTCTAACAGATGCTAGCTGCCCTCCCCCACCTGGCAGGGCTGGTCCTCAAAGCTTCTTGGTTCTTTTCTAGCATCTTCCCTCTTCTTAGAGGCTGTTTTGGGTTTAATCAGCCCCGCTAATTTTGAGTTTACCTAAAACCTCCCACTGCAAGGAGCACCTGGCACCCCATATTTGGGAGCCTCTTCCAGAAGCTTAAAAGACAGTGACGGTCTTCCCCCCACCCGGTCCAATCCCCCTTTGTCGTCCCAGTTGCAGAGCCACAAGACCTGAGAGACCCATGGCTCCACACCTCCCTGGTAACCAATCCCTGGTTGCTCTTGGGAAAGGGTGGGCCCAAGCGGCTTCACTTCTAAAAGACCTTCAATCTGTAAAATGGGGGTAAGGCTAAGACATCTCCCTCAACCACCTTTCCACACTGATGCCAAGGATCAAACCAGTTCATAGTGAAAATATGTCCACAACAGGAAGTCCTCACTCCAATCAAAATGAGAACTAGAACGTTCGAAAATGACTTTTCTTTCCCCTTTTCAGATTTTCAGACAATTTCCAATTTTAACTCAGCGAGAGGAAAAAAAAGTTTGTTTTTTGTTTTTTTCCCAAACTTGTGACTTTTGGAGGGCTCGAGGCCCCCAGCCTCAAGCATCAAGATTCTCCAGACGGCGAGACTTTGTCTGGTAACGATTCTATTTTACAATATTTCAGACTTGAAGACCCTTTTGAACAAGGTGGTTGGTGATTTACCCTGCCCCGTCATTAGTGGCTCGGCCTGCTCTGTAATTACAGGCAGTGATTAGAATCTTCTATTACACCACAGGTTCCCGTTCAAACTAAACATCAAAATTAATCAGCCGAAATGAGTGCTGACCTCACATGAGGTCTGTTGAAGGCCCCCTCACAGAGGGGGTTCCAGTTGGGCCAAGCTAGCCCCTAATCCCAGAGAGCCTGGCCCAGCATGCCTGGGAATCCTGGTGGGTCTCCGGGAAAGTTCTTGCATCATCTGGAGCTTCCCCCCACCTCTTACTACTGGGAACCCTTTAATTCACTCTCCGACCCCCCTTTCATCCAGGCCTCCAGGAACGGAGTGAAGGCCTGAGGCCCTCTCTGGTGAGACCAACAAATGCTTGTCTCTTCCACCTGTTTCTGAGTATCAGAGGCCTGGCTAGGCGAAGCCATGTTTAGGGCCCGACCTGAATCCTTGTTTGTAATAAGCCCTTCTGGGCCTCAAGCTTGTTCCCTCCGTACACCGTGCATGCAATGTGTATTCCTCAAATGCTTAGGGAGTCCACGAGAACGACCCTAGGAAATCATCATGGTGCTTCCTTGTTTTCCGGAAAAAAGTAGCCCAGAGAGGCCTGATAAGTTGCCCAAGGTCACACAGCAAGTTGGCGAGCAGGATAGCGTAAATTACTGGCGACCCCTCTAGCCCGCCACTTTCCTTAACCGCCGGGAGCCTGGTTAAGTGCCTGTCGCCCCCTGCTCCAGACCGGCCCCAGGGTGACTGTGCAAGTGTCTGCGCCGGGCCGTTGCAGCGCGGCCGGCGGGACTAGGGGCCAGAGCGCGCGGGGGGAGGGGCACGGGCTGCTCTTGCAGGCGCGGGAAACTGGTGCACCCCGACCGCATGCACCGCCACGCGGGTGCACCCGGCCCCACTTCCTGCCAGAGGGGGCACCCAAGCCCGCCTTGGGGCAGGAAACCTGGCGCGCGCGGGCGCGGGGTAGAGGAAGAAAGCCACCTCCCTCCGCGCCCTCCCCGCAAAATAAAGCCCCAGAAAAAAAAAAAATTGAAACGGGGAGTCAAAGGGACTAGTTCCAACAGAGCCCTGCAAAGCAGAGAAACCTGTTTGTGGGGGCGGAGGGCAGGCCCGGCCCTGGGGGCTGAAGAGGCGCGGGCCGGGCCAGAGGTGGGGTCGGGGTGAAGCCCCAAACCCAGGCCCGCGATTCGGCCTCATCTGCGTAGGGGGGACACCGGGAAAAAGGCCGAGCGGGAACAGGGCCGAATTGTGGGGTTCGTGCCCATCCCCCTCACTTCTAGAACTTCCCCAGGCTGCGGGGGGCGCCGGCCCCCCACTCGCCAGCTGCGCCGCAGCCTGTTCCTCTCCCCGCCCCCCCCCCCCCACAGCCCGGGCCCCTGCTCGGGCTCGGGCTCCGGCGGGAGCGGCGGCCGCGCGAGGTGCACCGGGCTCTGCCGGGTGCACAACTCGCGCTCGCCGCAGCCGCGCGCCCCCTCCCCCACCGCGCGCCTTTCCCGGGTCCCCGCCCCCCCGCAGGGCGCCCGCGGCGCGGGGGAAGGGGTGCGGGCGCCCTCCCCGCGCCGCCGGGCCCCGCCACCCGCCCCCGCGCCGCGCGGCCCTCCCCCGCCGGCGGCTAGCGCAGCCCCGGCCTGGGAATAAAGCCGGAGGCGCGCGCTGCAGCCCTGGGCGGCTTGCAGGAGGGGCGGCGTGCAGGCGGGGGCGCGGGCGCCCCCCTCCGCCGCCGCCGCCGCGGGCCCCGGGGACGACTCACCGCGAGCTCGGCCGCCGGCCTGCGGTGCGCGCTCCGGGCTGCCGGGAGCGACGGTGCTGGGCGCTGAGGACCGGCCTGGCTCCGCCGCCGCTGGTAGCAAATGCGGATCTGAAACCAGGAGAGAGAGCAGAGGCGCTCAGAGACCGCCGCCGCCGCGTGCTCGCCGCCCAGGCCCCCGCGGGGTATTTATCTGTCACATCCAGGCGGGGGGACAAAAATATTCACCCTCCCCCGAAGGATGGCGAGGGGCAGGAAGCTAGGCACGGCCCGTGCGCGGCCTCAAGAAATAAATAATTTAATTAAATGATAGATATAAAAAAAAAGAAGCCACCGGAGGGGCCGCGAACTCACGCCTTCTTGGAGCCGCGCCAGCGCCAGAAATAGCCCGGGCTCGGAGTCCCAATTAGAGGAGCGCAGCCCCGGCTCAGGGGAGCTTAAAAAGAGCGACCCAGGGGCAGAGGGGACGGGCCCGCCCGCGCCAGCCGTGTCACTGTGGGGGCGGGGCCATGCAAATGAGCCCGGGGATTTAAAAGGGCGGCCGCCCGCCAGCCGCCGCCGCCGCGCGGGTGGGTGCTGACTACGGGGAGGGGCGTGCGGGACCGGGTTCCTGGGGGCGGGTGCGCGGGAGGCCTGGGCTGGGAACCCGAGGCGACGGCCCACTCCCCACTGTCCCGGGCCGGGAGACCTGGGAAGGTGCACAGAGGGGGAGCACCGGGGAGCTTTTCGCGGAGGGTGGGGAGGGGAGGATGTCCTTACAGCCTGCAACGGGAGGGGGGGTCCCCGGGAGAGTCACCTCTAGGGGCCTTCCGGGCGTATGGGTTTGACGCCCGCGGAGCGCGTTGGATGTGGGCGGGCGTTCGTGCCTGCGGGGTCCGCGCGGGCGGGAGGGGGTGGAGAGAAAGGCGCCTGTGAGAATTCCGCGGCCTACCCGCCGCCCCCTGCGCCCAGCTAGGCGGCTCGTAGATTTCCCCTGGGCGGACAGGTGTCAGCATGTGCATCTCAGTGCCGACCTGCGTGTGGCTGACTGGTGAAATACAAGTCTTGTGAAATTCAAACGTGAAACTTGTGAAATCCAGAGTTTTCGCTTACTAATGGCCGCGAGTGAGCCGTAGTCAAGGTGCAGCCTCCAAGCGAAACAAACGATTGGCTCGCTTGCAGGTAAACCTGAGGGTGGATTCATTCCTATAGGTGACCTGGATGGTGTCTTGGGAGATGCCTTCCCACTTTGTGCCCTGGCCCTCTCCGCTGTGACTTTTAAGAAAAATAAGAAAGCGTGAGCCATTGGTCGCCTGGAAGCACTTTGAGGGCAGGGACTGGTCTACGCAAGCCATACCCGCCACGCCTGGCCCGCCCGGCGCCTGGCGCAACAAAGACTTGTTGCACGAATGAGAAGGAAGCTAAAGTGGAAAGATGGCGGGGAGGGCGGTGGGAGAAGAAAGGGGGCTGTCTAGAGCGGCGCGCCCTGCAGGCCGGGCCCGGGGCCTTTTCGGGCGCACCTCCCCGCCCCTGGTCCCTGAGGCGGCCTTCCACACCTCCCGTGATGCAGGGAAATGCAATGCGGCCCAGTGACACACGGCTGTGACTCATGTTTTTCTTTGCTCCCCTTCTTCCTCCCCGGTCGGCCGAAGCCCCGGCCCAGCCCCCTCCTCAACGGGCGAGCCGCCGATGGAGGGGGACGCCAGGAAAACCCTGAGCCCGGAGTGGAGGCGGGGTGGGGGAACCGGAGGGGCCGGGCCTCCTACTTTCAGGAATGTTTCAGGAATGTTTCCGGTGGGGGTGGGGAGCAGAGCCGGGAGTGGGCCCAGCCCCCACCCGGGGCGGCGGGCTGGCGCTCCGGGCCGGGGGCAGCACGTGCTCGGCCGGGTGGGGGCGGGGGCGCCTGGGCGGGAAGGCGCTGGGGGCCCTCGGAGCGGGCTCAAAGAGGAGGGCGCGGGCCTGGGGCCGGCCGGGGCCGGGGCTCGGGGTGGGCCGGGAGGCCGCCCTCCGCGCGCTGGCTCCCCGCCCCGCGCCCAGGTGAAACGCAGTTCCTGCGAAGTGCCCAAGCTGCCCCTGGAGGGGAAAGGAAGTCACCGAAGGGCGGCCGGAGGGGAGAGGAGGGTGGAGGGGAACGCCAGGGAGAGGCTGGGGGAGGGGCGGCCTGCCCCTTTGTCTGGAGCCGGTGGGTGGGGGTGGGGCGGGGTGGAAGGCGCGCTGCTCCCTCCATCTTTGTGCCCTGCGTGCCGGGCGCGCGCTTAGTAGGCCGCGAGTTGAGTTGGCTGGAGGCATTGAGTTAGCTCGAGAACCTTTGCAGCGTTGAGTGGAAGAACGAGCCTTCAGTTCTTGCCCTACTCCCCTCAGGTCACGGTTCCCCGCCAGCAAGCCGGGCCCCCATGTCTGGCCCGGGGATAGCCCTCACAGAACCGCGCGCCCCTCGGACACAGCCCTCCCCGAGGCCGCCTGGGCTGCCGGGCCCGAGCTCCGGGGCTGACGGCCTGGGAGGCGTGGGAAGGGTCCTGGTAGGCCCCTTCCCAGGACGCAGCTTACCTGGGGCCGCCCTGCCTTGCGCTCGTGGCTTGTGTCCTGTGGCCTTCCCAGAGGGAAGTGGGGAAGGGAGAGGGACTTCAGCCTCCAGGGGCTGTGGGAAAACTTGGCCAACTTTTTGGCCCACTTCTAACAAGCCGACTTGATCTTATTTTTCCTACTCTTATTTTTCCCCTCGTCCTGATTTTCTCACCGACTTGTTTTTTTACCTTGTACTACGTGTATTTTTGTAAGCCACCTCAAATCCTCTCTGGAAGGAGGCAGGTATAAATACATTTGTGGGCAAATATGGTAGCTTGCTTCTCTTCAGGATTACCCACACCCTTGTAATCCACCTAACTACCCACTGACCTCCATGCTTTCTGGATTAGAGATGCCCTGAATTCCCTTCCTTTCCTTTCCTTTCTCCTTCATTAAGTATTAAGCAGCAGGGTGAGTGGTAGAGAGAAAAAGAGATAAATAAGATACAGTCTCTGCTCTAGCAAGTTTCGTATTTAGAGGAATCAGAACCAGGAACACACCAGAGAAAGTGGAGGAGCAATCCAGGCGATGCCATGAGGCAGAATGCATTCATTCATTCATTCATTCATTCAGTACTTACTGAGGGCCTACTGTGTACCAAGAACTGGTCCAAACTCTTAGGGTACAAGCAGTGAACAAAGTAAAGTTCCCTGGGCTCTTGAAACTTAAGACTAGGGGGTCAGGCCCTTAAACAGAGGCTCAGTAGGTGCTACAGAGGGAGAGAGGATGGGAACTCAGGGTAGTCAGGGAAGTTAGTCTGCTGGAGGAGATGGGCTGGAGCAGGCCTTGAGCTGGCCTTGATGGCATTTGGATAAGTGGGAGCTATGGGGAGCATGCAGGAAGAAAGAGCTATTCTAGGCCTGGGGCATCAACCTGGTTGGTCAAGGCCTGAGGAATCCCAGGGGAATTGGTCACGTCAGAACTGGTCTTCCCCACATGAAATATTTTCTTACTGTCAGAGTTGGGTTACGCAGTTTCCACAAGGACAACCCAGTGAACTTGAGGAACCCAACAGGAATGGGGAGTTCCGATCAACTTTGTATTTCAGGACAGCTGAAGGTTAAGCTCATTTTCCCCTCAGCTGTTGCACTTCTTCCTGATGTTTGCTCCTTCTTCCCCAGCCTCGCTAAGTGGTGGGAGCCTGACAATCTCCCAGTCCAAGCTTGGAAATGCAGAGGTTGTAGTAGGTTGGGGTGTCCCTTAAGCCTTCCCTAGGGATTCATGTCTCAGTACATCTCTCCAGTCAGCATATTTACTTCTCAACTTACATTTTCTGAGTCAGCTACAGCTTTTAGAAGAGTCGAGAGAAAGACCACTGTGAATGGTTTCATGTAGTGTTTGGGTTAGTCGAGGTTTTCTGCAAGTCCCAGGGATGAGGTTTGATAATGTTCTATGTCCAGCCCAACATGAAAGGTAGATGGGAGGAGGTGGGAAGAAGAGGAACAAGAATAGTTTAGCCTATTGCCCAAACCAGGATATTTTTAAAGTAAACATTTACTGATGAAAAGTGTACATGCAGAAAATGTACAATCTTGTGTCAGCGCAATGCATTCTTTTTTTAAGATTTTATTTATTCATTTGAGACAGATACAGAGAGAGAGAGCATGAGCAGGGGAGAGGCAGAGGGCGAGGGAGAAGCAGGCTCCCCGCCGAGCTAGGAGCCAGGGGCCAGACGTGGGGCTCGATCCCAGGACCCTGGGATCATGACCTGAGCCAAAGGCAGATGCTTTACAATCTGAGCCACCCAGGTGCCCCAATGCATTTTTTTTAAAAAAAGACTTTATTTGAGAGAGAGTGAGAGCAAGAGAGATCACAGAGGGAGAGGGAAAAGCAGAGTCCTCGATGCAGGGCTCGATCCCAGGACCCGGAGATCATGACCCAAGCCAAAGGCAGACTTAACCGACTGAGCCACCTAGGTGCCCCCTCAATGCACCTTCATAGAGGGAACACCCTTGTGTCACCAGCACCCAGATCAAGAAACCATCTCCAGCCCCCCTTAGGTACTACCATCCCCACTTCTAAGAGCTTCCTGTACTTTCCCCTTTTACATACATTGTATGGACAGAATCATAAGTGACATACTCCTGGGTTCGTTTCCTTTGCTCAACATTATGTCTGAGTTTCATCCATGTGGTGGCATGTGGCTGCAGAATGTTCCTTCTCCTTGCTGCACAGTTATGTTGTGTGACTGGGCCACAGTTTATGTATCTATTCTGTTGAAGGGCATTTGGAGGGGCTCTGGTTTGGGGTTATTACAAATAGTACCGCTGTGAATGTTCCAGAATATGTCTTGGTGATTAGATGTGCAAATTTCTGCTGAGTACACGCCTAGGGAAGGAATTCTTGGATCATAGGATAGGTACGCCCAGCTATTATAGGCGAGCAGGACACTTACGAGTAAAAGGGGGTACTTAGCAGTAGTCGTGACCAGACAGTGGGCGTACACCTGGCCTGGCCCATCCTAACCGGGAATGACCCAGGGCCATATCAACCAGGATAGACCCACACAACTCAAATATAGGGTCACCCTGGCGCACAGTGTTTGGCCACTCTCTCGGAGAGTCACCCAGCTACTAGAGCATCTGGTCATCTGGCAGGGTCAGGTCTCCAGGCCCTGCTGACCCCAAGTTCTGCTGCCAGGAGGCCTGGCTGGCCTAGAATGGGAGGAGAGCCTCTTCTGCTTCCAACTTTCAAGGGAAAACCTCTCCAATGAATTGGAAGGCCCAGGAGGCAGGCACCCCAGTGCGCCGAGCTAGCTACCCACGCTGCATGGACTTTGTCAGCTTTCTTCTTCAGGGCTGAAACCCAGGAAAGCCCCGCTCCTCTCCAGCCTCAGAAAACCCCGAGGAAAAGGAGTTTATGAGCACATACTAAATGCATATGTGTTCTCAGATCCCTCAATACCCCTCCCAGGTCAGTAATGCTGTTGCCCCCATCATACAGGTGTCAAAACTGAGGCTCAGGGAGATGAAACAGATTGGTATTCTGCTTTCTATTCCCAGGCTCGGTGGGCTTGCTGCTTTCTCCCAGCCTGGCCAGATGGATCCCGCCAGGCACCAAGAGAGGCACCAGGGATGTGGCCTTGAACTAGGTAGCTACATTCCCAGTCTTCAAGTGGTATACTTTGGGCCGGGTGGGGGGCAGACAAGTACATGGCAATATACTTCCAACAGTGCAGTACCTGCTGAAATGCGCCCCCCCTCCAATTCCCATTCCCTACACAGTTTTGGATGTGAATTAGGTCCCACCAAAGAAAGAGTGAAATTTGGAGGAAGCAAGGAGAGGGAAATATTGCTGTGTGGGCTGTGGGGACTCGGGTTTTTCTGTAGCACATACAATGTCCAGTTACCAGCTTTACTGGGGTCAAGAGGCAGGTATGGAGGCAGAGGGGCCTCCTGCCCCTGGGTCACAGCTCAGCTACTTGGGTGGGGCCTCTTCATTCCGTCCCCCTACCCCAATCCAAGCAGAGGGAGGCAGTTCATTTGTGTTGTTTCAGGAGGCCTAGCCTAGAGTCAGCTCCTCTGGCCCTTCCAACGGTTTTATAAGCACCTAATTCCTGGTATTAAATCTCTCTCCACCTAAAACATAAGGCATGTCCTACCTCTCTCTGCTCAAAATCCTTCAGGGGTTCCCATCTCACAGAGAAAAAAGGAAGTCCTCACAAAGGCCCACGAGGCCCTGCATTCTGCCCCACCCCCAACCTCATCACCTCCCTGCTGCTCTCCTTCAGCCACACCAGCATCCTTGATATTCCCCACACCTGCACCTGCCAGGCAAGAGCTCACCTCAGGGCCTTTGCACTTGCCATTCCCTCTGCTTGACCTGCTCTTCCTGTAGATATTCTCAGGGCTCACCCTGTCACTGCCTTCAGGTCTCTGTTCAGTATTACTGTCCACACTATGTAAAATTGCACATTTGCCCTTGCAGTCATTCATCTACTTTATCATGCTTCCCCCCCATAACACTTAACAATTTCTTTTTTTTTTTTTTTTAAAGATTTTATTTATTTATTTGACCGAGAGAGATACAGCAAGAGAGGGAACACAAGCAGGGGGAGTGGGAGAGGGAGAAGCAGGCTCCCTGCTGAGCCAGGAGCCCAGCGTGGGGCTCGATCCCACGACCCCGGGATCATGACCTGAGCCGAAGGCAGACACTTAACCACCTGAGCCGCCCAGGCGCCCCAACATTTAACAATTTCTCACATACTATATGATTTTTCTACTTAACAATCATCAATAAAAATAGTATGTTTGGGGCGCCTGGGTGGCTCAGTTGGTTAAGCGACTGCCTTCGGCTCAGGTCGTGATCCTGGAGTCCCAGGATCAAGTCCCGCATCGGGCTCCCTGCTCAGCAAGGAGTCTGCTTCTCCCTCTGACCCTCCCCCTCTCATGCTCTCTCTCTCTCTCTCATTCTCTCTCTCAAATAAATAAATAAAATCTTTAAAAAAAAAAAATAGTATGTTTGTTTCCTGTCCAGTGCTCCCCATTGGTAGGCCAGAGGATTTGATGTGTTGTATTCACGGGTATCCCCAGGGTCTCACACGGTGTTCAAGTCTAAAAAAAGTGTTGAATGAAGAATGATTAACCAAAGTGATTTCTGTTCTCACAAAGGCCAAGCCAGAGGGCATTGGGTTGGGGATAGGACATCGGTCCCCAAACCTCAAGGCAGAGAAAAGGGCAAGGAACCCAGCAGATCATCCTGGGATGGACAAGGTGGCCCAGCCCGAGATGGGGCTTCTGCACCTTCCAGAGACATCCACTTTTTGTCTCACTGTGTTAAAATCACTGTACCATTGTTGTCATGTGATCTGCCCAGACTCATTTCTAGGGGGCACTACCTCTAGATCTTTCGGTTTGCCGGCAATCAGGGGAAATGTGTTTTTTTCCCCCCTTGGTCTCAGGTTTAGTCAGCAGGAACTGGCAGCCACTGGCAACCATCTTGGCCCTTTGGCTGGGGTGGACCGGCTGGGTGGCTTGCTGGTGGCTGGGCAGTGGTGGCAGCTCTCCAGAGCGTGCTGTGGGTGAGTGTAGGATTTAAAGGAGCTACCTGACAATGTCCACGTGCAGCAGGCTCTGCAGATACAGGGCCCCAAACAGGAACGGCTGAAAATGCACACACTTTAAAGCCCCATAGTCTGTGGAAGCCCCAACCGTGCGAGCCAGTGGAAGGAAGCGTTAGGGCGGCGACTGCGGGCCTGGGACCCTGTTCTCTGGGGGCTGGAGTGCGTTCTGGAGTCCCGCTTGAGGCCCCGGGCTGGGTTTCTCTCCAGGCCACATGCCCTCTGGGGTTGGACGTCCATGTCAGTTCATTAACCAGCTCTAGTACTTGGGGACCCAAGGCCTGTAGCTTTAGCCACCTGCTCTCACCTTCGTCACACTCTTTTGGGAACATGCCCCGAGGGTTCAGGAGAATCTCCTGTGGTCTTTAACTTGTTGTTTCTCTTGTGTCTATTCCTTCACTAAATGCTGGGGCTGCGGAAGGGTAATATGACCCCTGAAGCCTTCAAGAGTGACTACCCTCCACCACTTGTTGTGGGGAGTTTCCCTCCTACCCGAGCTCTGGGCTTGCAGGGGTCCCAGCTGGGTCCTTCCGCCTCTGGCGGTGGAGTGCGGCTCCACTTGGCATATGTCCTGGGTCCCCCAGTGCTCTGTCCCCCCCAGACCACCCTGAACCTTTCTCAGGGCTGAGAGCATGGCTCTGGGGTCTCCATAGTGGGGATAGGCAGGAGGACGTGCTACCCGCCTGATCCCAGCAGCACGTGGGATGCCTGGCATGGGCTCACGGCCCCACAGGCGGGCCAGAGTCTGAGGAGAGAAAGGCGAGCAGGGTGGAGGTCGAAGGGCGGGGGGCCTGGGTTGAGGAGGAGGTGGGCTGGGGGTGAGGGGAGGAGCCAACACCAGGCCCGGGATTTGTCGGAATCCTCCAGGGCTTTGTTTTGTTCTTCTCCCCACCCGCGAGCCTCGCACCAGGGCCTAAGGGGGCCTTGGCGCTCAGCACAAGTTTGGTGAATGGATGGATGAATGAGAGCCAAAGGGGCTGGGGGAGGGGCGGAGGAAGTGGGTAGCTGGGGGAGGGGAGAGAAGCGGGCTGGGGGAGGGGAGGTAGCCACTGGCGGGAGGGCGGAGGAGGAGGAGGGAGGCGGGCGGAGCAGGGCGAGCCTGCTGGTCTGGAATCTGGCTAGGAGATGGCGGCGGGGACGGACGGGCCTGGTCGGCTCCCCTCCCCGCCGGCTTAAACCTCGTTACTCCCTGCTCACCCAGCCTTCAGGCCTCTCTCCCACCCCATGAGGCCTGGGGGTCATAGGTCCTCCTAGGCCCAGTCTTGACCGCGAATTGAGTGGCGCTCTTCTTTGTGTTCTGACATTCTTTCTTACTTTCTAGGAACCCAGCCACTAGGGGGTCGGTGGTCCTCCGGGACTAGAATACCTGAATGGCCCTGGTGGGCAGTGTCAGTCTGAGGGTAAACCTAGGCTTGGACACCCCCTCCCCTTTCCCCACTTTGAGGTCTGGATGACAAGAAATACAGAGACTAGGATCTGGGCCACCTTAGAGAGTCTGGGGTGAGTCTCTAGGGGTAGAGGAGGGAGCCGGTGGGCAGAGAAAATCCAAGGACTTGCCCCACTGGCAGCTGCCAGGGACTCCTGCGGGAAGCAATGGAGCTCGATGTGGGCAGTGCCAGGCAGGAGCTGCTGACAGCCAGGTTTCTGGGTCACCATCCAGGGTGCCCTGCCAATTCCCAGGCTTTGGGGGTGGGGTGGGGTGAGGGGCAAGGGCGGTCTGCATCCCAAGCCCAGACCCTGCTGCCTCCTTTGTCTGTGCCACTTCTGGGCCTGCTCCCATCCCCCACTTCGTGCCTTGCTGGGGCCTCTTCCCAGCCATGGAGTCCCCCAGGAAGGGGCTAATTGTTGATCCTGGCCTTCACTTAGGCTTGTGGGCCTGCTGGCCTGCTGGCCTACCTGCCCTGAAGGTGGGGTGTATAAAGGTGATCCAGAACCCCTCCCGCAGCAACCCCAGGGGCTTGGGGCCCTCTCTCCTCAACCCCTGCTCCTGGGCTCTGCCCACGGCTCCTGTGCGTCTCTTTTTGTGGCACTTTTGCCCTTGGTGGGAGGTTTGGGGAGCAGGATGTCTTTCTCCGGCAGAAATCCTTCTACTAGTTCTCAAAGATGGAATTCACCTTCCCAGTATGATGAAGTTGGCACCTGGTGCCCCCCACCTGCCTTGGCATTGGCCTGGGTTCAGCTTAAGCCGTGGAGCTTAAGCTTTCCGGAGCTCTAAGTATCCCTCCCACCGTGACAGCAGGGTCCAGAGAGCTTAAGTCATCTTGCTATAGCAATGGGTAGAGATAGATACAAGGTGGAGGGACTGGGGGTGGGGTGGGAAGGAAGCCACCTTTGGTGGCCATTAAGTGTTGGGGGTGGAGGGGTGTGACTCTGAGATTGGGAGCCTGTGCAAACTCGCTGGCCGCTAGTACAGACAGCTGGAGGGGTGGGGACCAAAATAACATTTAATGAGTGCTCATTACTCCTATCCACACGGGAGGATTCCTGTCTCTATTTTGTAGATGAGGAAATTGGGGTTCAGCAAGGTCAGGTGACTTGGATTGAGAATGCGCCAGGTCTCAGTGCTCTGAATCCCGCCCCTCCCCCACCCTCGCTCCCCACCCCCTTACCTTGCTCTACTTTTTTTATTCCATACCCCTTATCGGACATCTAGATGGTGCTGCCCATTCCTGTTGCCATCAGACACAGGCAGCAACTGAGCACCTGAAACGGGCTGAGTCTGAATTGAGATGTGCGGGAAGTCTGAAGTACTCTGGATTTCCAAGACTTGGGATAAAAAAAACAAAAAAACCCTCACACATAGAAATACTAATTTTTGTGTATATTGATTATATGTTGAAATGATAATATTTGGGCATATTGCCTTAAATGCAATATATTATTCAAGTTCATTTCACGTATTTCTTTTTTACCATTTTAATATGGCTACCAGAAAAGCTCACACATGTGTCTTCCCTTCTATTTCCATGGACAGTGCTGGTCTAGATTCTTGATTCTTCGCTTATTATTTATTGCCCCCCCTTCCCAATATCTGCTCTCCGAGGGCAGGGGTCAACATATTTTGTTCATGGTCTTCTTGGTCCTATCCCAGGTTTTTAGAGGCTGGCACTGGATTTTATTAGAGGTGTTCAATAAAGATTTGTTTAATTGAATCTAGCCGATCTGATCCCAGGCCAATCTCAGAGGGTGAGGAGGAGAGCCTGAGGGAGGGGATCTTTCACCCCCGAAGGACCCCAAGTTGCCCATCTCCTACCACACAGCCTAGCCCCACAAGGTGACCTGGTCGACCTGCAGGGGCTCCTTCCTGACACCGTGCCTGCCCCGGGTGTGGGGAAGGGGTGTGAGGTCTGGCCGAGGTCTGGCCGCTGCCCAGCCGTGCTGGCTGAGCCTTTTGGAAGCTGGGAGAGGGACTGCCGGGTGGAGGCGCGGGGAACAGACACCCTCTGGGACCCTGGCCGCGCACCCGGGGGTGGTGGGCTGGGGCGGGGCGGGGGGGCGTGTTGTTGTCTGTGGGTAGGGTGTCGGGGGTGTGCCCGGCTCGGGCTCACACAAGGTCACTGTGTCAAAGGAACGTCCGAACACTTTCTCTTTCCCTGTGATTCGATTGCGGCTCCGAAAGCCCCTTCCGTAGGGACTTCCCTCCGCGCCTGACTCACGCTGCCTCATGCGTGTGACTCAGGCCGGGCGCCGCGCCAGTCCTGCTGTCCCCGCCCCCGGGCCCTGCCACCAAGCGGCAGGGGCGGAGGGACGGGCCGGCGACAGGGGGCGGGGCGTGCAGGGACTGGGTGCTCGCGGCGGAGATGGGAGACTGAGTGGCACCGGGGACAGTCCAGAGGAGAGTTGCAGAGACGCTGAGCTCTGGGGGAGGGGGGGAGGTGGATAGGAAGCCAGCCATGTAGGAAAGAACGGCTGAGAGAAACACAGAGACAGGAAAGCCGGAGACGAGAAGGCTAAGAAATCGGGAGGAGAGGGAGAGAAAGTGGAGAAGGACGCAGAGACCCAGGAAGGAGAGAACCAAAAGCCTTCACGCGGGCCAAGGCAGACAAGCGAGAGGAAGGGACAAGTGACCAGTGAGAGGGAGGGAGGAGAGGAGGGAGGCAGGGGTGCCTGGGCGCTGCCACAGTGCATGCTGCTAACACCAGGGGCCGGCAGCCTGTCCCGGGAGGCTGGGCCCAGGGACCATGCCTCCCAGCTTGCTGTCCTCTCGCAGCTCCACCTTACCACCTCCCTAACAGTGGGCAAGTGTCTTCCTGTCTCTGGGCCTCAATCTCCTCATCTGCAAAATGGGAGGTGGTGGTGGTGGGTAATCCTGCCCCCCTGTGCTTGTTAGTCCCCCTTCATCCACCCCCTTACCCTCCCCATCCGCCCCTGCTCTGACCGTTTCTGGGCCTGGGCCCTCTTGCCAGCTGGCTTTCTGTTGGGCAGCACCCACTGGAAGGGGATCGGAGGGAAGGAGAAGTCAGGGTACTCTTTCCCTGGCCCCAGCCCTGCTTTGGCCCCTGGTCCGGCTGCGGCTGTGACTTGCCCTGCATCTTCAAGCTCCGCTACATCTGCCCTTTACTCTTTCAGCCCTGGGAGTCACAATGACACAATGACGTCCTGCCCATTGCTGGTGCCGATGCTACCCCCCGCCCCACATGGATCCTCTTCACTCCACCAGCGGCCCTCCGTTAAAGCCTCTTGAAGCCCCTGGGATGGGTTCCGCGTCCTGCCAGGGCCCTGACTGCCGGGCTGCGGGGTGTGCCCTGAATGAGGCAGCATGGTGCTAGGCACCCAGGGAATTGCAGCTCTCACACCCTGCTCCTTCCTCCCAAGAGAAGGGGTGGGCAGAGATGACAACCCTCAGCAGAGTGATACACAACATTCAAAAGCACTTGGATACCTATTAGATCTTTAAGTCATCACAGTGAGTCTGAACGGGTGTGTGGGGTTGTTAGCTTCATTTCAGTGAGAAACATGAGGCTCATGCATTTAAGAAGCAACACAGTGGAGTGAGAGGAGTGATGTGGGCTGTTTCCCATGGGTGACAGGCCAGGTTGGGGGGGGGGCAGCTATGAATAACAGTAATAATAGTAGTAGCTAAGATGTATTAATACTTACAAAGGGCCAGACACGGTTCTGATACTTTTATTAACTCATGGAATCCTTACCAACACTCTGAAGTGGCTGCCATTCTTCCTGCCACTTTACAAATGCAGTAATGCAGGCACAGAGAGGCTGAATAACTTTCCCAAGGCCACACAGCAGAGCTGGGCTGGAAGGCAGTCAGTCTGGCTCCAGATCGGACATGCTCAACCTCTCTTGGATACCTTGGGAAGGGGCCGACAGGGCGAGCACACCTGCGTTCTGGGCAGAGTAGACAGTATGGGCAGAGCCTTGCAGGGAAGGCGCTTTTGCAGTGGGTTTCAGAAAGAGCCAGGCATGCTGTAGTGCCAGGTACAGGGAAAGGAAGCCACAGAATTTGACAATGGAGTAAATGGGAGCTGATATTGGGGCGCTTACCTGTCAGCTGGGGCCTCAGCTTTATTCCAAAGGTAATAGGGAGCCATGGAAGGTTTTTAGCAGGGGTGGGACAGGTTGGCATTTTAGAAAGGATTACTTGAAAGTGCAAGGGAAATATTGTCTTTCTCCTATCAAGTGGCAAAGAGCTTTAAAATGATAATTCCCAGTGCTGGCAATGTTTCAGCACGCTGAGTGCTCTCACATGTAGCTGATGGGAATGAGTTAGTTTGACCTTTCTGGAAAGTAGCTGAGCCATGTGTAGTACTTGAGGAGGGCCCAGCCCTTTGACCTGTAATCCCATTTCTAGGAATCCTTGCTCTCACACAGTTAGAAAAGAGGTCAGGGATTTATGTCCCAGAATCAAATTCATTCCATCATTAATAATAATAGTAATAATAATAAAAGAAAACAATGTGAATGTCCAACAGGAGGGAATTGCTAACCTAAAGAGTGAAGTATCATGGAATGTTTTGTAGCAATTAATATATATTTTTTCAAAGAGAGTAAATGCCATCAGAACTGCTAAAGATTTCTAGAACTCAGGGCACCTGGCTGGCTCAGTCGCAAGAGCATGCGATTTTTGATCCTGGGGTTGTGAGTTTGAGCCCCATGTTGGGTGTAGAGATTAGTTAAAAATAAAATCTTTTTTTTTTTTTTTTGCAGGTTTTTAAAAAGATTTTTATTTATTTATTTGAGAGAGAGAGAGCATGAGCAAGGGGGAGGGACAAGAGGAGAAGCAGACTCCCCGCTGAGCAGAGCATTTAAGGTGCGCCTGGGTGGCTCAGTTGGTTAAGCAATTTGCCTTCGGTTCAGGTCATGATCCCAGGGTCCTGGGATCGAGTCCTGCATCGGGCTCTCTGCGCAGCAGGGAATCTGCTTCTCCCTCTCCCTCTGCCCCTCCAACTGCTTGTGCTCTCTCTCTCTCAAATAAATAAATAAAATCTTGGGGTGCCTGGGTGGCTCAATCGTTAAGCATCTGCCTTCGGCTCGGGTCATGGTCCCAGGGTCCTGGGATCGAGCCCCGCATTGGGCTCCCTGCTTGGCCGGGAGCCTTCTTCTCCCTCTCCCACTCCCCCTCTCACTGTGTCTCAACCTGTCAAATAAATAAATAAATAAAATCTTTAAAATAAATAAATAAAATCTTTTTAAAAAATAAGTAAAATAAAATCTTTTAAAAAAAGATTTCTAGAACTCTTACAATAACTGAGTTCATCATGGCTGCAAGTTACAAGATTAACACACAGAAATCAATCCTATTTCTTTATGCTCGAAATGAACACTTGAAAACGAATTAAAAAGACAATACTATTATAATAGATCCAAAAAGGGGCGCCTGGGTGGCTCAGTCGTTAAGCGTCTGCCTTCGGCTCAGGTCATGATCCCAGGGTCCTGGCATCGAGTCCCGTATGGGGCTCCCGGCTCGGCGGGTGGCCTGCTTCTCCCTCTCCCACTCTTCTTGCTTGTGTTCCCTCTCTCGCTGTGTCTCTCTCTCTCTCAAATAAATAAAATCTTAAAAAAAAAAAATAGATCCAAAAAGAAAGAAGGAAAACAAGAAACACTTGGGTATAAATCCAACATACACAGGATGTCTATGCTGAAAACTATAAAATGGTGATGAAAGCAACCAAGATCTAAATAAAGACGAACGTACCGTGTTAATGGATGGGAAAAACCCAACAGAGAAAAGCTGTCATTTCTCCCCATACCGATTGTGCTCAGTTCCTAGGGTCGCCCTGAAAAAGCACACAAAATGGGTAGCTTAAAACAGCAGAAACTCATGTCTCAGGCATGCCTGGGTGACTTAGTCGGTTAAGCCTCTGCCTTCAGCTCAGGTCATGATCCTGGGCTCCTGGGATTGAGTCCTGCGACAGGCGCCCTGCTCAGCGGGGAGTCTGCTTCTCCCTCTGGGG
>NC_138376.1:24976831-24998482 GCF_054177405.1 Leptonychotes weddellii | reverse complement strand
TTGCTGTGTCTCTCTCTGTCAAATAAATAAATAAAATCTTAAAAAAGAAAAAGAAAAAGTGTCTATTCTTTAGAAAAATGTCTTCGGCCCATTTTTAATTTTTATTATTTTTTAAAGATTTTATTTATTTATTTGACAGAGAGAGAGAGCACAAGCAGGGGGAGCAGCCAAGGGAGAGGGAGAAGCAGACTCCCTGCTGAGCAGGGAGCCTGATGCCGAACTCGGTCCCAGGACCCTGGGATCATGACCTGAGCTGAAGGCAAACAGTTAACCGGCTGAGCCACCCAGGCGCCTCTCTTCTGTCCATTTTTTAATTAAGTTGTTTGTTTTTTTAAATATTAAGTTGTATGAGTTCTTAATATATTTTGGATATTAACCCCTTATTGGATGTACAATTTACAAATATCTTCTCCCATTCATTAAGGTGCCTTTTTATTTTGGTGATGATTTCGTTCACTGTGAAAAAGCTTTTCAGTTTGATGTAGTCCCATTTGTTTATTTTAGCTTTAGTTTTCTTTGTCTGAGGAGACTGGTCCAAAAAACATATTGCTAAGACCAATGTCAAATTGCTTACTGCCTATGTTATCATCTAGGATTTTTATGGTTTGGGGTCTTACATTCAAGTCTTTAATCCATTGGAGTTTATTTTTATTTTATTTTATTTTATTTATTTTATTTTATTTTATTTTATTTTAGAAAGAGAGACTGAGATCGTGAGCACAGGAGGGGGGAGGGGCAGAGAGAGAATTTTAAGCAGGCTCCACACCCAACGCAGAACCCAATGCTAGGCTCAATCTCATGACCTGAGATCATGACTGGAGCCGAAACTGAAAGTTGGACACTTAAACAACTGAGCCACCCAGGAGCCCCTAAGATTTTATTTTTAAGTAATCTATGCCCAACATGGGGCCTGAACTCACAACCCCAAGATCAAGAGTCACACACTCCACTGACTGAGCCAGTGGGGCGCCCCTCCCCTCTTTTTTTTTTTCTTAATGAGTTTGATTAGGGGTTTATCAATTTTGTTTATCTTTTCCAGAAACCAGCTTTTCGTTTCATTGATCTTTCCTTTTTTAAAAAGATTTTATTTATTTATTTGAGAGAGAGAGAATGGGAGGAGGGGCAGAGGGGAGAGAGAATCTCAAGCAGATTCCGTGCTGAGCATGGAGCCCAACGCGGGGCTCGATCTTACGACCCTGAGATCATGACCTGAGCTGAAACCAAGAGTCAGACATTTAACTGACTGAACCACCCAGGCGCCCCTCACTGATCTTTTCTATTGTGTATGTGTCTTGGTTTGTTTTGTTTTTGTCTCTATTTCATTTATTTCTGCTCTGTTCTTTATTATTTCCTTCCTTCTGCTAACTTTGGGCTTTGTTTGTTCTTTTTCAGGTGTAAAGTTAGATTGTGTGGTTGAGTATTTTATTTGTTGAGGTAGTCCTGTATTGCTATGAACTTCCCTCTTGAAACTGCTTTTGCTGCATCCCATAGATTTTGGAAAGTTGTGTTTCCATTTTCATTTGTCTTCAGGTATTTTTAAATTTCTTTGATTTCTTTGTTGACCCATTGGTTGTTTAGTAGCATGTTGTTTAGTCTTAATGTGTTGTGGGTTGTTTTTTTTTCCAGTTTTCTTGTAATTGATTTCTAATTTCATAGCCTTGTGGTTGGAAAAGATGCTTGATATAATTTCAGTCTTCTTGAATTTACTGGGACTTGTTTGTAGCTTAATGTGTCCTGGAGAATGCTCCATGTACACTTGGAAAGAATGTGTTTTCTGTTGCTTTTTAAAAAAATTTTATTTTATTTTATTTATTTTTTTAAAGATTTTATTTATTTATTTGACAGAGAGAGAGAGAACAAGTAGGCAGAGAGGCAGGCAGAGGCAGAGGGAGAAGCAGGCTCCCCGCTGAGCAGGGAGCCCGATGCGGGGCTTGATCCCAGGACCCTGGGATCATGACCTGAGCCGAAGGCATCGGCTTAACCGACTGAGCCACCCAGGTGCCCCTTCTGTTGCTTTTGATGGAAGTTCTATATAAATCTATCAAGTCCATGTGGTCTAATGTGTCATCTAAGGCCAATATTTCCTTATTGATTTTCTGTCTCGATGATCTATCCACTGATGTAAGTGGAGTGTTAAAGTCCCCTACTATTAGTGTATTACTGTCAATTTCTCCCTTTATGTCTGTAAAGATTTGTTTTATATATTTAAGTGCCTCCTAAAGAACAAACTCTTGCTACACATAACATGATTGCAAGAAGCCAGTCTCAAAGGATACATGCTGTATGGTTCAATTTATGTGACATTCTAAAAAAATACAAAACAATGGTGCTGAAAATAGACCAGTTGTTCCCAGGGCTTCAGGGTGGGGGAAAGCATGCTTAGAAGGGGATGGCAAGGTGGTGCCTGGGTGGCTCAGTCATTAAGCGTCATGATCCTGCATCGGGCTCCCTGCTCTGCAGGAAGCCTGCTTCTCCCTCTCCCACTCCCCCTGCTTGTGTTCCCTCTCTCTCTGTGTCTCTCTCGGTCAAATAAATAAACAAAATCTTTAAAAAAAAAAAAGGGGGGGATGGCAAGAGGGAATCCTCTGTGGGATACCTGGGTGGCTCAGTTGGTTAAGCACTTGACTCTTGGTTTCAGCTCAGGTTATGATCTCAGGGTTGTGAGATCGAGCCCCACAGCAGGCTCCATGCTGGAGGTGGAGCCTGCTTAAGATTCTCTTTCTCCCTTTCCCTCTGCCCATTTTTTTCTCTCTCTCTATTAAAAAAATTTAAAAAGGGGGGGGGGATTACTTGGGGATGATGGAACTGTTCTGAATCCTGATTGTGGTGGTTACATATGCCTATACATGTAAAATTAATAGAACTGCACAACAAAAGAGGTTACTATTACTGTATGATAATTTAAAAAGCCATCCTTATCCAGTTGGATAACTATGTGATAAAGCAATTACAGTACAATGTTAATGGGAGAATCTAGGCGGTCGGTATAAGTGGTCACTGAACAATTCTTTTAGCTTTGCTCTCTGTTTGAAAATTCTCATAATAAATCTTGGCAAGAACTATATCCAGAATGATCCTAAGTTAGAGGATTGAAGGCAGCATATCAAAATATTAACAGTGGGGCTCTCTCTGAAGGGTGAAATTGGAGGTAATTAAAATTGTATTTTTGTATATTTCTGTATTTTCTATAATGAGCACCTGTTATTTTATTTAGAGAAGGTATTGGCTATATTTGATTTTAAATACCTTTTCCCTCCCCCATTTATATGTGCAATCCATACTTCTTTTAAGGTTCAAATGGTACAGAGATTGGTAACCCCACAGAGAAAGTCCCTTGTACTCAGTCCCAACACTTTTAACACTCTGCATGTACCTTAAAGGATAAATCTTAAATTTGGGTTCATTTCTTTCATATTATGTCAGCTTTTAAAAATGAAACAGCTCAAACACATTCCATTTTTGCTCCCCATTACTATCACCCAACAGTAACAGATTTATATTTATAAGAAAAAAACCAGACTCTATTCTATAGGTTCGAGGCACAGAGCCTGAGGTGCAAAGAAAGTGTGATAATTTTTCCTGATTCCAAGAACTGAGCCAGGAAAGAGTTTGCCTCCTTCAAATATGGGGGCACCCTTCTTTGTTATTTTAAAAGCTATAACTATAAATATTTTCTTTCAATTTCCTTTGTAACTTAGGTCAAAACTAGAATGCTCTTTTGTTGTATGTTTATGTGTTTCATTGCTCCAATTATAAAATAATCCCTGCTGAGAAAACTGAGGACAGAGTGGAGAGGGACCACGGCTGGGGAGTCTACTTCTGGCACAGCCACCAACTCTCTGTGACCCCTCTCTGGGCCTCAGCTTTCTATACTATATTATTTTTATAATGAAGAACAGAAACCAAAAGTAATAATAAAACCCTTTACTGAGCAGCAGTGTGGAGGGTGCTGCAAAGGCTGCCCGTTGTCCTACATGCCTGATCTCCCCTTCCTCCTGAGTACAAAATTTCTGTATTTTTATCTGAGCACAGGATGACCCTCAAAATAGACTGTTTCCTTGCCTCCCTTGCTAGATGCGGTCAGTGGAAAATAAGTAAAATGTTTTTAAAGGGAAGGCTGTTTTATCGTTTTCCAGTTACACCTTTCTAATGGCTAGAATGTGGACATGATGGCTGGAGCACTAGCAACTATTTTAGACCATGAGAAAACTTTGAGAATGAAAGCCACACACCAGTGAGCCATTGGATAGAAAGAGCTTGGGTTCCTGGCTCTGTGGTAGCCCCAGGTTAACCCTGGACTGCCTGCCTTTGGATTTCTTGAATGTGAGAGAGAAATACACTTATGTCTAGTCTAATCCACTGGTATTTTGGGATTTTTTTAAAGTTTAAATTCCAGTGAACATATAGTGTAATATTAATTTCAGGTGCACAATATAGTGATTCAACACTTCCATACATCACCTGGTGCTCATCACAAGTACACTCCTTAATCCCCATCACCTGTTTCATCTATCCCCCACCCCTCTCCCCTCTGGTAACCATCAGTTTGTTCTTTATAGTTTAGAGTCTGTTTCTTGGTTTGTCTCTCTCTTTCTCTTTCCCCTTTCTCATTTTGTTTCTTAAATTCCACATATGAGTGAAATCATATGGTATTTGTCTTTCTCTGACTGATTTATTTCACTTAGCATTATACTCTCTAGCTCCATCCATGTTGTTGCCAATGGCAAGATTTCATTCTTTTTTATGGCTGAGTAATATTCGTGTGTGTGTGTGTGTGGGTGTGTGTGGGTGTACCACGTCTTCTTTATCTATTCATCAATCGATGGAAACTTGGGCTGTTTCATTAATTTGGCTATTGTAGATGACACTGCTATAAACATAGGGGTGCATCTGTATTTTTGCATCTGTATTTTTGTATCCTTTGGGTAAATACCTAGTACTACAATTGCTGGATCATAGGGTAGCTCTATTTTTAAGTATTTGAGGAACCTCCATACTGTTCTCCAGAGTGGCTGCACCAGTTTGCATTCCCACCAACAGTATATGAGGGTTCCCTTTTCTCTGCATCCTCACCAACCCCTGTTGTTTCCTGTATTGTTGATTTTAGCCATTCTGACAGGTATGAGGTGGTATCTTATTGTAGTTTTGATTTGCATTTCCCTGATGGTAAGTGATGATGAACACCTTTTCATGTGTCTGTTGGCCATCTATCTGGATGGCTTCTTTGGAAAAATGTCTATGTCTTCTGTCCATTTTTTACCTGGATTTTTCATTTTTGGGGTGTTGAGTTTTAGAAGTTCTTTATATGGTATTTTGGGATTTTGTTATTTGCAGCCTTATACAAGGCAGTAGAATCGGTGAGGAGGCTGTTTCAGTAATTGAAGGGAGAGTCGATGAGGGCCTGAGCCATGGTGGGAAGTGGATTTAAGAGATATTTGAGCCATGCTAAGTGCCTGCCAGAGGGACCTTGATGGTGGTTGCTGATTGCATTGGTCTGGAGTTCAGCAGAAAGGTCTGAGCCGGAGAAACAATATGCCCAGAGAGGTAAAGTTGCCCATGGTCGCACAGCCAGGAGGGGCTTGACCCTGAATGAGGTATGCCTTAGTTACCTATTGATGAGTAAGAAGTCACTCCAAAATGTAGTAAGAGTCAGGAATCTGGGAGCTGCTTAGCTGAGTGGTTGTAGTTTGGAGTCTGTCATGAGATTGCAGTTAAGATGTTGGCCAGGGCTGCAGTCATCTGAAGGTTTGATGGGGGCTGGAGGAGCCATTTCCAGGATGACTCACGTTGCTGCCGCCCTGTGCTGTGTTGGAAGATTTACGTGAGTAAAGATTGATGCCGCGGGGCGCCTGGGTGGCTCAGTTGGTTAAGCGACTGCCTTCGGCTCAGGTCATGATCCTGGAGTCCCGGGATCGAGTCCCGCATCGGGCTCCCTGCTCGGCAGGGAGCCTGCTTCTCCCTCTGACCCTCCCTCCTCTCATGTGCTCTCTGTCTGTCTCATTCTCTCTGTCTCAAATAAATAAATAAAATCTTTAAAAAAAAAAAAAAAAAAGATTGATGCCGCTTCCAGGAGTGGAGGGGAGAGCCAATGTAGCATAGTGGTGGGCTCTGATGGGTCCAGCAAGGGCGGGTAGGCTTGTTAAGGGGAGTGTTGCTGATAAAGCATGTGGCCCAAATGTTAGCTCCTGCTGGGGATAGGGTCAGAGAGACTGAGGTTCAAGTCCTGGCTTTGCCGCTTGGTGGTTGTGGTGCTTCCATCTCTCAGCCAAATGGGATGCTAATATCCATCTTAGAGGGTTGGCATGAGGATTAAAAAAGGAAATACATGGCTCAGTTGGTGGAGTGTGCAACTCTTGATCTTGGAGTCGTGAGTTCAAGCCCCATGTTGGGCTTGGGGTTACTTAAAAAAAATAAAGGAAATAGATGTAGAACATCTAAGCTGGTGCCTGGCCCATCACAGTTGCCCAAATAAAGCTTTACAGACATACCTTATCTTCTTGTGCTTTGCTTTATTGTGCTTCAAAGACATTGCTTTTTTTTTTTTTTTTACAAACTGCAGTTTTGTGGCAACCTTACATTGAGCAAGTCTGTTGGCATCATTTTCCTAACAGACTTTGCTCACTTGGTGTTTCTTTGTCATGTTTTGGTAATTCTCATCATATTTCAAACTTTTTCATTAGTATTATATTTGTTATTCATTATTATTATATCTGTGATCAGTGACTTCAACTCGCTGAAAGCTCAGATGATGGTTAGTATTTTTTAGCAATAAAGTTGTGTTTTGTTTTTAAGTAATCTCTACACCCAGCATGACGTTTGAACTTATGACCCTGAGATCAAGAGTCGCACGCTGTACTGACTGAGCCAGCCTAGCAGCCCTGCAATGAAGTATTTTTATTTTTTTTATTTTTATTTATTTTTTAAAAACGTTTTATTTATTTATTTGACAGAGAGAGAGAGACGGCAAGATAGGGAACACAAGCAGGGAGAGTGGGAGAGGGAGAAGCAGGCTTCCCGCCAAGCAGGGAGCCTAATGCGGGGCTCGATCTCAGGACCCTGGGATCATGACCTGAGCTGAAGGCAGACACTTAACGACTGAGCCACCCAGGCGTCCCTGCTTTTGAATTGAGAAGGAGGGTCTTTTGAGGATTTGAGGAGTGATAAAATCCCTGCCTTTCCCCTAAGTATGCCCCACCAGCTTGTTCAAGGTACTTGAAATCCCCCCCCACCATTAGATTCATGTTTGGCTTAAAAGCCAGTGTCTCCAGAAAGCTCCCTTTCAAATGTTCAGATCTGCACCCTGCGTGTTCCGTGGGCGGTAACAGAGCAGCCCATTAGTCCTGATGAACTGATCTGACAAACCATCTGTCACCCACAGCCCCAAGCCACACTGAAATTGCTGAGTGTGTCACCTGGCTCCGCTCCTCCTCAGGGTCCCTCCACCAACCCCCAAGTCTCCCCATGGTGGTCCAAACTCCCCTCTGAGTAACCTTACCCCCAAGGTTGCGCAGCTCCCCACTGAGGGCCATCCTCAGGGCCCTGCTGGGGCTTCCAGTGGGGACAAATATGAGGTGGAATAAGCTCCCCTTGGAGCCTGCAGGGGAAATGGCCTTGCCTCCATTCCACTCCTGCATGTACTTCCCCAGTAGAAATGTGGGAGCCCCTCCTTGGAGCTTCATAGGATGTGGGAGCAGTGTGTTGGAGTGGAGTGAGGGGGCATCATACAACCATAGACCTCAGAGCTGGAAGGGACCCCAAGGAGCCAGATTCAGGATGCCTCAAGCCGACACTTGACTCAAATGGTTTCCACAATGAGGACATTTCTGCTTTCTTGTAACAAGATGGCAAGAGGTGAAGTGGTTCCAGTGCTGGTTGAGTGGCTCCACAGCATCTTCAAGTACTAAGGCTATTTTCAACCTCCGTCTCTGCCATCGCCAGGGGGTCAGCCATGTTTTTCTTTCTTTCTTTTTTTTTTTTAAAGATTTTTTATTTTATTTATTTGACAGAGAGAGAGAGAGAGAGACAGCTAGAGAGGGAACACAAGCAGGGGGAGTGGGAGAGGGAGAAGCAGGCTCCTGGCCGAGCAGGGAGCCCGATGCGGGGCTCGATCCCAGGACCCTGGGATCATGACCTGAGCCGAAGGCAGACGCTTAACGACTGAGCCACCCAGGCGCCCCTGCCATGTTTTTCTTTACCGTCACAAGATGGCTGCCTGTCAGCAAGTGTCATGTCTAGACGCCACAACGTAGGATGAAAGAAGAGGGCTTTCTTGGAAGCTGCTAACAATTCATCTGCATATCTCAGTGGCCATAATTACACCACTGCTCATTCAAAATCCAGTATTACTGCAATGCTGGGAAAGAATTAATTCTCCATGGGTCCCTCCTGTTTCTGCACATCTCTCAAAGAGGTTCATATAGTGAACAGCCTTAGGAGATAGTGTTTTCCTCCAGGTTAAAGGGCAAGTTTGTTAAGATCCCGTTTTAAAAGATTCAGGCTCTGGGGCGCCTGGATGGCTCAGTCGTTAAGTGTCTGCCTTCTGCTCAGGTCATGATCCCAGGGTCCTGGGATCCTGCCCCGCATCGGGCTACCTGCTCGGTGGGAAGACTGCTTCTCCCTCTCCCACTCCCCCTGCTTGTGTTCCCTCTCTCACTGTGTCTCTCTCTGTCAGATAAATAAATAAAATCTTTAAAAAATAAAAAATAAATAAAAAATAAAAGATTCAGGTTCCCTAAGCTCAGGGTTCCCCTCTAGTAACACAACTCACTGCAGTCACATGACCACCCTTTGCTGCAAAGGGGGCTGGGAAATGTAGTCTTTAGCCAGCTGAAATTTCCATTTCTATGGAAGAAGGGAGAATGGATATTGAGGCCATTGGCAGTCTCTGCCATGGTTACTCCAATAAAACTGCGGTTCTGTTAGGGAATCAGGAGGAATGGTGTTACAGAGGCAACAAGTGAGGCTACACAATAGGGTTGGTGCCCTGGCCCCATTTTACAGATCAGGAATCGAGTTCTGGTAGGGGAGGTGTTGGGGCCAGGTCTGCTGACTCCTGACTTGGGGTCTTCTCATCATTTTCCTGCTTCTGCATCAGTACAGGTCAGGAAAGGCCAGGGCAGGGAAGACCTTCTCTTTCTCCTCTAAACACTGAATTCCCTTGGCTTCCGTAAGTCCTCTCTCTTCTGTTCATCTGATGTTTGGTCTTTCTTTCTGTCTCCTTCTGCACCATCTCTTCCCAGCCTGTCGCTGGTAGAGTTCCCAGGCTCAGCCTTCACCCTTGCACTTATGTGTGTTCGTCTGGCCTGTGGCATTAAATAACATCTCCTCACCATGACCCCCTCACTCCTGTCTGCCCTTCAGACCGCTCTTTGTGCTCTGGACTTGTATATCCAACTGCCCGCCAACAGCCCCATTTGGATGTCTTACAGGCACCTCGGGCATCACAAGTCCAAACTAAACTCATGATGTTACCCACAAACTTGCTTCTCTTCCACTCTGGCCAATCTTAATAAGTGTTCCTCCAGCTAGCAGTCTTGGCATCTTTGATTTCTTCCTCTCCCTCTTAACGTCCACTCTGCCGCCATACCACTGTGCCTGGACCATTGTGGGAGCCTCCTCCTGCCTCCCTGAAGCCACCGCAGCTGGCCAGCCATTCCTTACCATCTTCAAATGAAGGTATGATCACACTACTCTTGTTCTTCAAACCTTCAATGGCTCACTATTGCTTTTAGGAAAAAGACTAAGCTTCTTTTCATGGTGTGGCAGACATGTATCCTTCCCCATTATCCATTCTTTCCTTCTTTAGAAAGAGAAGCCCTTGTTAGTGGCCTGGCACAAGGCCTTTTCAATAAAGATCCCATTTCCCCAGCCTCCCTTGTAGCTAGGTTGGGCCAAATGATTAAATCCTGACTGACTGGATGCAGGCAGGTGTTGGGTTCTTCTGTGTGTGGGGGGGTGGGGCTTCCTTTGCCCCTTCATCTTTCCTGCTGACTAGAATGTGTACATGATGGTTGACACTCAAGCAGCCATCTTGGACCATGAAGAGGAAGCCAATACTGGGGCCAGAGGAGCAACAAGACAAAAGGGGCCTGGTCCCTGACACTGTTATGCACACACATGCCCACCTTTGAGTTTTTCTTATGGGAGACAGAAATGTGATCTAATTTAAGTCACTTATTTTGGGTTTTCTCACAGTCCAACCAAATCCCATTCCAATCACATGGCCCTGCTGCCCTCTGGGGTCTCAGCTTGTGGTCCTTCCCCTTTGCTGACTCTGCTCTAGCCACAGTTCAGTGTTGAGTTGTTCCCTCTGCCTTGACACAGGGCCTTTGTATGTGATCTTTTCTCTGCCTGGAGTACCCTTTTTCCCTGGCCATCTCCAACTCACCCTTCAAAGCTCAGCTGGGATTTCGCTTACTCAAGGGAAGACTTCCCTGACTGCAGGGGCACACCTAGAGTATTTGATATCCAGAATCGATTTTTTTTTTAAAGATTTTATTTATTTATTTGACAGAGAGAGACACAGCGAGAGAGGGAACACAAGCAAGGGGAGTGGGAGAGGGAGAAGCAGGCTTCTCACTGAGCAGGGAGCCCGATGTGGGGCTCAATCCCAGGACCCTGGGATCATGATCTGAGCCGAAGGCAGACACTTAACAACTGAGCCACCCAGGCGCCCCCAGAATAGATTTTTTTTTAAATATCCCTCTTCTATACATGATTTTCAATAATAATCATGATATGAATAGTTAACTGGCCAATAAAAAATGCAGTGCAAATTTTCTTTTATTGAATTTTGTATGTGGATTCATCATAGTAAAAAATAAAGTAAAACATATATAGTACAATAAAATTTTTAAATAATGGATTAATACTGTTTAATTACCTTAATGCATTTTTTGAGAAAAACTTTTTGAGAAAAAATGTTTAATTACATTAATGCATTTTGGGAAAATGTATATCTATGTCGATTGTGGGAATGAATGATAGCAATGCACTTTTTGTTTTCCAGCCTTCTGCAAATTTGTCAGTGACTTTGTCAAAACCAAACCAATCTTTGCATATTTTTATGTTCAAGAAGTAGCTTAGGCAGATTTCTCAGTTTGTCTTTGATCATAATTAACTGAAGCATATTTTTTATTAATTTTTATTTGGAAATGTTCTTTCTCGCGTGAAGCAATAGATACACAAATAATTAGGGAAAGCCTTAAACATAAGGATAAGTTTGGCAGAAATTGGGAAAAAACCCATTTCACAATAAATTCCAGAAATTGCGGTCCTGTCCACATGTAGTTCCTCAGGATGGATATTCTAGCAGCTTTCAGATATCTTCCCAGTTGACAATTTTTTTTTAAAATATATTTTTTTAAAGATTTTATTTATTTATTTGAGAGAGAGAGAATGAGAGACAGAGAGCATGAGAGGGAGGAGGGTCAGAGGCAGAAGCAGACTCCCTGCCGAGCAGGGAGCCCGATGCGGGACTCGATTCCGGGACTCCAGGATCATGACCTGAGCCGAAGGCGGTCGCTTAACCAACTGAGCCACGCAGGCGCCCCCCAGTTGACAATTTTTAAACAACTAAGAACTCCAAATGGTCGCGCAGGACTACGCTACCACTGTTTATTTCAAACCGACTGTTTCAATGAAGGACAGTCCAAAGGGGATTCGAGACACAGCATTCCTCTGAAGTGAGCATGAACAATTCTGCATCCACATGACCTCGGGGAGCTGGTCCCAGGAGTGGCTCAATGACTGGGAATTCTCCCAAATTAACTTCCAAGCAGAATACAATGGTTTTTAAAGGCTAAGTAATACAAATGTACTAATTTGAAACTTACATATATATTACTAAAAATTAACAGTAACGGAAACAATTGTTGGGGTCTTAAACCAACAACAGATTCTGGGGGGAGGATGCTGTTTTAGAATTGCTGGTATGTAGCGATAATAAAAAGCAGACCGACTTTTAGTGGGTTCTTATTGTTTTAAAATTTGTTACTGACGACACCCCCTCTTGTTGCCTGCAGCTGGGCAGCCACTCCCACCCCTCCACCCTCGGGGTGCCCTCCTCCGGACTGACTCCTTCCATTTCCCTCGGAGGCACTTACCTCAATTACAGGTGCATCTGTGTCCTGACTTCTTTGTCATCTGTTCCCCACTGGTTTGTAGGCTCAGTACGGGCAGTCACCTTCCCACTCGTCACTGTGCCCCAGGTCCCTGCAGGGTACGTGGCACCCACGTGGCCCTCAGTGCACATCTGTGGAGCAAAGGTAGGTGAAGAACCTGGTGCAGGGTATAGACTCAACAAAGGGTAGTTCCATGCACTCTTCTCTGCAACAAGTTTAGAGCCCGAAATGTTATACATGTTTGAACGCCGCCACATTTAGCATCAGCAAAATGCCACCTGAATTTTTTTTTTTAAAGATTTTATTTATTTATTTGACACAGAGAGAGACAGCTAGAGAGGGAACACAAGCAGGGGGAGTGGGAGAGGGAGAAGCAGGCTTCCCGCCGAGCAGGGAGCCCGATGCGGGGCTCGATCCCAGGACTCTGGATCATGACCCGAGCTGAAGGCAGACGCCTAACGACTGAGCCACCCAGGCGCCCCAACGCCACCTGAATTTTGAAGCCTGAGTTTTACCCGGCCCACAGGTCATTCCTGGAGAGCTCCACAGGCAGCTCTCCTTCATCCCAGGGTTCTCTTGAAGCCCAGCAGAGGGCCTGGCACAAAATACGAGTCGACGGATATCCAATAAGCGGAGTTTGTTTGTTTGTTCATTCATTTATTTATTTTAGGGAACCTCGACACCCAGCGTGGGGCTCCAATTCACAACCGCGAGATCAAGAGCCCGCCAGGCGTCCTCCAATAGGCAGAATTTATTGAACATCCACCACACCAGGAATATTCTTTCATGGCTATGGTTTCTTTTTTAAAATTTAATTTTATGTATTTATGTATTTTTTATGTTTTTATGTTCATGGTTATAGTGTTTAACAGTTACAACTCCCCAGGGTGGGTACAAGCGCTCTCACTTTACAGATGGGAACAGTGAGACCCAGGGAGGTTAGATGACTTGCCCAAGATCACACAGCAAGTAAGTGCAGAAGGAGCTTTGTTCCAGGTCTGCATGGGATCTAAAGCCGCTGTTCTTTCCAGGTCTGGTGGTTACTTCCCCAACAGGGTGTGTGGGCTGTAAGGGAAGTGACAGCAGTTCAGGGGTGGCACTGGGTGGGGGTGGGGAGCCTGGCCTTGGGACCCAGCTTCCTCAGGCTGTAGGCTGTAGGAGCCCAGGCTTCAAGGTCAGGCGTGTGCTGCGTGCCTGGGATGACTCCTGGTCCAGCACAGTGGTCAGCACCTCTGCCGTGGCATGGGGTTGAGGTGCCGGCCTGGGGGCTTGGGGCTGGGTGGCAGATGCCGATGTGCGCTCCAATGTCAGCGAGCTCCCACCACTGGGAGCTGTGCAGCATGGGAAAGGGATGGAATCCCTTCAGGCGGTTGAGAATGGCTGGTGATAGGAACATCCCCGAAGAGATTAGAAATACTAAGGCTGGCTCAGAGCTAGACACAGGCAGAGCGGGGCACGGGAGGTGCTCGCCAATGACAAGTGCTCTATTTCTCTTCCACGTTCTATTCCCTTGCTCTCCCTTTTACAATCCAGGAGGAGCAAGGTTCACCCCAATGGGTCCTGCAGGGAGTGTGGGCTGCACACCTGAGGGGGTGCCTCCAGGACCCGGGATATTGCTGGTGCAGTCCAGCCTCCAGGTGGCCCTGGACCGAAGCGGTGGCTAGGCTCCTTCCACGAGGATGTCCCCGCGGCCGCTCCGCCTCCCCCTTCTCCTCCCCAGCCCGCGGCCCACCGGCCGGGCTCCACCATGAACTAGGGCCCGGTGCGGACGGGGGCAGAGGGACTGGGCCGCGGGAGAGAGGTAGAGCGCTGTAGCCTGGATGGGGCTGGGTTCGGGCGTCTCAGGCGGTTTCCTGGCGCCACCTCGTGGCTGTGGCCGGCGTTGCCGCGCCTGCTCTGAAGGGGCTGCTGGTGCCGGGCGGCCGGCTGGGGTTGGGCCAATTTGGGCTCTTGGGCTGTGACCTTGCCACGAACCCCCAGCCTCTCCTCCTGTCCTTTGAGGAAAAACCAAGGCTCTGAGGGCGGCTGAGGCCTGTGGCGAGCAGAAGGGTGGGGTCCAGTCCAGGGAGGCAGGGATGGGGGGTTGACCCTCCCTGGGGCCCAGGAGGAGAAAGACACCCCAGTACCGCATTATACCTCTCTTGACGGTAAGTCTAATCCCACCACCTTTCCAGATGTTCATCTGTGGCCCAGGTGAGATGACCTGGGATGGAGATGGCATCGTCCACTCTCTCCTGATCACCGAGGGCAGCACAGAGAGCTGGGGTCACAGCCCAGGCCCCAACCCTTGCTGGGGACCGAACCCACGGTGTGGCCGCGGAACAGAGACAAGTCCGCTGGGCCAACCCTGCTCACCTGCGGGGCTTCCAGCTCTGAGGCAGCTCAGGCGTCGGCGTGGCAGCGTGTCTGTCCCTTGCCCTGAGACTCCTCCAGGCCAGGCAGTCAAGGGCAGCAGGGCGGCGATGTGGGGGGCCCTGGGCCCCCACAGGATGCCACAGGGTGCCCCAGGACTCTCGCAAGCAGTACCCAGGGCAGTCCGGGAATGACCCCCGGGAGAAGGTGTGGGCATCTACTGGCCAGCAGGCTTAACTCCCAGCCTGCCTAGAGGCCCCCACAGTCCGGGGTCAGTCCTCCAGCTCACCTGGCTGGCTCGACTTCTTGCAGCCTTCTGCCTCAAACTTCCCATTTTAGGTGCACTCACTCGGATTCCTCTGCCCACTGGCTTCTGTGACGTCATGACTTCTGGGCACACTCTTCTCTCCACTCTATTTTCTTCCTCAATCAAAAGAAAACCTTAGAAAATTTTATCAGGCAGGACGTGCATATAAATGAATGAAAAAGGTAGTCAGTCTACCAACTGGGGGCAAGGCTCAGAAGGGCTATTACTGTCAGGTGAAGGCTGCTGGGGAGGGTCACCTGGACAGAGCCTCTGGTCACAGGCTGCCTTCAGCTTTCCTGAGAGGGGACTGGAACCCCTTCTGGAGAAGTCAGTAAGGTTATGAAAACTTGGGGCTCCCTGCAGGTCTATGGTGAGGCCTGTGACTGGGTGTGCAGCAGGACTGTGCATGGGGGAGCAGGCTCCTCTGGATTTCTGCTTTTCAGTTGCCAGGTGTCAAAGCATGAGGGTCCCCAGCTGACAGCGGTGGCCCGGCCTGGGGGGGCGAGAGGAGCCTCATCAGCAAATGATCAAGAGCAGGTAGGAGTTGGGCCAGGCTGCCCTTTTCTGTACATCATATTTTCTATAATCAGCACTCATTATTTTATCTAGGGGAGTATAGACTATATTTTATTTATTTTAAAAGACACTGTGGTCTGGCTGCCGTCTCTGCCTGATGCTCAGCTGGGACCCTGGGCTCTCCCTCCTCCACCCTTCCTGGTGTCCCTTCCCCTCCGCTGTGGTGGACCCCCCTTCCCTGTACCCCACCTCGTCTGTGGTTTACCCCTTCCTATCAGTGGAACACATCCTCTAACTCTCTGAGAAGGGCTGGTGGGAGGGAACCCTTTCAAGACAGGGCAGGTCCCCGAACGTCTTTGGTTTACTCTCACATTTGATTGCTACTTTGGCTGGCAGAATTCTGGGTGGGAAATCACTTTTCTTCAGAAGGTTGAAGGGATGATGCTTTGGCTTCTTGTTTCTAAAGTTGAGCAGCCGGGAGCCATTCTTAGTCCTGACCCTTTTTGGGAAAGTGACCTATTTTTCCTCTTCGAAAGCTTGTAGAATATCCCTGTCTGAAATTTCATGATGATGGGCTCTGGTGAGGGACTATTTTTGTCCATTGTATTGGCACCTGACAGGACATTTTAGTCTGGAAACTCATATCCCTCAATTCAGAGAAATGTTCTTTTTCTTCCCCCCCTAAGATTTTATTTTTAAGTCATCTCAACACCCAACGTGGGGCTTGAACTCACAACCCTGAGATCAAGAGTCACATGCTCCACAGACTGAGTCAGCCAGGAGCCCCCAGAGAAATGTTCTTGAGTGCTTGCCTTTTTTTTAAATTTTACAAACAGCTTTATTGAGATATAACTCACATCCCATACAATTCACCCATTTAAAGTGTACAATTGAACGGCTTTTACCATAGTCACAGAGTTGTGCACCCGCCACTGCAGCGGATTTTAGAATATTTTCATTACTCCAAAAAGAAACCTCACCCCTCTTAGCTGTCACCCCATCCCCCTCAGCCCTAGGCAACCACTCGTCTACTTTCTGTTTCCATAGATTTGCTTATCCTGGACATTTCCCGTACATGGGACCATACAATATATGGTCTTTGTGTCTGGCTTCTTTCCCTTGGCATGGTTTCCAGGGTCATCCTGTTGTAGCATGCTGATATTTCATTTCTTTTTATGGTTGAATGATAGTCCATTAAATGGACAGACCATGTTTCATTTACCCATTCATCAGCTGATGGACATTTGAGTTGTTTCCACTTTTTGGCTGTTATGATCGAATAATTTCCATCCTTCTGTTTTTTATTTTTTCTGCTCTCTCCTCTGCACTTCCTGCAGTTTGGGCGCGACTTTCCTGAGTGGGTCTTCCACCTGAGCAGGAGGAGATCAGAGTTGGAAGGGGACAGCAGGCAGAGAGAAGGGGCAGCCTGCCCTCCGCCGTTTGGCAAAGATGTGTGTTTGCCATGAGTGGACTCAGGAGCCTCACAGAGCCGTCCACGGGCAAGGGGATCTGGCAGCATGGGACCTGGGTTTGGAAGGAGCCATCCCCCCTTCTGCCCCCCCAAATCAGGCACCAGGCAGTGCAGAGACCACCAGCAGCATCCCTGAAGGAAGATCGCCTGCCCCAGAACAGAGTGACACCCCCTGGGACATCACAGTCTTGGCGCACCATGACTGCACCCCTTGGGAGAAAAGATTGTCCCTTCCCACTCATTCCTCCTTCCCCGATGTCCTATCCAAGTGGTTTGGGGGATTCTCACTTGCTGACCATTGAGCCTCCCCTCCAGGGAATGAGACACTTGCTGGGTTCCCCTTCTTGCGGGCATGCCTCCCTGATCCTTGGAGTCGTTTTCTTGATTGGCCTGGGGTGGGTGCAGGGGTGGGGGGAGGGGGCCGCCAAAGGGAGAAGCTACAATGCTCTCCCTTTGCTCATGAGCTCTGCCCGCTGTCCTCCCACCGGGGCTCCTGGGGAGCTGGTGGAAATGATTGAAGCACGCCTGTTAGCCCTGGAAGCAACTTTAGAACAAGGGAGTAGGCAGCTCCTGGTTGTTCCTGTTTCGCAGCTTTAGCATTCCGGGCAACAGAAAGTCCCTCTCCGTATCCAAGGCCTAGAGCAGGGCTCCTCACATTCCCACAGAGGCGAGTCTCTGGGATCTGGATCTGCATCTCTAACAAGCTCCCAGCTGAGGCCGAGGCTGCTGGTCCGGGGACCACACTTTGAGAAGCAAAGCTTTAGATCATGTTGGGGGAGGGCTGGGGCATTCTGGAGAGAGCAGAATGACCTCAATCCCTAGAATAATAGTGGCTTAAGCAAGACAGAATTGCTTTCTCTCAGGTGTCAGTAAGACCTAGGTGAGCCTTTTAGAGCTGGTAGGCCAGCGGCACAAATGCGAGGGACCCAGGTTCCTTCTCTCTTGTTGTTTTATCATCCCGAACATGAAGTACAGTGACTTGCCCAGGGTCACGCAGCCAAGATGTGGCAGAACTACTCCTTGAACCCAGATCTTCTGGCCTTAAATCCTAGGGTCTGTGCTCAACCTTTTGTGATGAGTGATGAGCGGCCATCTGGGATGTGCATCCACTAAGAGATCATGGTGGTGGTGGGGTGGGGGCGGGGTTCCAGCAGGAAACCAGGAGCAGGAGACCTCCAGGGATCTAGGTGGTGCCAGCAAGGCCTATGGTCAGGTGGGCACAGCTGAGTCCTGGGACACTGTGTGTGGGGGTGGTAGTCAGAGAAACTGGGGTTCCAGGCAGGGATGGAAATGGTGACCTCTCGCTGTCATTCCCCCTGCTCTGCCTAGCATCGCTATGGGATTGTAGCACCCTTTCCTTTTATTTTGCTTTTAATGACAAATTTTGAAATATTTGAAACTTATAGAAAAATACAGAAAATGATATAACATATCTATCATCCTCTAACAAGGTTATTTCCTTGAAATATTTTGGCTTGTTTTTTCAGATCATGTATATATATATTTTAAGATTTTATTTATTTATTTGAGAGGGAGAGAGAGCGCAAGACAGCGCGTGCGCACCCCCATGAGCAGGGTGGGGGAGGGGCAGAGGGAGAGGGAGAAGCAGAGTTCCTGCTGAGCAGGGAGTGCAATAGGGGGCTCCATCCTAGAACCCTGAGATCATGACCCGAGCAGAAGGCAGATGCTTAACTGACTGAGCCACCCAGGCACCCCTCTCTCTATTTTTTTTGAAAAGAAAATGTCATGGAAAAGACTAAAGCCTACCCTTGACCTTCCTCTTTCTCCCTTCCCTGAAGTATTCTTTCATTCCCAAACATGCTTGACAACTTACCAAATAAGTATATATCCATAAACAATACTGTTTTGTGTTCTAAAATTCTGCATGAATGGTATCATAACATTACATACCATTTTGCAAATTGCTTTATCTCAACATTACGCTTCTGAGATCTATCAGTGCTGATGTATGTAACCCGAATCCCCTCATTTTAATCTCTGTGTGTCTTTTATCTCATGACGACCACAATTTATCTACCTTCCTGCTAAGAATAGTTGCTCGTAATATTTCATGATTATAATCAACACCGCAGAGAACCTTCCTGAACATGTCTCCGTGGACACACAAAGAAGAGTTTCTCTACAGTTGTTATCTGGAAGTAGAAATTTTGGGTCATAATGTTTATGCCTCTTCAGCTTTACTAAGAATTATCAAACTGTTCTCCAAAGTGGTAGCACCGATTTATGCTCCCACAACCAACTACAATTGGTTTCTTCGCTTGCTCCACGAGGCGTATTAGCCTTTGCCAATCTGTTGGGTATGAAATGGTATTTTATTCCTGTTTTAATTTGCATTTCCCTAATTACTAGTTAGACTAAACAACTTTTCATGGGGATTGGCCGTTGGCAGTTCCTTTCTTTGAAAGGCCCATTTAGATCTTTTTTTTTTTTTTTAAAGATTTTATTTATTTATTTGAGAGAGAGAGAATGAGAGACAGAGAGCATGAGAGGGAGGAGGGTCAGAGGGCAAAGCAGACTCCCTGCCGAGCAGGGAGCCTGATGCGGGACTCGATCCTGGGACTCCAGGATCATGACCTGAGCCGAAGGCAGTCGCTTAACCAACTGAGCCACCCAGGCGCCCAGGCCCATTTAGATCTTTTGCCTATTTTTCTTTTAAGCTATTTATCTTTCTCTTACTGATATGTAGGGGTTCTGGGTATCTTTCGTTGAGTATGCTGATTGCAAACCTTGTTACAGTCCTCCTTTCGTCTGCTCCTGGGGAGGGACTGAAGACTGATGCTGGGATGGATTAGTGATGTCTGCCACAGGTGTGGGAGAGGAAGCTAGAAGGGCTTTGGGTTAAGGCTACAGTGTGGAGGCCCAGTTATTAGAGAAGGGTCATTGAGGAAACTCCATCACAGGACAAAGCTCAGTAATGAGACCAGGGCAGGTCTAGGCAAGTCAGGCCAGCAGGTGAGGCCCTGGTCACCCAAGTCAAACCTCTAAATCTTTCTGACCTCTGAGAGGCCCATGGCTGGAATTTCTCTAGCCCCTTAAAATTTTGCTCATTGAATTAAAGTGTAGGATACATGTATCCTTCAGTAAAGGATACCGTGGGAAAGAGTCACAACAGTCCTATTGTTGGATTTGTGGAAGGGAAATTGTTGAGGATGCTTTCACTACATCACATGGTGTTCTCTCAGAGAGGATCAGGGAAGAAATCTCTCTCCATGTAAGTACAGGAATGGCCAGCTTTCTTCTGAATAACCTTATTGTATTTGTGTTTTGGATCTGATGATGTTATTACTTTCCCTTTTGCCCTGGCCACCAGGAAACTCAGAGCCCAATCCAGAGACCTGTGGAGTAACAGGGTACAAGATTAAGGCTACTTTACCCCAATTTTGCCTCTTACTTGATTTAACAAATCTTGATTTACATGTATTTCTTTTTGTTACTTAGAATCCTTTTGGGATGAGATGGGGTAAAAATAAATAATATCCCCCTCACTCTGCCACTGCTGTACTGTCTTGGGATAGAAGGAGCCTGTATTTTCAAAATAAACTTAAAATTGGCTTGGGGCCACTCTCTGCCTGGCTGGCAGGGCAGTGGGCAGCGAGTATTGATTCTCTATCCCCATTACATTGGCTCACGGGAGAATCTGGGATTCTCCTGGTCCCAGAAAAACGTGGGCAGGGCCTGGTCCTTGTCCTTGTCCTGCTGCTGTGGGGCCTGGCTCTTGACCATGTCAGGCACTGATCCTCTGAGAGGAGCTTGACCACAGGGCCTGTGGCCGCTGCTGGCAATGCCTGGCCTGTCCTGCTCTTGAGTTCCACGACACACACACCTTTGTTCTGGACCAAGGATGTTTGTATATGGAACAGTCGTGGAAGGTGGAGGTAATGCCTGTCTCCAGAGCAGAGCAGATTTGTTTACTTTCTCATATAATAATGGCTCCTTCCAGGGCAACTGTTGGGCAGATTTGCTTGTAATTCCTTTTTTTTTTTTTAAATTATTTTAATTTTTTAAAAGATTTTTATTTATTTATTTGTCAGAGAGAGAGAGAGAGAGAGCACAAGCAGGGGGAGCAGCAGAGGGAGAGGGAGAAGCAGGCTCCTCACTGAGCAGGGAGCACAATGAGGGGCTCGATCCCAGGACCCTGGGACTATGACCTGAGCCGAAGGCAGACGCTTAACGATAAGCCACTCAGGTGTCCCTTTTTTTTTTTTTAAGATTTTATTTATTTATTTGACAGAGAGATAGAGAGAGAGCACAAGTAGGCAGAATGGCAGGCAGAGGGAGAGGGAGAAGCAGGCTCTCCGCTGAGCAGGGAGCCGGACGTGGGGCTCGATCCCAGGACCCCAGGATCATGACCCGAGCTGAAGGCAGCCGCTTAACCGACTGAACCACCCGGGCGTCCCTGCTTGTAATTCCTTATAAAAGACTTGAGTTCGCAAGCCTGGGGTCTCCTCAGCTGTGATGCAGACCCACTGTGTGCTGGCACGGGCCTGGGCTGCTTCACGCTGCCCCCTGGGACTTGTAGGGCAAGAGGAACAATGCAAACATGAAACTCACGATGCCTGCTGTGCTTTAAGTAATCAAGTCCTAAAAAATAAAAAGTAGTGAAGTCCTTTGTCTCTGACCCACGAGTCTCCTGTCTTCTGCCAGTATCCATGAAACTGTGGCAGACTAACTTGTTGGCTTGCAAGTAAGGCGAAACCACAGACCTTTCACAGCCTTTCCCAGGGTCCTGGTTAATACTACCTGCAGTGGCCCCTTGACATGCCTTTTGGCTGCTCCAGAATTAAAACATTTTTTAGGGGTGCCTGGGTGGCTCAGTCGTTGAGCGTCTGCCTTCGGCTCGGGTCATGATCCCGGGGTCCTGG
>NC_138376.1:24964917-24976331 GCF_054177405.1 Leptonychotes weddellii | reverse complement strand
GGTGTTTTTATTTTGTAATTTATTTTATTTTATTTATTTATTTATTTAAAAGATTTTATTTATTTATTTGAGAGAGAGAATGAGAAAGAGAGAGCATGAAAGGGGGGAGGGTCAGAGGGAGAAACAGACTCCCCGCTGAGCTGGGAGCCCGATGCGGGACTCGATCCCAGGACCCTGGGATCATGACCTGAGCCGAAGGCAATCGCTTAACCAACTGAGCCACCCAGGCACCCCTAAAATCTCTTTTAAACTCTTCATTTTCTTGCCTCTCTGTGCTGTTTGCCAGGTGATTTCTTTGGATGTAGTTTTAGCTCGCTAATTCTGTCTTCAACTGTCTCTAATATCTTTTCAGTAAGGTGTTTTTATTTTGTAATTTATTTATTTTTAAAGATTTTATTTATTCATTTGAGAGAGAGAGAGAGCACAAAGGGCACGTATGTATGCACAAGTGGGGGGAGGGGTAGAGGGAGATGGAGAAGCAGACTCCCTGCTGAGCCTGATGCGGAGCTGGATCCCAGGACCCTGGGATCATGACCTGAGCGGAAGGCAGATGCTTAACCAACTGAACCACCCAGGTGCCCCTTCAGCAGGTTTTTAATTTCAACCATTATATTTTTCATTTTTTGAAGTTCCATCTTAAAATCCACCTGTTCATCCCTAATTGTTTTCTGTTGAATGACTTCTTTGTGATCACATCTTTTATTTATAACATTTTAAAAAGATTTTACTTTATTATTTATTTTTAAAGATTTTACTTATTTGAGAGAGAGAGAGTGCAGAGCCCAATGTGGGGCTCAATCCCAGGACCCTGAGATCATGACCTAAGCCTGTCAGACGCTTAACCAACTGAGCCACCCAGGCACCCCCAAAGATTTTATTTTTAAGCGGTCTCTACACCCAATGTAGAGCTCGAACCCATAACCCTGAGATCAAGAGTTGCACGTTCCACCTACTCAGCCCGCCAGGTGCCCTGCATTTTTATTTCTTTAAGTCTTTCATAAATGTTTGTTCTATATTTTGTATCTGAAAATCCTTCAATCTTTAGGGATCTAAACCTGCAGTTCATTGTTTCTGCTGACTCACACAGAGTAACTTGCCTCCTTATGTGCCTGTGATCTTTGTGAGTTCATTGCTGGCTTAAAATTGGTAGGAGTCCTGTGGGTCTCAGTTGAGGATTGAGGAAGCAGTCCTACAGACGGCATGTGTTTTTTTACTTCCCCTGGTACCAGGAAGGGCCATGATCTGGGGTTACTTCATCTTGCCTGGACTGAGGGACTCCAACACTCCCCTTCCCTTGTTTTGGGCTTGGCTCAAGGCTCAGTTTTGCGGTAACAGAAGGACATTTATCTGGCTGGCTGCCTGCTGCCCCAGCCCCGGCCAGGCCCTGATCCCTTGTCCAGGGGGGGGTGTGCTTAGGGACATCCCCTATCTCTTGTCAGATCAGCTATATTTCAAGTAGATATGTTTTTCGGAGTTTAGCTCTTCTCCTCAGCCATGATGCTATAATGCCAGAAACGGGAGACTCCTTACGTTTTCTAATAATTTCCTCTCTATGTAAACCATCCTGCATGGGTTCTGTTGCCTACACAAAAGGCCAGATATTAAGAGTCATTTCCTCCTGGTGGTAGAAAGTGGTCATCTATGCTTCTGTCTGCAAGAAGAGCAGCCCCTTCTTTTGGAGAACTACTGGTTTCTCTCCCTGCCCAATCACATGACTGGTAATTACAGAACTCTGTCCCTTAGACAGCAGGGAGGGTCACATAACCCAAGATGGCCAATAAGAGTGCTTCCCTGGGCATTTCTGAATTTGAGTGGGAAAAGGAGCTTCTTGCACTTCGGGGCATGGTAAGGGTGTGAGCTCAGTGAGGCTGCAGTCATACGTCCCACATACGAGGAGAAAGCCTGCCGAGCGTGGAGCCAAGGTGCCGAGAGATGAAAGAAAGTGCAAGAGAGGGTGAGGATTGCATTAGTCCCGAGCTATCTGTGGTCTGATCACAAGCGCCAGCAAATCCTCCCGCGCTGCTCAGGTTTTCTTCCTTTTACAGTCTAGCCTCTTACGCAGTGGGATGATAGATGGTTATTATTTTGTTTTCTGCCTCCCTGTATTTTAAAAATGTTTTACCATCTAGATATTTTTTTAAAATAAAGCAAATGTATTATTAAAAAATCCTGCATTGACTTTTTTTGGTGAAGCAAATAACATCACCCTAATTGGTTGGGGTTTTTTTGTTTTTTTTTTTTAGATTTTATTTATTTATTTGAGAGAGAGAGCGAGCACAAGCAGGAGGAGGGACAGAGCGAGAGGGAGAAGGAGGTTCCCTGATGTGGGGCTCGATCCCAGGACCCTGGGATCCTGACCTGAGCTGAAGGCAGACGCTTAACCGACTGAACCACCCAGGTGCCCCCCCCCCCCGCCGCCCATTGGTTTTTGTGTGAGATGAAATCTCCACATGTTGGATTTGGCTAAAGCAGAGACTCAGTGAGTGGGTGAGGAGTCACGTGTCCATTCTGGTAATGGTCAGTGAGACACATAGGTCTCTCAGGAAAAAAAATGCAGCCTGGCTTTGCTTGTGCCAAGTGTCTGTGGTGACCCCGATGGACGGGGCAGTGGTTTTGGGGCTCCCGACGCGGGTGCTGCCCCCTGCCTCTGCCTCACTGCATGGCGACATTTCAGGGGCTGCCTCTGTTAGCTGGTATCCTCAGCACCCAGCAGTAAACTGGCAAGAAATGGTTTGATGAAGTGACTTCAGCCAGGCCTCAGATTCCAAGTCAGGAGTCCCATATCCTTCTTTGACTGGTTCTGATACCAGCAAGCTGTGTGGTCTGGAGCAAGTCTGTTTCCTCTCCTGTAAAATGGGCTCCATGCTTGGTCTTCTGCAGGTTTGTAAGGACTAGGCAGAGCACAGAGTCAACATGCAATGAGTTGTCTTTTTTTTTTAGATTTTATTTATTTTTCAGAGTGAGGGAACGGGTGAGAGAGAGCACAAGCAGGGGGAGCAGCAGGCAGAGGGAGAAGCAGACTCCCTGCAGAGCAGGGAGCCCGATGCCGGACTCGATCCCAGGACTCTGGGATCATGACCTGAGCCGAGGGCAGACGCTTAACCAACTGAGCCACCCAGGCGCCCCTGCAATGAGTTGTCTTGATGGGGGAGGAGGAAAGATCCAATGACAGGTGCTGACCAGCTGTGAAAAAGGATGTTGAAAGTTACTGTTCCTGCTGTCACTTCGGAATCAAAGTTGGGACAAAGAAGCGTTTGGATTCCCATTCTAGAGAAAGGAGACACTCCTGGGCAGCAGACCTTCCCCTCCAGCGGCTGCTGGAAAGCGGCTGAACCTGTTCTGTTTCTCCCCACAGTGCTGCCAGGTCCCAGCAGGGATGGTGCAGTTACTGAACCAGGTGACTGGGGAGCTACGACCTGCCCTGCACCTCAGGTGCCCCGTCTGCAAAATGGCGCCCACCTCCGAGGGTTGCCGTGAGGATTAAGGAGCAATACATGTAAAAGAGAACAGTGACCAGGACCTAGGAAGCAGTATATGCCAGCTGTTATTATTATTACTATCCCTACCCTTACCTGCCCCTCAACTCCCACCTGGGTCTGTATGAGCAGGAGCCTAGGAAATCCAGAGCAATCATTTGAGTCAAGGGCACAGGGGAGGGGGCCGGCCATGAAGAGGAACACCAGGGATTCCTCTCTCAGAGGTGGGGGGTGCCTGTGGGAAGGGGAGCCTGGCATCTCACTCCCTGGCAGGACATCTGCTTCCTCAGTGGCCCAGCTGAGCCTCCTCATGCCCACCTGAGCAGGGGAAAGAGGAGTGGATAGAGGGGTGGCAGGGTGGAGGCGGTAGGAGGCAGGGCGAGGATGAGTGAGTCTCCCCTGGACCCTGAGTGGACCCTGTGGGAGTGTGAGGGCCATTTTGCTTGTCACCTCTCCAGGAGGCCTGGCCACTGGGCAGAAGACCCTCAGCACTGGCAGTGGTGGGATGGGCCCCAGGTGGTGGAAGTGTGCATAGGGCCCTGAACAGGGAGGGGACCCAGCCAGACCTCTGCCAGCCTACCGTGCATCCTACAAGAGGCCCAATTCTGGACACCAGCCACAGGGAAGGGAGACTTTGACACCCCATGGAGGCGATTACACCAGGGGGCAGTGAAACACAGAGCCCCTCCTCATCTTTCCTCTCCCTCTTTCCCACGCAGCCTCCCCCCACCATGAGGGAAGAGGGAGAGTAGCTGGGATTAGCTGGGAGGTGGAGTTTAAGTTGGCACTACATGGGACTGGACTTTTTTGTATCTGAAAATCACCAGAAAGCCACAGGACGTGCCAAGATGGCGGGAACGGGTGAGAAAGGGAGGCTGAAGGCTGGATTTGGGGGGAAATTGTGATAGAGTCCCGCTGAGCTGAGCACCTTGGGATCCAGTGACCAGAGCAGCCTCCTGGAGGGCATCCATTCTGTGCCCCCAAGTGCCCAGCTCAGCAGGGGGTCTTCAGTGAGGAGTGGCACAAAATCAAGGGGGTGAGTGGCCCCCTGGGTGAGGCTGAGCCCCTGCCCTCCCTGGGCTCTGGGTGGCAACTGCTAATGTCATCAAGGGACCGCTCCCAGGCTGGCAACCCCCCCTCCCAAGGAAGTCGTATCCTGGGGGGCCACTTGCCCTCCTGCCCTCCCATTCTCCCTCCACAAGGCCAGGCCCAGGCGAGGGGGAGCCCACAGCCTAGGTTCTTGGAGCCCAAAGGAGCAAAGCCCCTGGACTCAGTGTGGAGGAGAGAGGTCCCAGCCAGGGCAGAGACACTGGGTGGCGGTTCCCCCGGTGGTTTGGATCCCAGGCCCAGGCACATGGTCAGGAAGCAGCAGGGTGGTTTCCCTTACTGCTTTTGCAAGGCCTTTTAACTTAAGCCAAATCCAACATGTGGAGATTTCATTTCACATTTCACATTTCATTTGCGTAGTGACTGAAGGTGGACCTTTTTCAGGAGCTGTGTACACCTGATAGACAGTGTTCCTGAAGACAATCTTCCTGAGCCTGTTGTCTCCCTTGTAAATGGGGGAAATGAAGTGTGACGGATAATGAAACAGTGCACAGTGCCTGGGACACAGTAGGCGCTCAATAAATGGTAGGTTATTATTCTACTTCCTCCCTTCCCACCTGCGGGGGTCCTAGCACCTGTATAAGGAAGGAATAGGTAGAAAGGAGAAAGGACAGGCTTGAAATGGCCCAAAGGGGTGTGAGAGCGCCCTCTGCTGGTCACTAGTGGTTGGAGGCCGAATCGGAAGCTGTCAAGGTGAAAGGGGCTGCACCCACCACTGGAGAAACGGATCCACGTCCTCCAGGGCCCAGCACCAGGCCGGCTGGGGACAGAGCTGTCCCATTCACTGTCCTGAGATCCCTCATGAGGAGGAGGGAGCAGCTTCCGTCCCTGTAGGGACAGGTACCAGGAGCCACCTGCGCACATTTGCAATGGCAGGGACGCCCAGCCCCCAACCCTGACCTTTGCACTCTGAGGGTCTCCCGGCTGCCAACACTCACTGCAGGTGTGGGTGGAGGGATGGGGTGTGGGAGGTGAGAGAGGAGGCTCCATGTGGGTCTGGAACGCCCACCATAACCGGCTTCTCCAAGGTCTGGGAGCCTTCAAATACCTGGCCCGCTCCCATTCACCCCCTACACCCATCCGGGGCCAAGCCTGGTGCTTCTCCTCTGGGTGCCCAAGGTATCCTGGGTTCACCCTGCACAGTGGACAATGTCTGCTCAGAATCTCCCTGCTCTAGAAATTCCTGCCGTAACATATAGAGCAGCCATGGTCTTACACGACTCAAACCCCTGGCCACAGTTGGCTGGTTCTGGAGGAGGCACCTGATCTGGATCGGTCCAGACATAGTCCCTTATCCCTGGCCAAAGCTAACTGGATCCAGGAGAAGAGAATAAATCCCTTCCTTGTGGACTTTTTGAAACTGGAATCTAAGGAGCAGTAGTCAATCCCCTTTTCATGTGGGAAGCAGTAAGAATTCAAACTCAGAAGCTCTTGGAGTCCATGTGGGTAGAACATCTGTGGTTTCTTCCTCATCTTCAGGTGATAGCGTCCTCATCTTCTTTTGGGAAGTGCTGGCCTCCCCTCCCTGTGGTCTGATAGGACTGATGGACCAGGGGCTGGGCCCATCAGCTGGGCTGATCCATCAGATTCCCTCCAAGGGCTCTGGAGCTTGTACAGAAATGCACAGGGAGATCAGATGGTTGGGGTTCAGCTGTTCCCTAGCAGGGCCCCAAAGATGGGGATCCCTGAAGCCCCCGTTCTGTCTTCCCTGAGACCTGGTTAGTCAACTCTATTTTTTCCCCAATTCTCTAAGCCAGGAGTTTCCAAGAAATTCTGCCCTTCTTTCTCTTCTCCAAAGCCTCACCCACCACACACACGTTTTATTTTGAAAAATTTCACAAGTTGCAAAGTTGAAAGAAGAAGAGTACAATGGAATTCTTATTCCTTTTGCTTAGATTCACCACCTGGTAACATTTTACCACATTTGTTCACATAGACGCTCAAACTTTCTTTTTCCTTCTTTATCGTTTGCAAGTAACACTTCATCCCTAAGTCCTTCAGCAAATTCTCCCAAGAATAAGGACATTCTCCCCCGTAACCATAATACCATTACCCCATTATGCAGTTGTGCAAAGTTGTGCACGTTATTCTCTGTTGCACAACGAATCACCTCAAAACTTACTGGCTTAAAGCAACAACTGTTTTATTCTCTACCTTGGTTCTGTGGGTTGACGAGTCTTGGCCAGGTGACAGTGGCTCAGATCTCTCTTGCAGTTGTAGTCAGACGGCTGCCTGGGGCTGGAGCCAGCTACCTTCTCCTTGCTCACGTGGCTGGTGGATGAGACTGCCTGCTGGCTGGGACCTCCACTGCGGCTGTTCGTCAGAACACCTATGGGTCGTTCCCCATGTGGTCTGGGCTCCTCCCGGCATGGTAGCTGGGGACCGGGACACCGGACGCGGAAGCTGCAGGTTCCACAGGGCTGGTCCTGGCACAGCATCACTTCTACCAGATTCTTCTACTGGGCAAGCAGTCACAGAGCCCAGATTTAGGACAGAGCCCCATCTATTGCTTGGAGGAGCGTCAAAGAACTGGGGGGTTATGTTTTAAAACTACCACAAATCCTCGCAAATTTAATGTCGACACCATAACATCACCTAACACGGTCTCTTTTTAAGTTTGTCCCCTCGTATTTTGTCTTTCACGACATTGCCAATTTTGAACAGTCCGGTGGTCTCTGTAAGAGTATCTTCCAATCCATATTTATCTGGCGGTGTCCTCGTGAGCAGATTCAGGTGAAAGTGTTCCTGGCAAGAATACTACCTAGATGGTATCGTGCAGCCCCTGCAGCACACCCGGGACACGTAATGTCAGTTTGTACCTTCTTCGCGGGGAAGGCTGAGCTGTGTCACCAGGTTAAGGTGGGGCCCACCGTTTTCTCCCGGTAAAGGTACCTTTTCTTCTTTTTCTAGGTGTTATTAAGATTTACCCCACGGATGGCCATTCCAGGTCAACTTTCCTAAGTATGCGATATGCCCCTTCAATATGTAGATTATGTTGTGTATTTCCAGAAAGTTCCTTCTTTTGGGGGCAGGGGGGGTTCTACCTTTTGTTTGATATGAGTTCTTTTCAGTTGTTTTGTTTCCTGTGGGCACTCCAGGGACTTGTGTTCTCCTTGTATATCTTCTGCCATCTCTTTCTCTCTGACACCCTACTTTTTTTTAAACTTTGTTACTGATTTTTTAAAAAAGATTCATATATTTATTTCAGAGGGAGGAGGGGCGGAGGGAGAGGGAGAGAGAGGATCCCAAGCCAACTCTATGCTGAGCACGGAGCCCGATGTGGGACTCGATCCCAGGACCCTGAGATCATGACCTGAGCCAAAGGCAGACGCTTAACTGACTGAGCCACCCAGGCGTCCCTACTTTGTTATTGATTTTACTTTTGTTTTCTTGGTTCTTTTCTTTCCTTCTTTGATATGAATGCCTCTTATTATATTCTCAGTTGAATTTAATTTCTCTTGAGTACCTTGCAATTTAATCATCACTTCTGAGAAGACTTCGACTTTTTTTTTTTTTTTCAATTTCTTTCCTGATATTTGTTAACTCTTATTTCTGTTTCTAATTTTTTGACGCATTTCTGCTGGATGCTCCCAAATTTCTGATTTAAATTGTTTTCATCTCTGCAAATGGTCGTTTAAGAATATAGTCCAAGTTGAAGTGTTACGTCAGAGTTGTCCTCTGCCTGGTGGTGTTTTTCTGGAGGAGACTTCTCATCAGCTGAAATATTTGTCTTTTTAAAAAAAAAATTGTGGAAGGGGCGCCTGGCTGGCTTAGTCGGTGGAGCGTGTGACTCTTGCTCTCAGGGTCATGAGTTTGAGCCCCATGTTGGGTGTAGAGATTACTAAAATAAATAAACTCTAAAAAGTTATTGAAGTGTAGTTGACACACAATGTTGCATTAGCGTCAGGTGTACAAGAGTGATTTGACAGTGTCCACGTTCCTCAGCGCTCACCATGGTGAGTGTAGCTACCATCTGTCACCACACGTTACTACAACATCACTGGCTATATTCCTGATGCTGTACTTTTCATCTCCGTGACTTAGCTGTTTTCTTTTTCTTTTTTTTTTTTTTAAAGATTTTATTCATTTATTTGAGACAGAGAGAATGAGAGAGAGAGAGCACATGAGAGGGGGGAGGGTCAGAGGGAGAAGCAGGCTCCCCGCCGAGCAGGGAGCCCGATGCGGGACTCGATCCAGGGACTCCAGGATCATGACCTGAGCCGAAGGCAGTCGCTTAACCAACTGAGCCACCCAGGCGCCCGACTTAGCTGTTTTCTAACCAGAAGTTTCAGCTGAAATGTTTTGATTCTCATTTCTTGTTTTTCTCTTAGAGTTGGATTTGTATGGATGTTGTCTGCTTTTTTCTGTTCACGCTGAGGTATCTATTTTCTTTGACCAGCAATAATCGGCATTAGCAGACCGGGTGAGAGGTTTGGGTGACTTCATTTCTTAGTTCAAGAGCACCCTCAGGGCGCCTGGGTGGCTCAGTCGGCTCGGGTCATGATCTCAGGATCCTGGGATCGAGCCCGCATCAGGCTCTCTGCTCAACAGGGAGTCTGCTTCTCCCTCTCCCTCTGCTCCTCCCCCTGCTCTCTCTCAAATAAATAAATAAAATCTTTTTTTTTTAAAAAAAGAGTAGGGCGCCTGGGTGGCTCAGTTGGTTAAGCGACTGCCTTCGGCTCAGGTCATGATCCTGGAGTCCCTGGATCGAGTCCTGCATCGGGCTCCCTGCTCAGCAGGGAGTCTGCTTCTCCCTCTGACCCTCCCCCCCTCTCATGTGCTCTCTCTCTCTCATTCTCTCTCTCTCATATAAATAAATAAAATCTTTAAAAAAATAAAAATTAAAAAATTAAAAAAGAGTACTCTCTTCGGTTGGAAGAGTGAGGTGACATTTTGAACAAACCGATGAAACCTTTTGGGGAGGGAGGATTGATATGTTTGTTGATTTGCTGGCTCTTCTTGTTTCCATCAACTTACTCCCTTACTTCGAGCCCACAGCTCACGCCCTTCCCTCCATCCACCAGCAAGCCTCCCAGGGCCACCTTCCCCTCCCCAGTTGCCCCTGTCACCCAGAACTGATGCCTTTTCAAGACAGCTACTCCGGCCCCGCACATTCAAAACGCCTTCCTTCCTTTCTTTATTTAAAAAATTTTATTTTTAAGTAATCTCCACATCCAACGTGGGGCTTGAACTTACAACCCCGAGATCAAGAGTCGCACGCTCCTCCAACTGAGCCAGCCAGGTGCCCCCAAAACACCTTCCCTTTCAATTCTGCCAGATGCCAGTGCTGTGATCTACTGGGCATCAGACCTCTTCGCAGTATTTCTGCACCAGGGCAGGGCTCGCAAGCTCTCAGGATCATTTTATTTGTGTCCCCATCCAGGCTCTTGCTGCCCTCTCTTCTTTGGCACGGAGTCTCCACCTGACCTTCTCTACTCTGTGGGGTCCAGACCTTGTTCTGCTGCTTTCGGAGGTTTCTTTCTCTTAGTTGTAGACTGAAGTTCCCAGCACTCTTTTTCCTGGTTATGCTGAAGGCAGGGGGCAAGGGTGCTTTTGTTGTTCTCCTTCTTCCTTCTGTGTGGCTTTGGGAGGACATGTGCAGAGATTTGGATTTGGGCTGCTGTCATTATCCTAAGGGAACCTGAAACCCAGCTCAGGTCCTCTTAGTGAACTGGCTGTGACCACTGGTAAGTTACAGATGAGTTATCAGGTCAGTTCCTGTTAGTTAATTTTTGTTCAAGTTGGCCAGAGTTATCCTATTCTTCCAAAGAATCCTAGCTGTAACATCCTGTTTCCGGCCACCCTGGATGGAGCTGGGTTGCAGCGAGAGGCAGATGGGAGCTGGAGAGAGAGGTGGAGGAGCTCTGGAGCCCTGATTTTAAGCCATCCTGAGGTCCAGGGGGCATTTCTGGGAACCAGGTGGCTTCATAATTCTGTATATTTACTGAAACTTTTACTGAAGTAAAACACACTTTCACAGAATGAACACACCCATGCCATTACATCCAGATGAAGGACAGAACATACAAGTCACCAGAAGCTCCCTCATGTCCCTTTTGGTCACTACCCCCTCAAAGGTAACCAATATTCTGACTTCTCTCACTATAGGTTATTTGTCCTGTTTTTATACTTTGTATGAATGAAATCACCAGAATCACACAGTATGTATACTCAGGTCTGGCTTCTTTTTGCTCAATATTATGACAGTGGGTTTCACCCACGCTGCCGAGTAGATTTGGGATCTATTTTGGGGATTCATCCAGTGCCCTGGGAACCATTCCCTTTGTCTAACGAGCATAGCTGTGACCGAGAGCCCTTGAACTCCGTGGGGCCCCACCCCACCCCACCCCCAGCGGGAAACACACGCACCTCTCCACCCCCTCGCCCCTTGCCATTTACACTTCCAAATTTGGAAACACCTCTTTTCCTGGAGTGCCCCCCTGCACCTGCTCTCCGTCCTGTCCCCTCAGAATGCAGTCTTCGGCCGCTGGGAGGACATGGCTGTACTATTAGTAAAAATATCATACGGATGACTGCGTGTTGGCCGCAACCTCTTTAAGTTGTGCGGAGTGGAAGTGTGCCCAGGAACGGCTTGGGGGGCTCCATCCCCGCTCTCTGTTAAGCTCTTCAGGATGGGACCACACCATGTACTTCTGGGGGACCATGGTGAGGATGACAGGGGCTTCCCCATAACAATGGGGTTGTCAGTGCTGTGCCCGTGATGCCTGACGCGGACGTCCTGGGCAGGTCTGGACTTTGCATCACCTGGGATGAGGAAGCCTGCGCCCCCCCCAACAGGGGCTGATTTAATTGGTTTGGGAGGCGCCTGGA
>NC_138376.1:24957581-24964817 GCF_054177405.1 Leptonychotes weddellii | reverse complement strand
CCCCCCCCCCCCCCCCCCCCCGGGCTTCTGCCCACCTAGGAATCCAGGACATCCCTCACCTGCCGCTTTCTGCCCCCGGGTCAGCCCTGCTCCCTCTGGACTTGGCGGGGCATCAGAAGAGGCCCCCTCCCTCCCTGCCATCAGAGCAGGTGAGCCGGGCTGCACATGAATCCGAGGGGGCGGCGGCCCAGCTGGGAAGCAGCCTTGAAATAGACCCCTCGCCGCCCCCGCTGCCTCGCCCCGGAATCTGCTCAGGTGAAAAACAGGCCTCTCAATCCCGGCGTCTCACCGGGCGTCGGAGGGAGGAGGCGCCGAGCCCTCCCCGCCGCGTGGATCCCGGCCTGGGTCGGGCTCAGAGCCGCGCAGACCCTCCCCGGCCCGGGCCAGCGCTGCAGTGAGGGCGCTCGGCCACCGGGCGGCGCTGCTGGCCCGCGCTGCGGCGCCCTCGCGGCGGCTGGGGCTCCCGGCCGGACTGGTCGGGGCGGGAAGGCCAGCGCGGCCGCTCTCCCGAAGGGGGGCTCTTCATGCCCCTCCCCTGTCCGGAGCGCCCTGAGATGTGGTATCCCTGAAATTCTGGGGTGGAGTGGGGCTGAATGGGCCCTTCCCGAGGAGGCTGGGAGGGCGCGCGTGCACAGGCCGGGGCGTTCAGCCTCCTGCCGGAGCGGCGGGGAGAGAAGCGGGGCCACCATCCCTGCTCTCCTGGTTCTTCGTTTCGTCGCACGTTTCCCACCTGCTTCCTGATTCTGAACTTTGGGATGGGGGAGGTCAGGACCATCTATCCATCTAACCGTTCATCTGTGTGTCTGTGCACCCGTCTACTCAGGCACCTGGGTTTGCTCCGAGGCTGTAAATCCAGCGCACACAGGAAATAAAGGGGCGAGAGATGATCCTTCCCCGCTGGGGAAGCGGACCACTGAACTGCAAGCTCGAGAATTCTCCACCAGGGGTGTTGGTTAAGCTGGGCCTTGAAGATCAGGGAGGGGGTCTCTGGACAGAGAAGAGAAGGTGATCCAGCCATGCAGGTGAGCTGGAGGAGGAGGGCCAGGGTCTCACTTGGGCTGGAGGGTGCAGGGGAGCGAGGGCAGCGGGAAGACGGTGCCAGGAGCTCCACCATCTCTGGGGCCAGTCATCGGAGCAGCCCTGTGAAGGGAGCCATATCAGCCCCTCCTTATCAGTGAGGAAACTGAGGCTGGAGTGGTCAAGGGCCCTGCTGTGGCCCTGCAGTGACACAGTGAGTGTCCTGGCGGGGGCTGAATGCAGGTGTATTAGGCTCAGGCAGACCTGGCCTTGAACCACAGAGCACATTAACAGGCCACACCAGGCCAGGGTCAGCCGGGTCAGTTCACAGTCCTGCACACCCGGATGCTGGCCTGCCAGAAACATAGAGGGTCTTTCCTGGCCCTGGCTTCTACTTTTGTGCCCCTGAGGTTCCCCCGGCCCCTCTCCTCCCCACTCACACCCTGCTCTTGGGAGGGGGTCTGCCATCAGCCACCACCTCTGCATTGTGTGGGGAGAGCCTTTGGCCCTGGAGAGGCGAGTTAGGCTCTGCCAGCAGGTGGGGAACGCTTGGTGGAACCAAGCCAGTGCCTCAGGGTGCCCACTCCTCCTGTGACCGCCAGGGGCTGGGGCCAGAGAAGCCTTGGGTCCAGAGGGTAGGGGCTCAGAGCTGGGGCTATGCAGAGTTGGGCCAGGGACAGAGGTCAGACTGAACCCCGCAGTGAAACTGGTATGCCATGCTGGCCCAGTGCCCCCCCTTTTTGGGCCTCCGTTGCTCCTCTGTACCCCAAAGGGGTGGTTCAAGCCCCTGAGGTGGGGAGGGCTGGGGAGGCCCACGTGTGGGGATGTTGGGGTGGGGCTTCATGCGTGGGGGGAAGCCCAGGGTCCCAGCTCAGCTTGAGAGGCCCCTCCTCCCCACCTCCCTGCTCTCCCACCTTGCCCCTGCTTATCCCCTGAGTCTTCAATGGTGGGTGGGTCTCATACCCCACTCCAGCTAGTTGGAGTTCTATTAATATTTCAGTTTGATGAATTAAGGATTCTTTCTACCCTCCTTCGGATGTCCCAGGAGGGAATTAAAAGCACATCCGATCCAGTCAAACGCCATTAAAATGCAGCCCACGAGGGGAGGAGCTGGTGGGTGTGGGCTTTTCTTTCCCAGCACTGCTTTGTCCTCTTTGTGGGGGGCGGTCTGCATGATGGGTTGGTCTTTGTGAGGCTGGTACAAGAGGCAAGAGAAAACTGGGGCAAAGGAGGAGGGCAAAGGGTATTTGCAGGAATTCGGCTGCCTTAGTGGGGGATCGGATCCCGCGTGTGGCTCAGGTTTCCAGGATAACTGAGGGTGTGGGGTGAGGAGGGGCCATGCAGCTGTGACCCCAGCCTCATGACCTGATCACGACTGCCCCCCATGGGAGTTGGATGTGTTCCGGGGCAGCTCCGCCTCCCTGGCTCTCTGGGCTGTGCCGGAGATACCTCTGCAGTGAGGACCAGAACCTTGGAGACAGCGTGAATGGGGTCGATGCTCCTGAGGCTCTGAGAGCCAGAGGTCCTGGGGGTCATTTCCAGCTTTCTGTCCCATCAACTGTCTGGGTCCCCCTTCAGAGGGAGCAAATGCTGGGGCTTCCTTCCAGCACTGTCTGGGAGGTTCTTAAGGCTGGACTGTGTTGGGGGGGTGGCAGGGACTGACAAAGGGGCTCGGTGGCAATTTCCAGCCCAGCTGTCAATCGGTCAGCCAAGCTGTGTGGCCTTTTCCTCTTCCCAAGGGCCTGGGGCCCATTTGGAGGACAATCTAAGGCTCTAATCACAGAGTCCCTTACACTTGAAAAGGCTTTCTTCTCCCCTTCTTTCCTTCCACCCCCAAATTGGCCCAACCCAGCGGCATCAGGATCCACATTTGAGGGGCACCTGGGTGGCTCAGTCCTTAGGCGTCTGCCTTCGGCTCAGGTCATGATCCCAGGGTCCTGGGATCGAGCCCCGCATCGGGCTCCCTGCTTAGCGGGAAGCCTGCTTCTCCCTCTCCCACTACCCCTTCTTGTGTTCCCTCTCTCGCTGTGTCTCTCTCTGTCAAATAAATAAATAAAATCTTAAAAAAAAAAAAGAGGATCCACATTTGACAGGAAGGACACGGAGGCTCCCACGGGGCAGGGGACTGGCGTGGGACACCATTAGAACAGTGGTGCTGTGGCCGTCTGCGGCTGGGCGGTCCGCGGAGTGTGCGACTGAGATCGGGGAGAAGTGTGGAGGGACGCCCTGGAGAAGGCAGAGCAGGTGGGGCACAGCCAAGCAAAGACATTCCCTTTCCAGCTTGGGCCTGTCCCCCTCCCACCATGGCCAGCTGGACTGCGTCCCCTCCTGCGCCTGGCACCTGGCTGCCCCCTCTGGGGCCCAGAGCCTGGCCACTCAGCCAAAGGAGCAGGCCCGCCATGAGGCAAGGCCAGGCGGGATGGGCTTTTAAATGTTAATTGTATTTTGACATCCCGGCTTGTGACATCCATCCTAATGACATTTGGCTCACAGCTGACAGCCCCCGGACATGTGGAGAGAGAGGGATGATAAGTAGTTTTAAATTGCAGTGTGGCAAAGAGGCTGGAAAATCCTGAGTCTTAAGAAAAAAAGAGAGAGGGAGAGGGGCGGGAGAGGGGAGGAGGAGGAGGTGAAAGTAGAAATCAGGGAGGAGAAAGAGGAAGCCTCCTTCTCTGGGGGGGGAGGGGCGGGTCAGCCATTCATTTGTTTAACAAGCAAACATGTACTGGGCACCTACCGCATGCCCTACACCGTCTCAGCACCGAGGGTCAAAAGCCCAGGTGGGCTGCGCGCCCCACCGCCCCGCCTGGCTCTCAGCTCTTGTAATTCCTGCTCCTCTGTCAGGGTCTAGGTGACTCTCTCCCTGACCTCCCTTCCCCGCCACCCTTGAGCTTGAGGCAGCACGGATGCCTCCCCTACTTTTCCTTTCTCCTCTCCCCTCCCTCTTCAACCCTAAAGGCGGGGAAAGCGAGGCCGAGGAAGGGAAGGGGAAGCTTCATCTTTCAGGCCAGGGAGCTCCAGGGCAGAGGGAAGGAGCTAAAATTGACCTTAGACCCTTTCTCTCCCTTCCTCCACCCCACCCACAGCTCTTCCCCTGCGCACCCACTTGGTGAACCTCCCCTCCTTCCCAGCTGCCTCCCTCACCATGCAGGCAGGAAGAGACAGAGACCCCCTAGCCCAGTGTTCTGTACTGTTCTGTTCTGTACCCCCATTCTCGTGGGGTGCTCCTGTAGCATGTGTTAAGCTCTCTCTAGCAAGCTGGTGCTGAATGTCCCCTAAGTCCTCACGTACCTCATCTGGCTTCTGCCTCTGGTCCCACACAGCTGGGTTTAGCAGAGCTGTGTTCAGAATCTGCTCTTTTTTGCTCTCTGCTCTGTCCGGTCCCCTCGTTCCCTTTGCAGGCGCAGGTGGGAGAGCGTAGGTACGACTGGGCTGTGTAACGGGAAAGTCCTTGGTCCAAATGGGATGATTCCAGGCCCTTATCAGAAACCGTTGGGGCTGAGAAAGAATTTAGAAAGAAAACATGGCACGGATATTATATATTGTACGACACCCCAGGAGGCCTTGGAGGAGTATCTCCCAAACAAATAGTCCGGTTCCTGTTCCTGCCATGAGACAGCATCTCCCACCGAGAGAGCCAGACAGGGGCAATGACTAGCTCTTACATCCGGTTTTGCCTCCAAATGGGTTTGTGGAAAACTTAGGGACAAACTTGTGGTTTTCAGAGCCTTCTGGACTTTGGAACTGTGGAAAGGAGATTGCCGCTTTAGCCAGCTTGTGACTCCTGAGAAAGTCTGGAGCTCATCGGAGCGGTCCCGGAGGTTGGACCCACACTGGCCTAAGGGAAGAGCAGTTCCCCGGGTCCCTCTTCTGCTAGTCCCCAGGGGTGTCAAGAGGGGGTCACTTGCACTTTGTCCTGGTCTGTCCCATAACCTGGGCTGGGGGAATTTCAGAGCACCCATGCCCTTGAGACTCAATATCTCCGTGGGGCAAAGCAGAGGGCTGGTGTGACCTTGGGAGGCAGGAGAGGAATGACTGACCCCAGGATTCTTAACCCCAGGGTCCCCGCCTCTGACCGCAGCTCTTCTCCACTCCTCCCTGCCTGCAGAGTGACTTATGCCCCACTAGAGAGGCCTGGAACCCCTGCCGTCCCTTGTAGTCGGCTCTTCATCCTGGGAATGTTCTGCCGGGGGACAGTTATTGTTTAAACAGACTACCCCTTCAGGGGCATTTTCATCTAATGGCCTGGTTTAGGGGAAACCAATATTAAAGCCCATCAGACATGGAGGTTGAGCCAACTTGACACGGGGACCATCTATTAGGTGTCCCAGGCCTGCCAGGCTCTCCCGTGGCCCCTGTACCTTCAAGTTCACTTTGATTGATTTCGACAGATTCTAAACTTGAGGATTTTCAAAGGCAATCACCCTCTCTTAGTAGGCTTCTTTTGCAATGCAGAAATCAGAGGAGCAGCTTGGTGGGTTTCAGGTACCAGCACAGTGGGTGGGAATGAGCAGGACGTGAGAATAAGAGCTGGAAGAATCTGCTGCAGCATGAGGGAGTTAGATCAGACTTCAGGAAGAACTTCCAGATCACAGAGACAGGAAGCACAGGTGTATTATTATTTGTATTATTATTTTCTCTAGGACTACCTTCCTCTTTCTCTCCTCCCCGTTGAACCCCTACCCCCAATGCTGAGATGGTGTCTCCTTCTCTCTGGGTAAGCCTGTGCACATGGGATTGATGGATTAGAATGACCACCGTGCTTACCCCCCTGGTGTCAATCAGGTCAGCCTTTTTAAAGGTTTCAGAATGAGACCCAACCCTGAATCTCAGCATTCTTAGGGAAACCTCACCCAGCCCCTCATCTCACTGATAAGGAACCCAATGCTCAGAGAGACGGGGCAACTCACTCAGGTCACACAGTCTTAGCACCAAGGACCTAGCCTCTTGCTTCCAGCCCTAGGCCCCCTCCCCCCACCTCAGCCCCTCCCCATCAGGGTACAGCTTGCTGAATGGGGCATCTGGGAATTCAGGCCCTTGTGCCACCTGGCCTGGGCCAGGACCCTTTGTTTCCTGACCCCTTGAGGTCACTTTTGATCCTTCTTCCCCTACAGAGGTGGCTCTGTAGCTCCCTTGTTTCCACGTGATGCCCCCACTCCCCCAGGTCGGGGGACACCAACTGAAGTTCCTTGAGGTGTATGTGTGTGTCTGGGTGTGTCTGGGTCTGAGGGTCTCTGCGTATGTGTGCCTGTCTGTATATATGTGTGTGTGTGTTTGTGTATCTGAATGTGTCTCTATGTGTGTGTGTCTGTGTGTTTCTGCGTCTGTCTCCATGACAAGTCAAGTCAGCCCAAGTCAGCAGGAGGGAGAAGGAGGGTGTCCCAGCCGGACCAAGCTAGGGCTCATCGGAGAGAGTGGGCGGCTGAGCACTCTGGGGAGGGGTGCAGGGAGGCCCGGAGTGGCCCAGGACGGCTGCCCAGAAGAATGAGGCTTCAGGCTGAGCACCTTCAAACTGGACGAGTCCACAAACCCAGCCATCTGCCAGCCAACAGCGTTTCTTTTTTTAACCCCTGAAAAATATAGCCTGCCCAGCCTTCTGCGACACAGCTGGTGGGGGGCGGGGGGGCAGGATAATTATGGCCGGAGTGAAGGCAACACCGAGGGGCAGGGGGTGGGAAGAATGGCTTCCTTCATTTGGCTTCTCCATAAACCATGGCCCATTTATTTTCAGTTTAATTGATTAATTAACTAATTTATTTATTTATTTATTTATTTTAAGATTTTATTTATTTTTTCATGAGAGACAGAGAGAGGGAGAGAGAGGCAGAGGGAGAAGCAGGCTCCCAAGGAGCAGGGAGCCTGATGTGGGACTCGATCCCAGGACCCTGGGATCATGACCTGAGCCGAAGGCAGACGTTTAACCATCTGAGCCACCCAGGCGCCCCTAATTAACTAATTTATTAATTAATTCCATACAAGGATATTGAGGACTATATCCTGTGTTAAAAATGTGGCTCCCAGGGCGCCTGGGTGGCTCAGTTGGTTAAGCGACTGCCTTCGGCTCAGGTCATGATCCTGGAGTCCCGGGATCGAGTCCCGCATCGGGCTCCCTGCTTGGCGGGGAGTCTGCTTCTCCCTCTGACCCTCCTCCCTCTCATGCTCTCTGTCTCTCATTCTCTCTGTTTCAAATAAATAAAAATAAAAATCTTTAAAAAAAAA
>NC_138376.1:24890987-24957081 GCF_054177405.1 Leptonychotes weddellii | reverse complement strand
CCCCGCCTGCCCGGGAGGATTGCTGGGGCTCCAGCTTCTCCCTGACTGAGGGATTCTTTCCCGGCTTGTGTTGGCCTACTGGCCAGGCCACCTGTTACACTTTGCAAACCAGTGCTGGAGGGAGACCAGCAGGCTGTGGACCATGGGCTGGGGGTTCCCCTAGCCTAGTGGGGTTCCGGGGAGGAGGGGGGCTCAGCGGAAAGGGGCCCTCCAGACAGGCTGTGAGACTAGGGGCAAATGGAATTGTCTCACGGGGCCTCAGTTTCCCCCCTTCGTGCTAGGCTCGCACCGGGAGTGGTGGGGCGTGCAAATGAACATGCCACATGGGGCTTACGCCACGTGCATGCGGATGTGTGAGAAGAGGCCCTGCGGGTGGGGGTTCTAGTGACGCACAGGGGTGGGGAGGAGCGCAACCCCTTTGCATCGCCGCGCTTTGCTGTACTTCTCAGGGTGTGTGTCGGAGGCTGTGTTCCCTGACCCTCGACCTTTGGAGTCGGGAGGGCCCCCGACACATCCTCGGGTGGCTGAGCTGACACCCGCAGTGTGTGTGGGGGGGAGGGGGCAAGGAAGGGGGCTTCCAGGAGAGGGCGCCGGTGGGGCGTAGCGGGAGGGGGAAACACTGCGCGGCGGGTGTGGCGGGGTGGAGGGGCGCTTTGCGAGCCCCGGCCTTCCCGCAGTGGAGGTGCGGGGTCGGGGGGTGGGCGCCCAGGTTCTCTCTCTTTAAAAGGCCGGCGGAAGCGCGGCGCGCTCGGCCCGCACTCGCCGCGCAAACTTGCCGGGCTGGGCTCGCGCCTTCCCCGAGTGCGGCAGCGGCAGTGGGCGCGGGGGCTGAGCGGCTGCCGTCCCCTCGCCCCCTCGTGCTCCCGGGCGCTCCCGCCCCCTCCCGCAGCCTCCCCTCTCCGCGTCTTCCTCGCTCCCCCTGTCTCTCGCTCGCTCGCCAGCGCGCTCTCTCGCTCGCTCTCATTTTTTCCTGCTGCTGCTGCTGCTGCCGCCGCCGCCGCCGCCGCGGCGCCGCCGGACGCCCGCATCTCAGCCGGGTGCGCTCGCCGGTCGGCTCCCGCTCCACTCCCTTCCCCGCCCGGAGCTCCCGGCTGGACCCCGCTCCCTTCGGCTCGGACGCCGGGCTCCGCGGGGCCGGAGCAGGGCTGGCCGCCGCTCCCTAGCTCGCTGGCTCGCTCTCGCCGGAGAGGCAGCAGAACGCCGCGCGCTTGGAGGCAGCTCCGGCCGGGCAGCCGCCAGCTCATCCCCGCTGCGTCCGGGACTCCGGGCGGCTCCGCGCCCGGCTCGGTCCGCAGCGTCAGCGCCGTCCGCCGCGGCCCGGGCTCTGGGCAGCGCGAGCAGCCAGCCTCCGCCGCCGCCGCCTCTCTGCGCCCCCGGGGCAGGCGGGAGCGGAACCGACCCCTCGCCGCGGCTCAGACCTCGCCGGCGCGCGGTGAGTTGTGGCCCGTGGGGAACCGGCGGAGGGGACCGTGCCCTCCGGCCTCTGGGGCGCGGACTGCGGCGGGGACATCGGGGCTCGGGGAGGTGGCCTTTGGCGAGCTCCCGCGCTCAGGGCTGCCCGGAGGAGGGCCGGCGGACCCGAGCTCTCGGGGCTGGAGGGCGCGGGACCGAGGCTGGAGGGTCTCCCTTCGGGGCTGGGGCAGGCTCTCCGAATGCCCCCGAGGGAGGCAATGGGGCAGCCGCTTTTTTTTTTGCGGGCCTGGGGGAAAGTGTCTCTGTGTAGGGGGGGTATTTCGGGTTCTGCCGGATGGGGGTCGGGCCAGCTCTCAGGTGGGGGCGGCGGCGTTAGCGCGCCCCCTCTGCGGAGGGGCAGGGCAGGCGGGGGCGCGGGGCGTTATTTGCACCCCTTCCCCGCCGGCTCCCGGCGGCAGGGCTGGCAGCGCCAGCCTCGCGCGCTCGGCTCCTTTCCCTTGCACCGCGTCCCGCTCCCCCGGCCGCCCCAGCGCCACCTTCGCCACCGGCCGAGCCCGGCAGCCGCTCGCTCGGGGCCGCGGCGGGTTGGGACGGCGCTCTAGGGTCTGGGGTCTCCCCGCGGCCCCGGGACATCAGGGTCAGGTGCTCCACGGATACTCGGCACCGACCCTCTCCGGGACCCTGGTGAACCCGAGCCTCTACCGGGGCCGCCGGGAGGGTGGCCAGGCCGTGTGTGTGTGTGTGTGTGTGTGTGTGTGTGTGTGTGTGTTGGGGGGTCCCCTCCGAGGTCGGGCTTCCCCGGCGCCCAGGAACTGGCAGCGCCCCCTCCCCGCGCGGGGGCGGGGCTGCGAGGTGGAGGCCCGGACCGAGAGCGGCGCCCCCGCACCGGGGCGGTCTGAGGCTGTTTGTGCTGAAATGGGGCGGCGGTAGCAGCGGCGGGAGTCCTGAGGCCCAACGTACGAGCGCCCCCTGCCCCCGGGCCACGAGTGACACCCCCTCCTTCAGACTTAAGGTCCTTTTTGGAGGAGGCTCCTTGTTTCCTTACCCCTCTTGTCACCATGCCTGCCCCTGGGTGCGGGGAGAGCTGCTTTGCGGGACTGAGCTGGGCTTGCCGAGTGGGGTGCCGGAATCCACGTGTTTGTTGGAGCGGTGGTTAGTGTGTCTGACCCTCTGTCGTCTGTCGGAAAGCTCTCGGTGACGGGGGAGGGAGTCCTGTGTATGTGTGTATGTGTGTGTGTTCCCATCATAGTTCTCCATTCTGGGGTGAGAGTGGGGGCCCAGGGCAGGCAAGGCGGCCGGTGCTCCAAGTCCTCATACTGGGCATCCCCTTCCCACAGCCTGCTGCTCAGCCTCACATCCCTGGGGCCAGCTCATGGTGGAAATTAAGAATGTTCTAATTCCCATCTTCCCACTCCCCCAGGGTGAGCGCTGGGTCTGCCCCACATTCCTCCCTGAGATCCACAGGGGATGCGGGGCCTCAGGCTCTGGGTCTGCATGAGCTCCTTCCAGGCCAGTGCCTGGGTGGTGGGAGAACTTCAACCAAGAGGTGAGGAATGGCAGGGAGCCTTTCCTGGTGACCTCTCCTGAGGTGGCAGACAGAATTCCCACAGAGGTGTCTGGAGGCTCCAGGTGTGGTCACCTCTCTTGGGCAGGCTCTGGGGGCCAGTAGTGAGGGCCCCTGAAGAGAACGTGTCTACAGTGGAGAGTGGGGGTCAGAGCCCTTGTCCCTTCCCCTGGTCCCTGCAGGGGACCACTTGGTGGGCCTCTTTAGGCGTTAGTCAGAGTCCTGTTCTTGGCATGGGGTGGGGGGCCTTTGGGGTTGGTGCCCCTGAGCCTTTGCTTAGCCTTGGATGGGCATGCCTGCCCACTTATGAATTAGGTGACCTCTGTCTTCACCTTCCTCCAACTTCTGTCTATTAGCCATAAACTTTCCCCCACCTGTCACCACCTTCAATCTCTCAGAGACGAAAATACCAAAAAGTTAGATCCCCCTGAGGTCCTGGTTACAGCAAGGGCTACCCCTCCCTGGGACATCTGCATTTAAGAGAGGCCCAGAGAGGGAGATGGCAATGCTGAACCCCAAAGAATGCTCTACTGGCAGGGGGTCTCAGGAGAGAGATACATGGGATGGAGGGGGGCAGGCAGCAGGCACAGAGAAGGGGTCCTGAGCAGGCAGAGGGGGAGGAGGGGAGGCGGGAGCACGTCAGGAGTTGAGCTGCTTTCTCGGCCTCAGTGGCCTAGCGTAGGCCGCTGTCTTCCTCCCTCATCCCCCCTCCCCCACCCTGCGTCTGGGCGGCTTCATTCTGTTGGAGGCGTGACGTCCCCGGGAGGAGCGGCAGACAGGCCGCCTGAGGTAGGTGAGGGCACCAGTGAGGGAGTGAGCGAGAGTGAGCAGCGTGCTAGCGGGAAGCGTTGGGGGGTGGGCCCAGGCCAGGAACGCTCTGAGGGGCCCCCGGCCCAGCTTCCAGGATGCTTGGCCCCACCCAAACCCACCCTGCTGCGGGGGGCATTGCTGGCAGGAAAAGATGGGGGGCTGGTACCCGCGGGTTTCTGCGCTTGATAATTACAGCCAACAGACACATCCTCTTCCCTAGACAAGTGCGGAGCCGGCAGCCCCTAATTACCACCCACCCCAAGACATCTGTCCACCCTGCTGTCCTCCTCTGCTTGGCCGAGAACCCAACTTGGCAGTGGGCAGGCCCCACTGGCAGCCTGGGCAGCTGGGCCCCGCCGGCTGCGGGACAGAAGGTTATCTTACTTCTGCAGAGTGGAAGCTGCCTTTTGCAGCCCGGAGAAGGTGTGGGGTTGGGGGGCCGGTGGGGCTGGGGGCTGCATCAGGACTCGGGCCCTGCTCATGGGGGCTGCCAGAGAGCTGCCGGCTGGCTGGGCCGACCTGAGGGAGGAGACCCAGGGGCTTCCCACGGGGGGGCCGCCCGGCCTGGAGCCAAGGACGCTAGCTTTGTGTGGCTCCCACCCAGCCTGGTGTCTGCTCCTGGAAAGAGCAAGGAGGGCTTGTTTTCATGTCAACTCTGCCGTAGTTAGCAGGGGACTATCAGAAATTAATTGAGAAATTTCACTGCCTTTGGCCCTTGCAGCAGGGCAGGCCACCTTTTCCCGGGTCCTGGGAACTCGTTCCTTTCCTGGCTGTCTACCGTCTTCTGGCCTCCCTCTGTCCTCTCGCCCTGCCTCTCTCCCAGTGTCCCCCTGCTGCCTCCCAGCCCAACTCCAGGGCCGCAGCTCTGCATGCCAGGCAAGCTTCCTTCTCCCCACCAGTCCTGGAGTCAAGCTGGGGGTGGGGGGCTTCGGCCTCCGCTCCCTCCACCTCTCTTTCCCTGCCCAAGCCTGCTCCTGAGAAGGAGGCGTATCAGCAGAACTTGCTTGGAAGGCAGCTATGCTCACCACTATACCACCAACGCTAGCTAGAACTTGCTTGGAAAAGACAAGACTACCCCACAGCCCTGCCCAGCCCGCCTCCTAGCCCGCGGGCCTGAGAGGGCCTCTTCCAGCCTGTCCGTTGTTTTTCTTGGCTCCTTGGAAAAACGAGCACCACAAGGATAGTAAAAATCACCCCTTAAATTAAAGCTGATGACTCCCGTCGAAATGTTTTATTATTAACCTCACCGTTTAGCAATCTCGCGGCAGCAGTGAGGCATAAAGATATGTGTACACACGTATATTAAATAAATTGGGGAACGCAGTGCGTAATGACATTATCTGGACCCCGTTCAATTAAGGTCGATATTATCTGCAGTCATTGGGAAATGCCAGCCCGTAATGCCAGCCCATGCCATTTTGGGCTGAGCCGTGCTGACTAGCTGGCTGTGGTGTCTAGTGAAGCCTCCTTGTTCTGGAGAAAGTACTGGCTGTGGCCCGGGGAGTCCCAGGAGAGCTCGGTCAGCTGCTGGTCCCAGTCTGGGTCCTGCTCTGTCCCCTACCCTCAGGGGGACAGGAACTAGTCCCCCGCACTTGTTTTCTGGTGGGGGCTGTGACTTCTAGTAAAAACACTGTCAGTGCTGTGGCTCACACCTTTACCAGTGATTTTAGATCTTTAGAAATCAAGATTGGGGACTTGACCCGGATTCTTAGGTTTCTAGTGAGTGATTACTTCTCAGGTGTCACCGCCCCTTCTCCCTGCCTGGCTTCAGTGTGGCCTACTAGGGAGGGGAGTGTCACCCACCAGCGTGGTCATGTTCGTGGCCGTGCCAGACAGTGAGTCTGCTCTTTGACTTGCTAAGCCAGTCTGGGCCCTGGCCTGGCAGGGCAGTGCTGGGGAGGGGGTGGCCGTCTTATTTAAGGAGGGGGGGACAGGAAGAAGGAGGAGAGAGGAAGAAAGCACATTAGCCGGGAAGCCCACAATGGCACCAGCTGCAAACAAAGACACTTGCCCACTTGGATTGTGCCAGAAGACTGGGGAGGGGGGAGGTAGGTGGGGGCAGGGCGAGTTGGGGCAGGAAGGAGAGGCCTGGGGGTCTGCACGGAAGTGGGAGCTGGAAGTGGGGGCTGGCGGGTGGAAGAGATTTGGGCTCTGGCTCTGGGGGAGGGGGAAGGTCAGGGTTGGGCCTTTCATGGGCTGAACTGGTTGGCGGGGGCGGGGGAGTCCAGGGCTGATGAGATGGGCTTGCTTTGCCCTCCAGGGCTGTGAGCTGCTGTGGCCTTAGCAGGTGGCAGCTCTTGGAGTTTGTCATGAGTCCTTGCTTGTCACGGTGCTCCAGGCCCTCCAGTGGGCTCCCATTTCTCCAGCCACAGAGGTCTTGTTAGATCTTGTACTCGATGCCCTCTCTGACCTCCTCTCCCACCTCTCCCCCTTCCCGCTGCTCTCCAGGTCCTTGAACAATGAATGCTAAGCACGAGCTCAGGGACTTTGCACTTGCTTCCCTCTACCTGGGACACTTCTCTCCCAGAATGGCTCACACCTTTTCTGTTTTTAGTTGCTGCTCCTATGCCACCTCCTCAGAGAAGCCTTCCTTGATTATCTTTTTCTGAAAAAGCCGCAGGGTCTTGACCTCTCTCCTTATCTGCCTTAGGTTTCTTCCTAACCCCTGGATTCCCCGAAGTGCTGCACATCTTTGTGCAGGTTTATTTATTGCCTGTCCTGTGCCACCCCCTAGGTTGGCCCCACAGGGTAGGTGCTGGTGTCTGTCACTCGTAGCAGTTTCCCAGCGGCCAGAACAGAGCCTGCACACAGTAGGTGCTCAGCACATATTCGAATGACACGGTCAATAACTGGATGGTCGTGGCAGAAGGGATTGTATTCTATGCCTGACCACACGGGGTGTTGTAAGAATTCGGTGCCAGGTCCGAGTCCTACTCTGCCGACACAGGATGCTGCTGCAGACCCTGCCCTGGGCATCACCTGTGGCTGCCTGCTGGCTCTGGGCAAGGACCTGCCTGTGTCTTGTTGCTTATTGAGAATTTCCTGTGTTCCGAGCCTTGGGTTAGGCACAGGGGATACAGAGATGAGGGTGGCCCACGCAGGCCCTTAAAATCTTCCAGGCTCATCATTGCCAAATAACAACAGAGAGAGAGGCGCGAATGTGCGAGAAGGAGGGAAAAAGAACTGGAATAATCAAGGCAGGCTTCTTGGAGGAGGAAGGGTGTCAGTTGCTACCTGAAGGGTGGGAGTCACAGGGAGGAGCCTGGAGGGAATCATAGAGTGGGGGAAGCACAGCGATGGATTTGAAGTTTTCTCTTTAGTTTCTATGGGCATTAAGCTGAGGAATGACTTCCTCATCCCTCCTGTCCTCCAACCATTTCTTCTTTCCTTCCCCATACATTGCGGTGCCCAACACAGGCCCAGCACAGAACCAGTCACTTCTGAGTCAGGCCCTTGCTGTTCCAGTAGAGCAGGGAGGGGATGGCTTGGGAAATGAGATACGTGGTTTAGGCACTTGGGAGGGTTCCTGATACAGGCTGGTGAGCTGGAGCTGCTTGGGGCTGGGAGGGGAAGGGGGCACGGAGCCCAGACCTCCACTGTGCCCTCCTCCTGGCTCTTCAAACATGGCTTGGCTGGCCCGGGGAGTGTCTGGGAGCAGGGCTTCTTCTCTATTAATGTTGACATTGATCACCTGGGAGAGAGGGTGGGAAGAGCCCAGAATCCTTCACTCACATCACATCATTCATTCACTTCCACAACCCCTGGTGGGGGGTGCCAGGCACTTGCCAGGCTGGGATGCAGAGATAGCAAGCAGAGTCTGACACGATCCCCCAAGTTGTGGTCCCTGTGGAGGAGAGGGTTGGGCTGCTGGGGTTTGAGGGAGCTAATTGGCCATCCCCCCTTTCCCCATGGACCGGGAGTCACGGGTGGAGATTGAACTATGGGCCTTGTTGCTATGCAGCAAGGTGGGGGGGGCAGCTTCCTGTTACCTCCCTGGGTCTAGGCCCTGTCCATTTGGGAGGAGACTGTCCAGCAAAGCACACCTCTGCTGGGCCAGTGTGGAGTCCCAAGGGGGATAGGAGGAGGTTCTCCCTCACTTTTCCCATTGGGGAGCCAAGCTGCCAGCTCCTTCTAGGGAAGTGTGAGATGTGGGCGATGAGGCATCTAAACAACTCGGGAGATTCAAAACAGGCTCCACTCATCCATCCACGATGCCTAGCTCTTCTGAGCATCTGGACTGGGCCACCTGCAGGGGCAAAAGTGAAGAGAGAGGACTCAAGTTCTGGAGGGCGAGTGGAAAAGCTGAGGGGAGGGAGGAGGCCTGGCTTAAGGAAGGCAGAGGTTGGGGGGTGTGCTGGGGGCGCGGCAGGTGGAAGAGCCCAGAGCTTGAGAGCAGCTCTGGGTGCGGCCCCCATCCCCGGGAGCAGAGTGCAGGGTCATTCCCTCTGACTCTGTCCTTGACTTTGGGGTTTGGGAGAATTCTCTTTCCTTAGCTTTGGGAGAATAAAAAGCAGCTTAGTGAAAAGTAAATCAGAGGTTAGTAAATCACAGTGGCTCTCTATGGATCTGGTTGTTGTTCCGTGGTTTGTGGTTCTTCCTGGCTCGCTCCCTGGTTGTGGAGGGAAGGATTTAGGTTAGACGTGAGGAAGCATGGGATCCAGATCGTTAGGACTTGGAAGGGGTCACTGAGGCAGGTTGGGGGAGTTTCTCCCTGCAGGCCTGCAGATATCAGAGAGGCCCTCAGATAGTGGGGTGCCTGGGCTGGGGGGTAGGGTAGACTGCCACCCCCCCCCACCCTGGCTCTCCTCACATCCCCTTTCATTGAAGAGGATGTTTTGAAAAATACTGTTGTGTGTGGAGATGACCATGTGCTCTTCCCTCTGCTCATCCCTCCTGCCTGTCTGGAGCCAAGGATCTGGCAGGGGGTGGAGGGGAGGAGAATACAGGGTTGAGGAGAGAGGTGGGGAAGGAGAGGGAAGGATAGAATAAGAGGCCCCCTGGGAGTGGGTGGGCACACTGGTTTAGACATGCGGCCTTCCTGGTGATTTCATCTGGGGAGGGATATGTCCCCCTCCACCAACCCCCAAACGTCTGAGGTGTGAGCTTCCCTGGCTATTTTAGATTTGGGGGGGGTGGTCTGAGGACTCGGAGCCTCCCCCTATCTGGTCCCCCTTCCCTAAGGTGGAGGCAGCCCTGTGGCGTCTGGAAGGATGGCCTTGCCTCCCCTTGCTGCCCCACCCCCGGGCTCTGTTCCTGGTGGCTCCTTTCACTTAGAGTATTTTTACTTTTCCCTTGTTCCTGTTACAGGATCAAAGGAAGGAGGGGAGGCTAAAAGAGGCAGTGGTTTGCCTAGCTCTTTGGAGATGTTCAGTGAAGGCAGACCTGGCAGGGCTGAGGGATGGAGTGGGACCCACTGCAGGCTGGGGTGGGGCCCAGTCCTGGCGGAGGGAAGCCCGTGAGCAGTCTGACCAGCTTGGGGCAGGGCCAGGGCCTTGAGGTCTTGATTCCAATCCTGCAAGGATTTGCTTTTCTTCTCACCGAGGCCTTCTTCCTCCATGTTGCCTCTGCCTCTCCCCATTGTGCGCGCGCGTGTGTGTGTGTGTTAGTGTGGTAGGTGTGGGGTGTGTGTGTGCATATGGTGTGCGCGGTGTGTGTATGTTTCTGTATGGTGTGTGGTGTGTATGTGGTTCGTGTGTGTGTGGTGTGTGTGTGTGCAGTGTGTAGCTGTCGGGTATATGGTGTGTATGTGGGATGTGGTATGTGTATGTGTGTATGATGCGTGTGCATATTGTCTGTGTGGTGTGTGTGTGGTGTGTGGTCCTTTTGTGTCTGTGTGCTGTGTGCGTGTGCGGTGGTGTGTGCGTACATGTGCCTCTGTGTGCACGTTGCTCGGCCTAGAGGGGCTCAGGCTTGCAGGAGAAGCCAGTGGCGAGCCCTCACGAAGAATCTGGAAGCCTGAGCAGGGCCCGACTGTCGGAAGCTGCTGTTCGTCGGTCTCCCGGCCTGCATCGGCCCTGCTGCGGCCTCGGCACCCAGCCTGTCGTGATGCCAGCCATCCCTCCGTTTTTCATCCAGGCCGACCAAGCCTGGACCTGCAGGGTGCTCGGGAGGACCCCTGGGCGGGCGCGGGGGGGCGCGGGGCCTGCACGGCGCTGTGTGCCTGGGGCGGAGGTCGTTGTGTGAGCGTCGGAGCATCAGCTTCCTCATCTGTGCGGGAGGGGTGGGAGTGCCAGCCGGCTCCTGGGGGTGGGAGCGCCACCCGGCTCCTGGGGGTGGGAGCGCCACCCGACAATGTAAGCCAAGCGCTTAGTATGGTGCCCTGCACGGGGCAGTACGTTGTCATTGCTCCCCAGGCCTTCCAGCCTTTGGACAAGACAACGCTTCATGGTGCAGGCCCGGAGGGGACTCCTTCCCATCCCTGTCACAACTGAAAATGCCCTGCAGGGGCAGTATGGCCCCCAGACCGCCTCCTCCTCCAACCCCTCTGTCTTAGAGATTTGGGAACCAAGGCCTTTCCAGAGGGCGGCAGGGCGGGTGCAGGACTTTGGGAGTTGTCCGAGGCTTCTCCAGTTGCTCCTGTCTGAATTGCGGTGCCCTGAGTCCCCCATAGCCCCTCACTCCCCGTGGTCCCCGTGGTCCCCGGGGAAAGCGATCTGATAAACACAGGCACAGGGAGGTGGAGGTGGAGATGACAGTTCCATCCAGGGGTAGCTGCCCCCTTCCAGCATCTTAACAGCTCTTAACTCTCAGCCTTCCCCCAAGCACTGACCGCCCCCCCCCACTGCTAGGTCACTGGCTCCTGGCTTCATGGGGGACAGTGGGATTAGGAAGCTTTCCTGCAGGCTGCCCCAGGTCTCTCCCCAAGTCTTGCCCCCTCTTGACTTGCTCTGTGACTTTGGCAGGGTTATGGGATGCCTCCGGGCTTCTGGTTCCCCTGCAGAATGGGGTGCCGGGGAATTAGTAGCTGTGTTCTTGGCCTCTGAGGAGCTAATGGGTGAGGGAACATTTTGATGAGGGGTCAGAGGTGAGGTGAGGGTTCAGAAGGCACTTGCCAGAGAAACCCAGGAGTTGAGGCTGGACTCTGGGGTGCTGTACCCTCTTCCCTCTCCTTTCCCCAGATCTGGAGCAGTCAGGGCCTTTGCGGTGGGAATTACAAGTAAGGGACAGGTGGCTCTGAGACCCCTGTTTGGCCTGGATGCAGGGATCACATCTCTAGGAAAACCTCCCAATCCAAACGCAAGCCCTTCTTCTAAATGGCTAGGGAAACTGAGGCATAGGATGGGCACGTGGCTTGCTGGTCTTCATTTGACAAGCCCATAAGGAGGGAAACCTGGGAGTCAGCCCCCCAGCCAATCCCTGACTCAGCTTCTAGCTTTTCTCCCTGTGGCCTTTTAAGTTGAGGGGAGGGAGGTTGCTGCTGGCTTTGAGCGGGAGGCTGGGGCAAGGGAAGGAACCCCAGGGGAAATTAGCCCAAATTAGCAGTAAGAATGAGGAAGAGCTGGTGTTCTCTCCTCTACCCTTGCAGATAAATATTTAATCACAACAACAATAATAATGACAACGATCATAATAATGTGCAGTAGCTCAGGCCGTAACCTGAGCCCCACTTTCAGAGGGAGGAAGTGGGGGAGAGAGGAGGAGCAGTGGAGAAATTGAGAGATAAAGACCATGAGAAAGATGGTGGGGAAGGAGGCCAAGCAAATGAAAAGGAGGCTTGCCTTCTTGAGCTTGGAGCCCCTGGGGTTACCCTCTGTCCCGGGGTGGCTGGGCAGCTGGGGTGGAAATGTGAAATTTCATTGCCTGATTCAGGAGGAGGAGTCTGAACCCGGACAGCCCCAGCTTCTTCCTGGCTGCTCACTCTAAGCGTGAGCAGCTCCCAGCTTCGTTTGTTCTGCAGGGGGCCTTGCAGGCTTTCCTTATCCCTGAGTCCCCAAGGAGCCTAAGTGTCTCTCGTTCCAGAGCGGGGAGCTGGGTTCTGCGTGGTGTTTTGCTTCTCACTACCTGTGTGACTTGGGCAAAATGCTCTCCTGCTCTGGGCCTCAGTTTCCTCATCTCTAAAATGGGGTGGGACCCTGTAGAACTGGTTTCTTGCTACTCCTTCATGTGGGTGAGTGTTGAGGAAGACCTCTCTTCCTCCCAAGTCAGTTCCAGGCTGTTCCTGGGGAGTGTGCTCTCTGATGCCCGGATTTCTGACGGCAGTGGGTACAGGCCTTGTGAAATCTTCGAACATGACCTAATTTCTGCCTCAGGCTCTCCCACTTGAACCAGAGTTGAGCAGCAGCTGGGAGAAAACCAAGTTCAGATTTGTGGAGCCTGTGGCGATAACCTCCAGCATCTCCTTCTCTCAGGCTCCTGATGAGAGATCAGAATAGCTAATGTCTTCTTTGGGCTTCTGTTTGATTCTCTCTCTCTCTCTCTCTCTCTCTCCCTTCTAAGGTTGGTAGGAGGAAAGCACTGAAGCTGTTTTCTCCTTGATGCCAAGATACGTCAAGCTAGGAGCACTCTCTTTTCACGCTCCTCCGTCAAGAACAGGCCTGCAGGACGTGGGGACCGAGACTAGCACTTTGCTTCTCCCTGGCCGCTCCCGGCTGCCTGGGAGCATGGCCCGTGTCGGCAACTGAGCACTGCCCGAGTGGCGGGGAGCACCAGCGTGGGTTACCCCGTTGGCCGCCCTCAGCCACCCTGCTGCTGAAGCTGCCCTGGAGAGACTTGTGGGAGCTGACCCACCCATGCTCACCCAGGCTGTGGGGCCAGGGGCCTGCCAAGGCTAGGAGTGGGGCCTGCCATTCATGGGTCTCTAGGGATTTCCGAGATGCCTGGGAAGACAGGCTGGGGCTGGTGGTGGGCCCAGCTGCCTCTTTGCCTGCTCCTTAGCCTTTATGGCCCCTGGGTGCCTTTCTCCCTGGGGAAGCCCAAGGGCCACCCCCACATGAATTCCATCCGCATAGATGGGGACATCACACTGGGGGGCCTGTTCCCAGTGCACGGCCGGGGCTCAGAGGGCAAGGCCTGCGGAGAACTTAAGAAGGAGAAAGGCATCCACCGGCTGGAGGCCATGCTCTTTGCCCTGGATCGCATCAACAATGACCCGGACCTGCTGCCCAACATCACGCTGGGCGCCCGCATTCTGGACACCTGCTCGAGGGACACCCATGCCCTCGAGCAGTCACTGACCTTTGTGCAGGCGCTCATCGAGAAGGATGGCACGGAGGTCCGCTGTGGCAGTGGCGGCCCACCCATCATCACCAAACCTGAACGTGTGGTGGGTGTCATCGGTGCCTCGGGGAGCTCAGTCTCCATCATGGTGGCCAACATCCTTCGCCTCTTCAAGGTTAGTGCCTGGCTGGTTGGCCCCAGAGGTGGTCTTCCGACAGCCCCAGCCCTCCACACCCAGGGTGCTGGGCCTGGCTAGTTTCTTTCTCCTCTTCCCTCCTGGACTCTGAGGAAGAGGAAGAGAGTTATTCCCCCCGCCCCCCGGAGCAGTATCTGAGAATTTGGGGGCAGTCCTGTGGTCAGAGCTTAGGTTCAGCGGAGTGAAGATGTCAGGAGGGCCCCCAGCTCCGTGGTGCTGACCATGGTGCTGAAACAGCACCCTCGCCCGGAGCTCCTTGATCAACTCAGCTCCTCTGTGGGGAATTCTGAACCAAGAGAGGAAAAGGAAGTGCTGGAAAACAACAGAAGGGAGGAGGAGATAGGGGGACAGATATGTAAAAAGACAGATAGATGGATACATAGAAATACAGGTAGACAGAAAAGGACAGAGTCGAAGAGATAGATAGGCAGAATGGAAATTCGAATGTTGGAGATTGCCGGAGACATAAAGCAAGACTTTTGTTTTGACATTGTTTTCAAATAATTGCAATGCTCAAGAAAGATATGTTTTTCGTCTAGTAGCTGAGAAAGCCCAGTGTGGCCCTCCTACTCCACCCCAAGATTATGCTTATAAAATGTGTCTTGATTTTTTTGGAGGGGGCACTGGGCTACAGCACCTGCAGAGGCTGGACGAGGACAGGGAAGGGGCCTGGCAGGAGCAGGCAGTCTCTGTTTCTCTTGCTCCCTGCCTGGAACCAAGCTTCCCTCGCTCATTTCCTTCCTTCTGCCCTTCTCTCTTGCACACCTTTCTCCCTTTCCTTCTGGAATCCTTCCCCACCCCCTCCTTGCTACCTCCCATCCTCTCTTCCTGGGGCAAGAGCTGCTGATTTGCAATTCAATTGAAGCCAAGTGCTTTGCTAAGCTGCTAAAACAACTGAAAGCTACCGGGTAGAGAGAAAAACATTACAAGCATTTTACCAATAATTATGAGCCGCTCTTCTCTTGGAGCCTGCCTTGTTTGCTCTGTGTGTTTGTGTGTGCTTGTGCTTGTGTGCGTGTGTGTGTGTGTGTAAGGGGTAGGGGTGTGTGTGTTGGGGGGGAGAGAGAGAGAGAGAGAGGGAGGGAGAATATGCTGGAGGAGGAGGAAGGAATGCACAGAGGAAGCTGCTGGGTCCCTCCTTCACCCTGGTGTCAGGTTCTCAGCCTCTGGAGGTGGCCCCTTCCCTCCTCAAAGTCTCCAGAATTAGGCACAGTGGGCTGAGAGAGGCTGTCTGGGCCCATGCAGAGTGGGAAGTGCTGAGGCCATTTGCCCAGTCCCATGATACATAGTACTTGGGGGGCATTTCTAGGGGCCTGGGTAGAATTGGGGATGAATGGTGTAGAAGGCCATCAAGATGGGCAGGGGGGTGGGGGTGGGTGGGAAAGAAAGAGAGTTAGAGTTGTCCTGTCACAGCATGGGGTGGGGGTTGGAACTTTCCGGGGTCATGTGCCATGTGGTTCTCACTTATGGGCCTTCTTCCTGGAGTGTTGGTTTTACGTGATGATCAAGATGGAAACACTATCTTAATTTTCAAGCAAATGGATGCATTATGAAGAATGCCAGATTAAGATGAAACAGAAGGCTTGAAGGAAACCTTGCCCTTGCAGTAGACGATCAGAACAACCCCTATGGGGCTGTACTGCCAGACGTCATTCCTCGTAGATGGTTTGGGAACGGGTAGCCTGGTCCAGGTCTCCCACCTGTGCTGTTTTGCATTGAGGAGTGGAGACCCAGAGGGGAGGAGGAAGCAGGGCTCAGCTGCCCAGGCCCTGGCCTGGCGGTGGCTTAGGCTAGCTGAGTCATCGCTTCAGCCCACCTGCCCCAGGCCTGAGAGGTGAGGCCACCTGGGGCCATCAGCAGAGGGGATGAGCCCCAGACTCCTTGTCAGTCTGTCTGGGTGGGGCCTAGACCCCTGTCTTAGAAAAGGCCAAAAGTTTCCTTATTGGAGCTTTTTATTAAACGCTTTCGGTGACTCTGGGTGTTTCAGAAGACAGCCTGATGGGGCCCTCATGGCTGTGACCTCAGTGAGTGACCCCGCCTGCCCCGCCATCTCCCAGGGGCGAGCCAGTGCCCACTTCATAGGGAGGTGGAGAGGCTCAAAGGAGTGGAGAAGTGTCACGACACAGGGTAAAGTCTCCAAGAATAGGATCCGTGAGTGTTAGGACTTAAAGCATGTTCTTGGAAATGTGGCTATTTTGGGGTGGGGCATCCAGTGACCCCACATGGGAGTGCACTTTGACTTCTAGTCCCTCTCTGGTTGGGGAAAGGTCTCTGGTGGGATGAGGGTGACTCACCAGCCTAGGGGCTCCCAGGTGTTCCTTTATCTCTGCCCATCTGGTCACCTAGGAACATGGCCGAGGCCTCAGTTTCATCTGTGCCTCCTCAAATTGCAGAGAGATGAGGGGGATGGGGCAGGGGGTCAGGAGTCTCCCTGGCTGCACAGAAAGCGCGATGGGACTGGGAGGTAGAGGCCTGGGGAGGAGAAAAGGAATGGCGGGCAGAGGGGGCATGTTGGAAAGGGAAGGGCAGGGCAGGGGAGATGGGGAGAGAGCCAGAGGGAGCCAGTCATCTGTGGTCTGCATTCCCTGTGTTCCTTTTAACAGCGTTAATGTTCCAGGCTGGTGACAAGAAGGCTCCTCAATAATTAAACTGATAGAAATGAGAGGCTGGGTGAGAAACTTAAAAGCCATTTACAGAGGCAAAAAGGTTAAATTTTGGTGGTGGTGGGTGGGGGGAGTCGGGAGCAGGAGCCCCTGGCTGGAGTCAGGGGAGGGGCGCCCAGGCCGGGGCAGCTCCTGTGTCAAGTGTCTCTCTCAAAGGGCACCGCTGCGGCCCCAGCCCCGCTCTGCCATGGCCAATAAGTGGGGCCTGCTGGGAGCTTCCACCAGAGGCTCTGATTATAGCTCCCCTTCCTCCAAAAGGTGAATTTCCTGTGCGCAGCTCAGAAAGGAGCTCTGGGCTTGGGGGTACAAGACGTGATTTCCTCCCTGGCGAAAGCTAACGGGGTGCTGTCGGGGTCAGGGTGTGAGCAAGATTCAAAACTAGTAGCACTGGAAGGGACCAACTCCCCATCATACAGATGTGGAATCTGAGCCCCGATTAATTGTCAGGGCAGGGCTGGAAGTCAGGTCCCCTCCTCCCAGGCCTGACTCCTTCCAGAATGTCTGTCCAAATAAACTGGGTTGGAAAGTGGGACCCAGGCCTTCATGGGGACCAGAAGCCCTGACTCTGGGAAGTTGTGAGTCTGACTTGACAGCTTATATCCCTTACTTCCTGTTCCCATCCTCTTCCTTCATCCTCATTTTGGCTCTCTCTTCCTGGGATGGGGAATATTGATGGGTGTAAAGAATACGTTTTGGAAGAGATCCTAAAGGCCGAGGATGTGGCCTGTGCAATACTATGTTGGGACAGCCCAGGTTCTGCAGCCAGTTCGGTCTGGGTTTGAATCTTCTTTCCACCGGACTTCCTTCACCTCCATTCACCCTATAGGTCATTTACACCATAGTGTGAATAAGCCAATAAGATCTTTTCCCGAGAGCAGCCATTGCTGCGGGGAGAAAGAACATATCAAGTGCCTTGGAAGGAAGCAGTTTTCAAATCCCAGACTTGTAAGAGCGAGAAGGATTCAGAAATCATTGCATTGAGTCCCTCATTCATTTGCAGCAGACAGAAAAGCTGAGGCTTGAAGAAGGGGGTGTGGCTATCCAGCATGGTGGTTAAGAATTTGGATGCTCGGGCCAGATAGTCTTTGCCACTGTGGCTAATGATTTCTCTTGTTTGTGCCTCTGTTTCCTCATGTGTAAAATGGGGATGAGAACGGCCTCGTAGGCCAGGTGGGAGAATTAAGAATTAATGTCCAGAGCAGGCCTAGCACGGTGCCTGGCACACAGTCAGCCCGCAGGAAATGTCACTGCACAGCTTGTCGAGGGGCCTGAAATCAGCATGAGAGACTCCATTGATGTGGAAGAGGCTGGAGCGGGTGGGCAGTGACAGATGGTGACCTTTGAGGCTGATCCTGGAGAGGCCCCACCATCTGCTGGGTCTCTTGTGTCTTCCTGCAGACTGAGCAGCCAACCTAACTTTCAGAGAACGAGCTATGTCTCGCTGTCACACAGTGGGGCATGGGAGGAAGGAGTGGAGGGAGGGTAGAAGGGGGCAGGCAAGAGAGGGGGCGGAGGGGACATCGGTGAGCGGGGCGGGGGGGGAGGGTGGAGATGGGCAGGTGCCCCAGTTTCCTAGGAGAGGCTGGGCCAGGGGCGCTGCTGAGCTATATTATCCCTTCTGTGCACCCTCCTCCCCCGCCTCCCCGCCTGGCAGTGTGATGCTCTTGACCCACGTGGGGCCGTGAGTGCTGTAAAGGTTTGTGGCTTGCTTCTGGAGAAAGCTGCCTGCCTGGTGCTTGGCTCGTTCTACTTCTCAGCGCCTGGCCCAGGACTCTGGGGGAAACTTTGTGGCTTAGATAACACAAGATGTTCTGTTGAGGATGTGGCTTTGTGTCTTCAAACTGTTTTCACTGCACAACCAGGAGGAACTTTCGAGAGAGTCCATCCACACTCCCAACAGCTTGCCCCTATCCCTTGAAGACAGCTTCATCCTTCCAGCGCCCAGGCCAAAAAACTTGGTGACAGCTTTGACCACCCTTTTTCTACTGTCAGCAAACCCTATAAGGCTTTCCTTTCAGAATGTGTCCTAGATGTGACACCCCCACCCTTCCCACCCCTGGAGCCTCTCCCCCAGACCACTGCAGGAAACTTCTCTTCTTCTCCCTGATTTGGGCCTCTCCACAGCCAAACCTTTGCTCAGGGGCCACAGCGATCTTTCTAAAAGCCAGATGGAATCTACTCACCCCTATTAAACCTTTCACTGGTTTTAGATCAAAATGCAAACTTCCAAACTCCTGCCTCTCTGAGAGGCTCTGTGCTACCTGGCACCCTGACCACATCTTTTGTCTCTCTTGGGTATACTCCACACACTCATACCATTTTCCTTATGGTCCTTGATGACACTATTTTCCCCACCACAGGGCCTTTGCACCTGTTGTCCCCTCTATTTCAATGTTCTCCCTTGACTCTCTGAGGCTAGATCCTTCTTATTCAACCTTAAGCTTAAATGGACTCCCTTCAGGGAAGCCCCCCCGCAATTATTCTGTCTTGTTTCTTCATCTTTCCTTTTATGGCACTCATCACAGTTTGTATTCCTGTCCATATTTCCTCATTTTCCTGTTTGCTGTTGGCTTCCCCCCTAGACTAGGGGTTAGCAAACTACAGCCCAAGAGCCAAATCTGGCCCACCACCCGTTTTTGTGTGACCCATGAGCTAAGAATAGTATTGGTATTTTAAGTGCTTGAAGAAAAAAATCAAAAGAATCATATGTCACGACACAGGAAAATCATGTGGGATTTAAATTTCGGTGCCCATAAATAAAGCCCTATGCCAGGGCTCGTCTTGATCCTCACAGCAACCCCCAGGGGTACAGTTGTTATCCCCATTGTACAAATGGAGAACTGAGGCCCAGAGAAGCTAAGCAACTGCCCCAGGTCACACAGCTGGTGTGGTGGAGCTGGAATACAAACCCAGGCTGTTTGGCCCCGAAGCCACCCATTTTGCCAGTCTGCGCTCCTATTGCTTGGCCATCAGATAGACTTGGGTTTTACACCTGGCCTGATACTCACTGTGGGGCCTTTCTGAGCCTCAGTGTACTCACGGGCATGCTGGTATTCACCTGGCAAAGGTGCTAATGTGTACAAAGCCCTTAGTTGGTGGTTAGGGGACGCTGGTGTTACCTGAAGGTTTTTTTTTTTTTTTTAAGATTTTATTTCTTGGGGCGCCTGGGTGGCTCAGATGGTTGAGCGTCTGCCTTCGGCTCAGGTCATGATCCCAGGGTCCTGGGATCGAGTCCCGCATCGGGCTCCCTGCTAGGCGGGGAGCCTGCTTCTCCCTCTGCCTCTGCCTCTCTCTCTCTCTCTCTCTGACTCTCATGAATAAATAAATAAAACATTTAAAAAAAAAAGATTTTATTTCTTTATTTGACAGAGAGAGACACAGCGAGAGAGGGAACAGAAGTGGGGGAGTGGGAGAGGGAGAAGCAGGCTTCTCGCCGAGCAGGGAGCCCAACATGGGGCTCGATCCCAGGACCTTGGGATCATGACCTGAGCCAAAGGTAGACGCTTAATGGTTGAGCCACCCAGGTGCCCCTACCGGAAGGGTTTTGATAGATGTTAGTGTTTGTGAGGTGCTGGGTCCCTGGAGGGGTGGGGGAGGAGTGGGCAGTGGGGCTTGCTGAGGGTGACTATCAGGGGCTGCTTCCTCAGGTGGGGAGCACATAGCCCTTGTTTTTACTGCGTCCCTCTTTCCCCCAAGCACTGGGTGTCCCTCTGTGGTGAGCATCCTGGAAGGGGGACCTCAAGACAAGGGTCAGGCTGGAGCCTGGACAGAGAGGGGCGGGAGGTGGGGGGAGGGGACACATGGCACCGGGAAGTAGCTGCAGCCCCAAGGGGGAGGCTCAGAGCCCCCCACCCCTGCGACTACTCCTCTGCCCATTGTCTCTGTGCCCTCTGAGCTCTGTCCAAACCACCTGAACGTTGCCCATGGTGGAGGGGTTCGAGGGGTACCCCCGCCGTACAGTCAGATACTGGGGAGACAGAGGTGGCGGGAGGACGGGTGGGTAGGGCTGCTGGGGTAGAGGTTGTGTGGCTTCAGTGGTTTTCAAGCCCGGCTGCTTATCACAGTCCCCCAGGGGAGTTTACTAGAGCATTCAATTCCTCAGCCTCCAGGGGGCTGATGAGACCTGAAGGCCAGGCTTGTGTTTGGACACCTGCCGGGAGGCTTGGTTGACCACCAGACCCAGGTGCTCTGAGTCAGTCTAGTATTCCCCCCTCCACCTGGCTTCCCTAGGGGGCACCCTGCTCACCCTGCAGTCCTCTCAAGCCTGTTGCCTCCCAGGTGCCCCCCGGGCTTGCAGACCAGCTCTGAACACAGGAGGTTTGGGGGTGGAAGGTGGGATTCTGCTCTGGCGACTGGACTGGCAAACAGGCTCCTTACTGTGAAACTAAAAGGAGAGAGAGGGTCCTCCAGGGTGACTTCCCAGAAATGCCCCGGGAGGGAGGCCTGGGGTCTCCTGGAGTCCAGGTAGGAGCTGACAGGGTCCCTGGGTGAGGTGTGGGGCTTTGCGGAGGGGCTGAGGTGGAACTGAACTTGGGGAGGCTCAAGTTCACGACTGCTGGCATCTCGCTCTCTCTCCTGTCTGGACCTCGGCTTGCCCATCTCTAAAAATTAATTCCCCACCCCAGGAATTCAGATTAATTGGTCTGAGATGGGGCTTGGGTTCCCCAGGTGATACCCACGTGCAGCCCAGGTGAAGAACTACCGCTCTAAGCAACCTTATAAAACAGGACACAAAATGGAGTAAGGCCTAGCCCTGGTGAGCTTCCATGTTTGAGAGGGAAGACAGGCAGTGAACAGGTAAAACAGATAAATATCTCACGGGGAGGGGCAGTTCCCTGCAGAACGAAGCAGGGAAGTCACTAGAGAGGTGAGGGAGAGGGGGACCAATTTAGATGGCATGGTTGGGGGTGGCTTTCCTGAAGAGGGGACATTTGTGCAGAAGCTCGAATAGAGTAAGGGGGGGGGTTGCCCTATGGATATCTGGAGGAAGAGTGTTCTACGTAGAGGGAACAGCAAGTACAAAGGCCCTGGGGCAGGACTTTGCCTAGTTATTGACCTAGGAACTCAAGAGGGAGGACCAAGACAGTCCTGGGGACGGGGTGGGGTGGGGTGGACCAAGGGGGTTCCAAAACCCACATCCTGATCCTTATTACTGCAAAGCGTGTTGTGGGAGGGGGATCAGCAGGAGTCTGATGGCCTTGGGCAATCCCTGGGCCTTTTAGGACCTCAGTTTCCCTACGTGTAAAATAGGCAAGTGGTCCCTGCACTGTCCTTGTGGAGCCACGGAGGCGATGTGGGAGGATCTATAAGGGCAGAGCCTGAGCGAGAGGCTCATTCTTTCCCTGGGCTCCCATCCTGCTGCCTCTTCCCACCCATGCTCGCACTGTCCCTTTTCCACACCCCCCCCCACCCCAGCCTGAGGAAGGAGAGCTGGAGACAGGAGCAAGGCAGGGCCAGCCAGACTGGGAGGCGGCAGGGTGCAGTGGTGAAGGCATGGGCTCTGGGGCCAGATGGCCTGGTTTCAAACCCCTGCTCTGCCATTTATTACCGGGGGGGGGGGGGCACCGCTCGCTGCCTCAGTTTCCTTATCTGTGGAATGCCAGAAACCCACGTCACAGGGCACTGGGAAGATTACATGAATGCATTGCAAGTGCTCGGGGCAGAACCTAGCATGTAGGCTGCAGATGGCAGCTCTGGATGGCAGATGGCAGTCGTGGGCAGCCAGGAGCACTCACTGGCCTTGGCGGCAGCCACATGCTGGGTAGCTCAGATCTTGGCCCCAGGTCACTCCGCCTCTCTGGACCTCGCTCATCTCATCTGTGAAATGGGCAGAATTACATGTACCTTTCAGGGTGAGGATGTGGAATAATGCAGTGAGGAGCTGGTGGTGTGGTGGGTGCTCAGTAGGGCTCAGGAATGTTAGTCCTCATCTGCTGACAGCATCCAAGAGGGGGCTCAAGGGGGAGGGGGTGTGGTCTGAGCCATGCTGGCTGGGGAGCTGGGCAATGCCGAGGGGCGGATCGCTGGCTTCTGGCAGAGGGATGACTGGTGAGTGTACTGAGTGTCCCCAGTGTGATGGTCCTGGGGCTCCCCTGACCCTCACTGAGAGGTGTGGGGGATGCTGGCGTGATCTCCGGCTCCCCACTCAGGGGAGGGCTGTGGGGCCTCTTACCACTGAGGCCTCCCATAGCTCAGGGACCTGCCTTCTGGGTCTCGCTCTGCTGCCAACTCACTGTGTGACCTTGGGAGGAACGAGGGCATTGGATCAGGCGGGCTGACCCCACTCCTCTACCCCGTGGCCTCTCCTGCGGAAGGAGCGCTGAGCTTACTCCCCAGTGGTCAGGTTGCCACAGGATTGCCACGGGCCCCGTGACCTTTCTGGTCGTGTCTCCGGTGGAGTCCCGACTGCCTCAACCCTGCATGTTCTCTGAGCCTGTGCCGTGCTTTCCAAAACCTGCCTTGGGGATTTTCCTGGCTGTGTGCTCCTCCTGGAATGCCCCTCTTGATGTCTGATGGGCAGAGTCAGACTCCTCCTTCAAATGCTGACTCAAAATCCAAGACTTTCCTGATCTTTCAAGGACGGAGGTGATCCTGGGGCACATGGGGCCCTTTGTGTGGCTCTTGTGGGTCTCCCTCAAGTCCATGGGCTTGTCGAGGGCAGGATTGGGCTGGACCCCTCTTGGTCGTCCCCTTCCCCCAGTGCCAGGCCCGGTCTGTCAGTGCCAGGGAGTTCCACCAGGTGTGGAACCGTGTGTGAGGGAGCTGCGCCTGCGGCAGGGGTGGGGCCCACACTCTCCGAGGAGTTATGCTCACAGTACCTCCCCCTGCCGAACCCTGAATGAGCTGTTTGCTTTTCAGTTTCCTCCCAATTTATTAAACTAGCATTTTTATGACCTGGACATCTTGGAAATGAAAAGAAGGCAAATTCTACTTTATATGCCAATTGACCTTTACGCTTGCCACTTGGCTCAGGGGCCTGGGCTGGGGCGAGGTGATGAGATGCAGGCTCCAGCCTCCAGGCTCTGGGGTGGCGGGGCAGAGTGGTACCCCGGAGCTGTGTTGGGGGCAGGGAGGCAGGGCCCCCCTTGGCCCCCAGCCCCTGCCTCATTCTGTGGGACTCTGGCTTTCTCTGCTTCCCTCTCCTATTCTCCCCACATCTCTCTCCTTGCTGGCCTGTATACCTTCTCTGGCTCTGCCTGGGCCACTCTCTGGATCATGTGGGGGCCTCATCCATGGTTAAGGCCAAGAGGTAGGAGTGGCCCACAAGCTCACCAGGTCCTGCACAGGTGTGCCCCAGCCTCACTGGCCACTCTGGCCATCTGCCTGCCTCACCCCTTGATTATGGCCATCTGCATCTCAGGACTGAGCGCTCCCTGGTGGGCACCCGACCCCTCCAGATCCCCCTTCCTGACTCAGATTGTCCCCCTCAACCCCAACATAGTTCCAGAAATTTCCCCTTGATTGAAAATGTGGCCTGGCTGTGGGCAGCTGCGGCTCCAGGCTCTGCTCTCCTCGCCTGTGGGGTGGCCGTGGGCCGGCTCTGCGAGAGGCCCAGGGTAGTGGGGAGGGGCTCAATCACTGGGATGTGACGCTGTTTCAGAAGGGCAAATCCTGGCTCTGCCCCTCCTGGCCATGGGACCTGGGGCAGGTCCTGTGAGCTATTTGGGCCTGTTTGCAGATCTGTGAAATGGGGAGGACGGTTGTGAGCGTGAAATGGGACAAGGCAAAGTGACTGGCCCAGCGCCTGGCGTGTAGTAGGTGCTCAGGAAACAGTAACTGTGGGAAAGTATGCTCATGCGGGAGTGGGAGGCTGGATTCTTCTCCCTATCCCCTTCTTTCACTCTCTCACTCCTGGACCTGAGTCCTCCCCAGGGTTTAGTTTTTCCTGGGGCCCACTGAGAGGTGTCCCAGGATGACACGGGAGGCAGGAAGCGCAGGTGCAGTGAGGGTGGGACCAGGCCTGGCTGCCTGCTCCCCAGCCATCCCCAGGGGCCTAGGAGGAATTTAAAACTCATTAAGGCTGAAGTATGCTGGAGGAGCCCGCTGAGCACCACCCCCGCACTGTGCAGGAGCAGCAAGGGGCCCTAAGGGTCCTCTGGTGTCTCTGGCCAGGGCTGCAGGGTAGAGAGACAGCACTTACCTCATTCTCCATCCCCCGCCGCCGGGGGTTTTGGGGGAGGTCCCGAGGGAGGCCTGGCAGCATTAACCTCAGTCAGGGTCAGGACTGTGGGTGTTTGTGTTCAGTGCAGTTGCCTCCTGCCCTCTGAGTTCAGGTCCTGAGAGCTGTCAGGGGATCCAGTGTGCCCCCTCCTCCCTCCCGCGGTAGCAGAATGGAGAGGGCAAGGCTAGACCCTTAGGAAGGACTTTGGGTGGAAGACACCCCTCCCTCCCCCCTCAGGGGAGACATTTGAGGGTTAGGACTGGGCCCCACCCCCCGGTGTGTGCGGGAGGCCTGGCTTCCAGGATCAGGTCTGTTCTGAGGGGGGATGGGGGAAGTGGGGTGCACAAAGCTTTCACAAAGGAGCCTTTTATCCAAGATGAGTGGCATCTCCCATGTGGGCCTGACAGAAAAGGGGTTCCTCTCTCTCACAAGGCATCATGAATTTTATTACCCCCAAATTTCAAGCATATGGAGAATTATAGAGCCTAATAAACTACCCTGTGCCCACCACCTGGCTTGGTCAAATATTGATGTTTTGCCCAAAAGTATCAACATTTGTTTTCATTTTGAGAACAAAAACATGCCAAAGGTCATCAGAGGCCCTGCGTGTACCTCTTTGTGCCCCTCCTCTGCTTCCTCCTCAGGCAGCCACTGCCCTGTCCTGTACGGATTGTTTCTTTTTTATTTTTTAAGATTTTATTTATTTGTCAGAGAGAGAGCATAAGCAGGGGGAGGAGCAGGCAGAGGGAGAAGCAGGCTCCCCGCTGAGCAAGGAGCCCAATGCGGGGCTCGATCCCAGGACCCTGGGACCATGACCTGAGGCGAAGGCAGATGTTTAACCGACTGAGCCACCCAGGCTCCCCTGTATGGATTGCTGCTAAGTCTTTTAATTACTGTGTACTTAAACATAGTTTTATTTTGCATGTTTTATGCTTGCTGAAAATGTGATCGTCTTGCATGTCCTGCGGCTTGCTGGGTTTGCTCGGTATCACATTGCTCCTCAGTGGCCTAGTTCCTTCTCTTGGCCGTGTAGTTCCCCACTGGAACAGTGCCCCGTGCATTTACTTGTTCATTTGCTGTGGGCATCTGGGCAAGTTCCCTGATGATCTTCCTGGTTCCACCAACGGTGTTGCACAACCATCCTTGCCAGTCTGTCTTTGTGTTCTTGGGAGAGTTTCTTGTGGGTTGCACCCAGGAGCGGAATTGCAGACTCATGGGGAATAAGCCTCCTGAACTTTCCCAGAGGCTGCCAGGCTGCTCTCTACATTGTATGCAAGGGCGCTGATTTCCAAACCTGCCTCCCCATTGGAACCTCCTGGGGCTTATTAAAACACAAGTTTTCACCAGGTGCCTGGGCCTACACAGCCTTGCTAAGGGGACTCTCAGGGTGTGAAGTCTTATTTCACCAAGCTCCTGGGGGCTTTGTGGACCTGCATTCGGAGGTGCCTCGCCTGGGTCTGCCACTCACTTGCTGTGCAACTTTGGGTGAGTTGCTGGATCTCTCTGAGCCTGGGTGTCCTCCTCTATAAAATGAGGATAATGATAAATGGTGAGGACTCAGTCAGGGTTGGCCCTTGCCTCCCCCGGGATCAGCTTGATGTTTTGAGGCTTGTGATGTGCCCAGGGTTGCCACAGCCTGACTAGGCTCTTGTGTCATCCAGGGGAGGGTCGTACCTTCTTGACTCCATCTGTGAAGTCAAGCTTGGATTCACTGTTTTACTCAGCAAACATGACGGACCTCTGCTTTGTGCAGACCATGCTCTAGAAACCCGGTGTAGGGGTCAAGGCCCCTGACTTCGGGAGTCATGACAATGAGATGAGGGCTTTCATGGGGTGGATGAGGTGCCCTTCACCAGCCTGGTAGGGGGTATCAGAAAAGGCTTCCTATAGGAGGGCAACTAGCTGAATAGCCAGGATACAGTGAGCTGGGTGGGGGGCTGTGCTGGCCAGCAGGGGAGGGCCTTCCAGGCAGAGGGACCTGGAGTCTGAAGGCCTGGTGGCGAGAGGGAGAGCCTGGTGCTTGTGTGGAGGTCGGCTGTCTCGCTTCGGGCACTGCCGAGGCTTGGGGTGACACGGTAGGACCCGGGGCCTGACACAGGCGCCGACCTCCTGGCAGTGGTCGCTCTGAGGCCTCAGGTGGCAGCTGGAAGGGGGTTTATGGGAAGCCTGAAGTGTGAGGAAATGTTAAGTGCCTTCTAAGTACTTTGATTATTTTAAATTGCTTAAGTGGTTTCTAAGAGGGTCCTAAGTATCCCGGGGACACAGACACAAAATCAATTAGGAAAGTACAACAAGCCTCCATGAAGGGAGAGTTAAGCCCCCTCGCCTGCCTGCCCTCCCCCATGCCCACCTAGGCCTGGTTCTGGCCCTGGCCAGTCAGCCTGGATCAGGACTTCTCCTCTCACCTCCAGCATGAGGCGGGGAAGCCCCCAGCCTCTGTGCTGGGCCTTCCTGGCCTTGAGTCCTGGCTTCTTTCTCAAGCATTTTGAGAGGTGGGGGGAGAGGAAGATGTGTGTGGAGGGGTAAGGGTGGGAGGCAGAGAGAGGGATTGTATGTGGAGGGGCCTGAGGGGGTCTCCTTTAAAGATGCTTCTCTCTCCTGAATGTGCCTTTTATCCAGGGGCCCTGGAGTCCCCTAAGCCTATAGTATTATTTCTGAAGTGCATCATACATTCCCACGGGCATTCGAAGGAAGCCAAGTACATACCCCAGCCCCACCACGGAGGCAGCCACTGCTTCCTTTCAAAGAGGGCTCGGGGCTGGACTCGGGGCTGCCGTGTTGCACACTCGGGGGGCGCCATTCACTAGTGTATCAGGGGAATGCTTGCACACCTGTGTTTTCCTTCGTGTTCACACGACCGCAGCACCTGTGTGGTGACCTTGGGGATTGTTCAGCGGTGAGTAAGGAGCTTGTCCTTTGTATGACCACACAGTCCTCTGTGCTTCCGGTCTCCTTGCGACGGACACTAGGTGGTTCCCAACCTTGCCAGTTTGTGAGCAGGCTGAGTTTGTGCATCCACCCCCCTGCAAATCCCCAGAGTGCCGGGTCAAAGGGCCAGTGTAGTTGTAATCTCTTGGCCTCCTGCCAGCCAGGGGTGAGGCCAGGACTCCCTGGGGCTGGGTCTCCACCTCTGCTAGCTGCTGGGAGGGGCTGGGAGGAGGCCCCATGGCTGATGCTGACCTGGCCTCTGCAGCCTTGTGTAGCAGATCGTGGGGAGCAGGGACCCCAGTCCTTAGCTCAGGAGCTGCCCAGAAGAGTGAGTGGGCCCTCCTTCACTCTGAGTCCGTGTGGGGCAGGGTGGGGGCAGTCCCAGGCCTCTGTGCAGGTCCGGCAGGAGCAGGAGGCCCTGGACTCCTGGGCCTCCATCCCACACATGCTCTAGGAAGGTGCTGAGAACTGGCAGGGGTGGGGGTGACCATTGCTGTCCCGGCTTGGTTGTCTGCCGGCCCATCCCCCCGCCCCCATCATTCAGGTGCGACTACTAGCAAAACCGCTTTCATGCCCATACTCTGCTGTCTTTGGACTCCATGACTGCCTTGTGTATCCGCCTAACAGATGCAGCTCGGAGGGGTGGTGACTCCTTGGGTCCCGCAGCCGCTCAGGGCTGGAGTTTGGCTGGTCCTTCGCCTCCCTGGCTCCTCAAGGAGCACTCCCGTCCCAGGCCTGCACATTATGCTCATCCCTCCATCTGCACCTTGGTTTAGACACTTCTGTCTGCTGGGAGGGCCCACCTTCTGTTCTAACCAGCCTTGGGCCCTTGACAAAAATCACTCAGACTGTCAGCTTCTCCATTTTCCCATCTGCACAATGCATCCAGACCCAGTTTCACTGAATACTTTCTGAGGGTGGTGAGGCAGGAGATTTCCCACTTCTTCCCGGAGGGCCTCAAAACTCTCCTTTTGGGGGGCTTGAAACTGTTCTTCTTGGGGCGCCTGGGTGGCTCAGTTGGTTAAGCGACTGCCTTCGGCTCAGGTCATGATCCTGGAGTCCCTGGATCGAGTCCTGCATCGGGCTCCCTGCTCGGCAGGGAGTCTGCTTCTCCCTCTCCCGCTCCCCCCTCTTGTGCTCTCTCTCTCTCTCACTCTCTCTCTCAAATAAATAAAAAAAAATCTTTAAAAAAAAAAAAAGAAAGAAACTGTTCTTCTTGTTTTCTATGTAAATTTTCCAGGTAATACATCCTCTGAAGTATCAAGGAATCCGCTGCCTTCTTTCTTCCACCCCAAGGTACACAGTGAGATGCAAGAAAAGCCTTGTCACCCGGAGCACATTGTACATATTTATTATATTAATTTTGCATAATTCACCAAACTCTCTTTGAAAGAGATGTGGCTTCCCTTACTGAAAACCCTCTTTATTCTTCCCCATTCTTCACATCCAGTTTCAAACCTCCTCCTCCTCTGGGACCCTTCCTGCCCTCACCAGTCCTCACCTGGATGGGCTCCAACTCCCCTTAGTCCGTGCTGGTCCCAGAGCTTTCTTTCCTTCTAGCCTCCCCGCCAAGAGAGACCCTGAGGTTAGGGACTGTGTCACCTATTTCTTTTGTGGGTCTCCACAGAAGCTAGAGGGATGAGTTGAAAAATATATTTTTTAAAGATTTTCTTTATTTATTTGTCAGAGAGAGAGAGAGAGAGAGTGTGTGAGCATGAGCAGGGGGACCGGCAGGCAGAGGGAGAAGCAGACTCCCTGCTGAGCAGGAAGCCCGATGTGGGACTCCATCTCAGGAGCCTGGGATCATGACAAGAACCGAAGGCAGACGCTTAACTGACTGAACAACCCAGGCCTCCCAAGTCGAAAAATATTTTTAACAGAAAGATGTCAATGTGAAAAAAAAAAAATTCTCTGTTCCTAAAAGAAATCAGGCACAGAGCCGGCTGGAACTGAGGCAGCAGGTACTTGCTTTGACAATGAACTTTCCCCTATTTCATGAGTGATCAAATGAGTGGGTTTTGCTCCAATTTGTACAGTGGTCTTTGGCAACGTTGAAGGAGGAAGTGGCTTTTTCCTTAGCTTTTGTTGGGTTTCCAGTTTAATTAAAAATATGTATGTTTTCTGTACAGCTTGAGATTCAGCATGTATGATTTTGGGAACTTTCAGGCACCTGCTGTCGGCAGCTTCTGAGCATTTCTCAGAAACTGTGGTAGGGCCTTAGGGCCCGGAGTAGAATAGGAATCGGGGGGACAGGGGTCACTCAAAACCACTGATAGTGTACGATCTTTCACAGTTACTTCTTGGTCATTCCACACGACCGACAGTCCTACAAAGATGTCCTACTTTACATGAAGAAACTGAGGCCCACAGAAGTTAATATGTGGGGCCACCTAGCTAGTCAGAATCAGAGCTGGGCTTAGAACCAGATTCCCAGCCCAGTGCTTGCCCTTGCACACTCCTGAATGTCACGGGCAGGTCCTTTGAGGCCGCCCGCTCTTAGTGTGGGAGTCTGCGGGTGGTGTCAAGGGGGTTTGTAGGCTGGCATCGTGTCGGTCTTCCCTCGGCCCCGTGGAGCACAGGATAGTCAGCTCTGGGTTCCTATGTATGAGTGTGGCCCCATGGCCCCTGACTCCTTCCTGTTGGTGCTGTTATAAAAGCCAACGTGTTCATTGCAGAATTTGGAAGAAAATAGCAGAGCCTAAAGACGCAAATGAAAATTGCCCACTCATCCTACCATCCAGAGTTAAAAACCTGAAGCGTGTGTGTGTTTCCTTCTAGCCTTTCTTGTGTATAATTTATGAAGTTGCGACCATAACATCTCTGTGGTTCTGTAGCCAGCTTTTGCCCACCAGCCTACAGTTGGGAGCATTTTCCACTCTCCTCAGTCTTTGAAACATGGCACGTAATGGCTACGTAATCCCCCATCAGGGGTTTTAAGGCTGGCGGGGTGTGGTTTCTGGGCTGCTCCCTCTGCCGTGTCTGTGCCTTTCCAGTGGGCTGTCTCTCCATGAGGCAAAGGAACAGTGAAGGCTTGGGTGCTGGGTGGTGGGGAGCAGGAGGTGGGTGGGTCCTACCTAATTGGACCGGTTATCCTGGGAGAGACAGGTGCTCAGGTGAGCTCTCTGAGAGGGTGGACGGGAAGGTGGACATGGCAGGTGGAGCGTGGGCGGCAGAGCCAGGTGGCCCCAGTGATGCCATGGGCATGGGACACCAGGGCCTGGAGAGACATGCTCAGCTCAACTACAGGCATGGGGCTGAGAGGTTGTGGCTCCCACTTGATTCCCGCTCAGGATGGAAGCCCCCCAAAGCCCCAGAAATGAAGCTCAGGGATTCCAATCTAGGGTGGTGGAGGAGGGAGGGGGTGGGCTGGGGGCCAGGCTGCCACGGAGGGGAAATGACCTCACCCGTACCATGTGCTGTGGACAGGTGGGAAGTGTGGCCGGGGATGTCTGGAGAAGGAGGTAGAAGACCCTGGGCTCCCAGGGTGGCTTTGCCTCAGCGGGCCATCTGGCTGCCCTCCACCCCAGTTCTTCCCTCTGGCCCTTGCCCCTTCTGCTTTGGTTCCCCTGCACCACTCCCTAAACCTCCCAAGGTCTGATCTGCTGGCTTCTGCTTCTGCTGTTCCCTCAGTCCCTGAAGAATGCTCTGTCCACCTTTTCTTTCCTCTACATTAAAAGACAATTGGGGCACCTGGGTGGCTCAGTTGGTTGGGCGACTGCCTTTTGCTCGGGTCATGATCCCGGAGTCCCGGGATTGAGTCCTGCATCGGGCTCCTGGCTCAGTGGGGAGTCTGCTTCTCCCTCTGACCCTCTCCCCTCTCATGCTCTCTCACACATTCTCTCTCTCTCAGATAAATAAATAAAATCTTTAGAAAAAAATAAAAGAAAATTGAAGTTTAACTTATATACAGTAAAATACACACGTTTCAGGTGTACCACTTGATGCGCTTTTAATAAATGCATGTACCTGTATGAACATCAAGACCGAGAACATCTTCAGTACCCTAGAATGTTCCCTTGAGCCTCTCCTAGTCAATAGCATTGCTTCCCCAAGGCTAATCACTAGCCCGACTTCAAACAGCATAGATTATTTTCATCTGGCTTTGAGCTTCATATAAACAGAATCATAGAGTAAGCCTTTTGTGTCCGGCTTCTTTCACTCACATTGTCTGGGAGATTCATCCATGTGGTTGGTATTGTTCTTTTTCCTCGCTCTGTACTATTCCATTGATTGCTTAGTTTATAATTTTTTTACCCATTCTGCTTCTGCTGGACATCTGGGTTGAATCCAGTGATTGGCTATTATGAATAAAGCTACTCTGAGTATTTGTATACACATCTTTTAGTGGACATAAGCACTCATTTCATATATGTATATATATACATGAACATGCACACATACACGCGCACACATGCGGAATTGCTGGCTCATCAGCTACGTGAATGATTAGCTTAAGAGGCACTGCCAAGAGGTGCCTGGGAGGGGTGCCTGGGTGGCTCAGATGGTTAGGCGTCTGCCTTCGGCCCAGGGTCCTGGGATCGGCCTCGCGTGGGGCTCCCTGCTCAGCAGGGTGTCTGTTTCTCCCTTTCCTTCTCCTGCTCCCCCTGCTTGTACTCTCTCGCTCTCTCTGTCAAATAAATAAATAAAATCTTAAAAAAAAAAGGCATCTGGGAGGCTCAGTCAATTAAGCGTCTGCCTTTGGCTGAGGTCATGGTCCTAGGGTCCTGGGAGTGAGCCCCGCGTCGGGCTCCCTGCTCAGCAGGGAGCCTCCTTCTCCCTCTCCCTCTGCCCTTCCCCCTGCCTGTGCTCTTTTGGACTCCCTCTCTCTCAAATAAATAAAAAAATCTCAAAAAAAAAGAGAAGGGACTGCCAAACATTTTCCCAAAAGGATTACACCTTCTTGCTACATTTTTTTTTTTTTTTTTGCTTTGGACATTTTACCTGTGCCTCAAGGCCCATCTCAAATGCTACCTTTCCCATCATCTTGTTGGATAGCGACACTGGTCATTCGGGTGTCAGCTCTACAAGTCAGGGTTGTGTCTCTCTTCCTCCCGGTTGGAAACATAGTAGGTGCTTACTAACACCAGTGGTTGAATTTATGTGTCTGGCCCTCAGTCAGAGCTTCACAAAGGTCATCGAATGTGGGTGATCAGCTGGGAGATCCCACAGGTGAGGAAGCGGGCTTGTCCAAGAAGCAGCAGAGGCCTGCTGCAGCGCCTATCCCCGAAGCCGGTGCTCATTCCACTGTTCTTGGCGGCATGTGTTTGCAATTTCTTGCTCTTTTTCAGCTCGCCCACTTTGATTTCACTCGGCCTCATATTCCAGTCCGGGGGTTGTTGAATTAAATCTCGTGGGTGACCTAGTTAGCTTGTGACCCAGCCAGCTCCTGAAGGATCTGCCAGCTTCTTCTTCCTCCTGAGACTGTGCCCCAGAATCAGGGATTTTCAGGTTGGGGTGCGGGTGGTAAGGCTGCAGAAACCCACTCCTATGAAACAAAAGCCCTCTGCTAGCATGGCCCACATTTGTACCTCACTTTAACGTTTCCAGGTCCCTCTCCATTGAACGTGACACTCCCTGGGCATCACAGCCTGGGCATCGTCATTTGCATTTTCCAACTGAGGAAGGCAGAGCCCAGGGAGGTGGTGTGATGTGTCCAGAGTTCATTGTGGAGGTTGGAGAAGAGCTGGGGTGCTCCTTGAACTCCTGCCTTCCAGCCACGGGCTGAAAAGTGTTTCAGAGAGTGCTGGGAGCTGGTAGAGAATCGGAGTAAGGCTCAAACCCAGCCGGGCTTGTCTCAGGGCCGCTTTGGGAAGCTAGAAAGGCTCTTTTAGGTCACTGATTTACTAAATGGTCTTTTCAAGCCCTGAAGGTTTTGCCAGGTGTCTTAGGGGCAGCCTCTGGATTAAAGTCAGGGCAGCCTCCTAGAGGACGGGGGCACTGTCCGTGGTCCTGAACCAGGACTTGGCTGTGGGGAGGTGAGGGAGGGCAGCCGTGTTGGCCTTGGGGGCACTGATGGCTTCCCTGGGGGTGCTATCCTGCCAGTTTTGGTGGGATCTGGGCATGTGGCTGGGAAGACGGTGCGGGTGCCTTGATATTTTAATTGAAGCCTGGAGACACGGTTGCTCTCTCTGCTGCGCTAACAATGTACGGAATAAATAATTCAGCGGTGGCTGTGTTGTGCCTGCTGTCCTCACCCATGGGGGTGGCCACATTTGTGCTCATGCATGCAGGCTGCCAGGTGGGCCAGGAGCTGCTATTATAGGCTGGGCCAGAGGCAGTGCATTGCCATTTTCACAGGGCCCTGGCCACCTCTCAACCCTGGTGAATCGGTTTCCTCCAAGGCATCCCCCAAGGAGAGGTTAGTGGAATGTGGGGCCGGCTGAGCCCATGTGCTGCAGTTAAGTGGCACTGAAAAGTCCGTTTGTCCTCAGACCAGCCTGAAATGCCAGCAAACTGGAGGAAAGACCCCTCTGAATGGACACTCTCCCTGGACTGTGTTTGAACTGGTTCCATTTGATTCAGCAAATATTTATGGAGCTCCAAGTTTGTGCAAGATACTGGAGCAGGTGGTAGGGATGGGAGAGATTGCCAGAGTGAATAAATCTGGGTCCTTCCTGGATGGGGGGGTGACATACATGTGATTTGTCATAGCTCAAGTTGGGGTGTGGGAGGGCTGTGGTGGAGGAGCAGATGAGGGTCTGTGGGACCTCAGAGGAGGCAGAAGTCACTTCTGACAAGGCATGCATGGGAAGGGGGGCTGCCTGGAGGAGGTGATCAGTGTCCTGCAGGCAGAGAGGAAGCCATGACAGTGCTCTAAAGGGCAGGTGTAGCTGGAACTTTAGATATGTCTGGTTGGATGCAATAAAGCTTGTGGCATTGGGGGTGGGGGGAGTTGGGTGGTGGATAAGTGGAGAGTGGGGCTGGGGTAGATTGGGGGCTTAGACCAAAGGTGTGGACTTGATCCTATAGAACAGTGCCCTGGTTAGATTTGGGGTTAGAAATATTCCTTTGGGTGTGGAGTGGAGTGTTGGTTGTAGGCTGAGCCCGAGTCTGAGAGAGTGCTTGGGAGCCAATGGAACAGTTCCGACTAGAGGTGATGGTGGCCCGAATGATGGCCTTGAGCGTTCATTCATTCATTCATTCATTCACCCATTCACCAGTCAAATAGTGACTCAGATGCTGGGGGCTCAATTAGGAATGTATCAGTGAAGGAAAACACATACATACAGTCCTTGCTCACATGCAGCTGACCTTCTAGAGGGGGAGAAAGATAGTAAACAAGGTAAACAGTAATTCAGGTGGTGACAGGCACTATGGAGGAACATTGCATAGAGTAAGGAGTTTCGAGAGAGAGGAGGAGGGGAAGGGCTCTTTTAAACAAGGTGCTCAGGGAGAGGGTTGTGAATATAGATCCAGGCAAGTAAGGAAGGGGGCAGGTGGCTGGATGGTGTTTGGGCAGAGGGCACAGCCAGTGCAAAGGCTCTGAGGCAGGAACACTCATGGTTCATCTGAGGAACAACAAGCATGCTGTTCAGAGAGGAGGGGAAGGGGTTGGCAGGGCTGGATCGGCAGGGACTCCTGGGTGCCAGGACAGAGTTGGACTATTCCTTCCAGTTGTCATGGGCAGCCTTTGGGGGATTTTAAGCAGAGAGTGATGGGATCAGATACATGGTTTAAAAGGTGCTCGCTGGCTGCCCTGTGTAGACTGGATTTATAGCATTGTCAGGGGTGGCCGGCGGGGAGGAGTCTCTTTGTAATAACCCTCCATCCTCCTCCATCCCTCTCTCTTCCATTCTTACCTCCCCTTCTCCTAGGGGGGCAATCAACCCCCAGTCCTCCTCCACAGAAAGCCCCCGAAGAGGCTTCCCAGGGGCCTGGCAATTCTGAGGAGCCCTGCCCTGCACCCGGCCCCGCACCCCTGGTCCCCACGCCCCCTGCCCACCAGGGCTGGGACCCTCAGCCACAGCCAGATGCACCTTGCTCATGGTCCTCTCTGAGCCTCAGCATTTCTCCCCCATCAAGTGAGCATCAGTGACAAATACCTCCCTCACCTGGTTGATGTGAGGTTTAAATGGGAGAATGTATGTGAAAGCTGAAAATGGCAGGCGATTATTCTTATACTTTTCAAAGCTAGAGGGAAACCAAAGCGAGTGGTGGAGGGGGGGGACCCTGAGAGTAGTTATTTAGGAACCTGTGACTCTAAGAGGTGGCCTGGCAGAAGCATAAGTGGATTTAAAGGCTGTGAGGAAGAGAAATTCGGGGAGGCAGCTGCCCAACAAAGTGCCAGAGGAAGTCGGGGGTGTGGGGCACATTCTTGGCCTGAGGGTGATGCGGTGACCTGTGGTGCTTGGTGCCCTGAGCTGGGGAGACTGAGTCCTGTCCTCACAGGAGTCCTTCCTCAGCATCCTCTGTGCCCTGCACCCCCTTCCAGCTCCTTCCTACCAAGAGGCTGGGGCCAGGAGGGTGTTTCCAGCTGGAACCGTGGGCATCAGAGTGTCCTCACTGGGGGGGGTGCTCAAGCTCCCCGCCATCCACACCCAGGCCCTTCTCCCCCCACAGAGAAGCTGGTGAGTCCCCTGCCCAACCATAGGTAGCTCCCTCTGTCCCATCGCTGGAGGGTGGTTGAGTTAACTGTCGTTCATATTTTTGGCAGAGAGCTGGCAGTGAGACCTAAACTGGGAGTGCGCTAATTGAGGGGCTCCTTCTGGGGAAACCCCTGTGATTGGCGTCCGGGTGTCATGGCTCTGCCATGGTCCTCCCAGCGGCACAGCTCATAGAGCTGTAAGCAGGAGACACCGCCTCCCTGGGGCGGGAGAGAGGACAAAAAGAAAAGGCCTGTTTAATTTAATTCCATGTTTTATTGCTTGTTGGATAAATAACCTTCATTAAGATGGAAGGTGGGGGGATGGACAGGGAGAAGTTTGATTAATTTCGAGCTGGTTTCTCGTTTGTTAATTTTCTTCCAGTTCAGCAGGATTATTAAAACAAATTACAGACACTGCTCTCTCCTCCCTAGGCTCGAGTGGGGCTTGGCTCGCAGGGAGTGATCCCGCCCCCCACTTTCCACTACGGCTATTTAGGTGCAACTTGGGGTGAGGGAGGAGGCTTCCCCACCTCAGGGTCTCTGGGCAAGGCCCCCCTATTTCTTGTTTGGGTTTTCATGTCCCCACAGCCTCATGGAAGATCTAGACAGCCAGGAAAAGGAGCATGGGGGTGCTTGCCAACGCATCCTCCTCCCAGCAGTGCCAGTGACCTGGGCAGTTAGTGCCTAGGGCAGGGGGCAGGCCTGCCAACCCCAGCCCCCACGCCCGGTATCCATGGGAGCAGGCCAGGCGGGCAAGCAGAGTAGGTGAGTACACAGCTTCTGGGCTGCCCCAAGCTGGTCCCTCAGTCCTCCTCCACCCCCAGGACCTGGCCACTGCGTGGTCTGGCCCTTTCCCTGCCCATCAGCTCTCTCCCACCTTGAGCTCTGCCCCTGCCAGGCTGGATCTCCCACTGGCTCCAGCCAGCCCTGCAGAGAAACTGCCACCTGTCAGGTGTTAATGGGCGATAGCAGGTCAGCACTTTTCCTGCTCACTTGTGGGCAGTTAAGAGTTCCAGCTGCTTGATGGGCACCTGGGCTTGGCAGTGACTTTTGGGAGGGGGTTATGAGCACTCTTTTGTGCTCCCCAAATGTACTGTGAATGATGACGCCACCGGTTTTAACTGTACCAGAGTGCTGTGTGTGTGCGCGTGTGCGTGTGTGAGCCTTTCTGGGATATCCGTGTGGCACACCCATGTGTGCAGGTCCTCCGATTTGGGTGGACTGACTCTGAGTCTGCTGGGCCTGCAGTCCAGGGCTGAGTTCTACCATGTGTGTCTGTCTGGGTGTGTGTTTCCTCTTTCCTGGCCCTGCCACCCTCAGCTGATACTCTGGAGCATGCGGTAGGACTGTCTGGAGCTGTCCGCCTGGCCATGGCAGCCCCCGGAGGACTGTGGAGAAGCCTCTCTCTACTTGGCTCCTTGCAGCCCGTGGGGCACAGGGTCCCCTTGGAGAGGGGCCATTTTCTGTGGGCTTCTAACTCTCCACATGCCCAGCCCACCCCTGCTGTCTTCCCAATCTCCAGGCGGGCGCTGGAGGAATGGGTCCAGTGAGGGACAGATGGCCTGCAGCCAGGGCCAGGGAGGAGAGGGGCACCATCTCGATCTCCAGCGTCTGGGGGCCTTGGCCCCTGTGGCTCTCGGGCTGTTGGGGCTGCCAATCCTGTGAGGCACAGCCAAAAGACTGAGCTAGACACTTACTCAAAGAGAGACACACGTTATATAAGGTTGAAGTGAGCAGGGCCGTGGGTAAGGGGACAGGGCATGGGGTGGAGCTGCTTGAGACGAGCTGTTCAGTGACAGCGTCTCTGGGAAGGTGCCACTTGATCAGAGGCGTGGATGGAGTGAAAGAGAATGCTCTGTAGCTGTGTGGGGAAAAGCCAGTGAGGCAGAGGGCTAGACAGCGCTGGGATGCTCAGGGGCTGTTTACGGAGGGAAGTGGGGGGGTTGGTCAGAGCTGAGGTCAGCAAGGCAGCAGGGCCCACACAGGTCTTGGCTTTCCTTCCAAGCAGGGGGCTGGGGACTGGGGAGGGCGATGGGGCAGAGAGTGATGTGGCCTGACGCATGTTTTAAGCGGTGGTCCAGCCTGGGAGTGCCTCCACTGTGCCCCCCTGTGTGTCCACGTGGGCCCACGTGTGACCTAGACCCCCAAATGGAGGAGAACAGGCCAGATGCCCAAGCAGGGCTGCAGGTGGGCGTGTAAATATAGTAGAGTCAATGAGCCCCGGGGGGCCTTCCAGCTGGGTGCACAGGCTGGGTCTCTGCAGCTCCAGAGAACCACATAGAAGCACGTGGAAGTGACAGAGAGGCAGATTTCAATTAAGAGTCCCGAAAAGCCTGGCAGACATTGGAGCTGGGATGGGATCCCTTGTGAAGTGGTGAGCTGCCTGTCCTAGGAAGTGGGTAAGCCCAGGTCCCTCAGGGGCACTGTAGGGGGGCAGTTCCACCGTCCTCATCTAAGAGTCTGTGGTTCAAGGCTCCCTCTTCCAGGTAACATGGGGTTTGAAAGAACTCACTTTGGTCACAGTGATGGGGATTCTGGCCCCTGTAGCAGGTGTTAGAAAATGCTTGGAGGACTTGAGCCGAGCTTTATGCTCCTCTGAATTTACCTTGTAGATGCCTGCTGCCTGCTGGCGCTGAGGGAGGGCCCGTGTCCTAGCTACAAGGGTGGCCGGACCCTTCACCAGGCTCTGCTACCCGAGGCTGCCCCCCAGTGGGACCTGCGGAGGCCTGGCTTAATGGGCAGAGCTTTGTCCACCGCAGAGATCCTGGGGCAGGGGCCTGAGTGGATGAGACAGGGTGGAAGGGGCCAAGAACCACTCAGGGCTTCCCTCCAGAGAGCGGTGTCAGCTCAGATTACCAGTTGCTGGAAACTGGACACATTGGGCCAGGACAGGCAGAGCCTGTGGGCATCTCCAGCCTGTCCCCTCATTGTCTGGACAGGACCCAGACGTGCCGGTGTTTCCTGCCATGGGCTCTGTCTCTGGCGTTGGTGGGCCTGGGTTTTGATCAGTAGCTGTGATTGAGGGAGGATGATTTCTCTCCTAGTTCCCAAGTTTTGCCAACAAAATGCAGATAGTAATGTCTCCCTGGAAGGGTTTTGTTATGAGTGAATTAAGTGAGGTAATGGTAGAAAACACTGTCTGGGGCCAGACCCCTGGAGGTAACCTCAGGATGTACCAGTGACAGAGGAAAAGGGAAGGGGCCAGTACACGTGTCTTAAAGAACAGGTTTGCTCAGCGGGGGGGCCAGGACCCATGCCACTGGGGACTGCTGGGACACTGTGTAGAGCAGGTCCTTGGTCCTGGGCGGGGACTGTGCTCTCCCCCACCATATCCGAATATCTGGCCCATTGTGGGCAGGTGGAATGTGGTCGCTGAACTGAATGGAACATCTGGAGGTTTCTGCAGAAGGTAGAGAGAAGTAGAAGGGTCTGGGGAGAGACCCACCCAAAGTCATACCTGCCATCCTTCTGGAGATGCCGGGGCCTTCCAGGCTGGAGGCTGGATCTCTGGGCTGAGAGTCTCAGGAGGCAGCCACTGAAGAGCTGAGAGGGTCCCAGAGGGGATTCAGTCCAGTCCTTATTTCATAATGGGGGGGGCAGTACAGCCCATCTGCCAGGGCTCAAGTCCCTGTTGCGCCACCTGCCAGATGCCTATCTTTGGGCAAGTAATTTAACTTCTCTGGGCCTCAGTTCCCTCTCCTGTGAAATGGGCAGAATTCTGGTATCTCTGCCTGAGACAGGATTCTGGGGACGAGTAAATAAATCAATGTTGAGAACTGAGACTGGCACACAGTAAGCACTCAATACATGTAAGCTATTGTTGTAGTTGTTACGATTCTTGGACGAGAAAGCTGGAGCACTGGATGGAGGAGCGTCTAGTTCGAGGCCAGGCGGTGAGTTGGCGACAGCCTGGAATTCAGGTTCTTTCCATCGTGGCAAGCTCACGGAGCTGTAGAGGGTGAGGGCAGTGGAGGTGAGAGGCAGGGCTGGCCTTTTCCTGCTCTGGGCCTACTCCTTACCCTGCCTGTCAGGGTGCAGCCTCCAGGCCTCTGGAGCACCCCTCAGAGCCTGCTTATCTTGAAGGAATGGGCTTGGCTTAGAGGAGAAGCCGGGATCCGGATAACCTGTTTGCCTGTCTTCTGGCTCCAGGCCCTTCCTTCGGTTTTGGTGAGCTTGGAGTTGAGCGAAGGGCTCGCTGAGTGTCACGAAGAGGGAGATACTTGGGAACTGGAGGGCTTGTGGGGAGGGCATACTTCTCTCCATCTCCACAGGTACTCCCTGGCCCTCTGCCCTCCCCTCTTACCTGGACTAGTGCAGTGGTGCTCCCGCTGCTCTCCTCTGTCCTCATCTTGTCCCCACGCCTGTTTTTTGTACAGGTGCATCTCATGCTCTATTCTCCCATCCTCTTTGTGTGCTTGCTTTTCCTTGAAACTCCCTTGGGCTCTTGGCCACAGGGCCTTTGCTCTTGTTACCCCTTCTGCCCAGGATGCTCTTTCCTTCCCTCTTCACCTGGATATCCATCCTTCAGATGTCAGTTTACTGTCTGTCCTCAGGAAGCCTCCTTGGGTACCCTGACCAGATCAGGCCCTTACTCCAGGCTCTCAGGCCCCTTGCCTCGTCTTCCCAGCACATCTCGGAGGCTGTGATTGTGTCTGTGTTGGTATGCATATCTGGTTAGAGAGCATTTCTCCCACTGGACTCAGCTCTCTGAGGACAGATATTTGCCTGCTTTTGCCCACCCGCATGCCTGGTGCTTATCATGATGCCGCACACACAGTGAGTGCTCAGTAAACATATTTGAATGAATGCATGTTGGGGTGGGAAGCCCATATCCCCTCTACCTTTGCCAGGGGCCGGAAGCCCTCATTTTGCAGGCTGAGATGGGGCTTCCACAACAAACGTCCCCCAAGAGGGACCCCCGGGGTGGGACACCATCCGGAGTATGCCACATGGGGGCCCCTTCCTGACGGTGCTAAAGAAAGATGCTGGTTCAGGGTGAGGGGCTGCTGGTGCCTGAGGACAGAAGTGGGGGCAGTCAGGGATCAGAGAAGCCCTGGGAGAGTGGTGGCACCCCCTGCAGGCTGGGTGCTCAGCAGCCTGCTCACCCCGGGGCCCCACTGCATGCAGGGCTGGTTCAGAGGGGAGGGCAGCAGAGAGACCAGCTCTACTCGTACTCCTGGCCAGCCGGCAGCCCACCCTGTGGTCTTGGCTAAATTGTTGCCACTTGGCCTCTCCGCTGCTGGGTTTCTTCATCTGGACCAGGCCAGTGCTTTGCAAACTCTTTCTTTAGAAACAGATACATGTCACCAACAGAATCATGTAGAGAAACTCATTTATGAGAATCAGGTAAAAGCAGCCTGCTACTTTAGTTCATCTATTCATTCATTGATCATTCATATTTATTTGCAGAATCTGCAAAATTAGGGCTTTGGTGCCAGGCACTGTCCTAAGTCCCGGGGCTATGTAAGTGAGCAAGGCAGACAAAAACCCCCATCCCTGTGGGACTGACATTTCACTGGGGAGGCAGATGATCAAGAGGACACATGAATGAAATGTATAGTATCAACAGGTGGTGATGAACGCACAGCCAGTGCCAAGGTCCTGAGGCAGGCTCCTGCCTAGTGTGTTGGGAAGAACAGCATGAGGCCCGAGTGCCTGGAGCAGAGCAAGTGAGGGAGAGAGGGGTGGGTGGTGAGATCCAGAGGCTCGGGGGTGGCTTGCGTAAGGTCTAGTGAACTCTGGCTGAGATGGGAGCCTCTTGAAGAGAGGAGGGACATGATCTAAGTTGGGTTTTAAACGTGTGCCAGCTGGGGAATGGGCTATGTGATGGGATGGGTGGTAAGTGTGGGAGGTGGGGGACCAGTAAGGAGGCTGCTGGGATAGTGCAGGCCAGAGATGCTGGAGCTGTGGCCCAGGGTGATAGTGGCAGCGTGGTTGAGCCGTGGTTGGATTCTGGGTTTATTTGCAACGTAGAGCCACCAGTATTTGCTGATAAATCAGGTTTGGGTGGTGAGAGAGGAATCAAGGACATGTCTGATCCTGTGGACTGAGCAGCGATTACCTGGCTAGGAAGGACTTTGGGAGGATCTGGGGGTCCCAGTAGATGGCCAAGGGGAGCAGGCAGTGGGTGGGAGCCTGGAGTTTGGGGGTGGGTCAGCGGGCTATAGGTGGCCTGGGAATGAGTGGAGAGAGGGGCTGGAGGACTGAGTCCTGGGGTTGCCGGCATTCCATTCAGGACCAGCCAAGGAGGCTGAGGAGGTGCTGTCTTAGAGGAAGGAGAGCACCAGGGGAGCAAGGAACTGGGCAGCCAAGTGGAGGGACTGCATGGTCAGATGTGCTGTGGGGTCAAGTGCTGTGAGGACTGGTCGCAGGGCTCAAGCAAGAGCCCCCAAACCACAGGGGATCACCTGGCTCTTGCCTGCTTTGTGGCATGTCCCTCTTGCTCTGGTCTTGGCTCCCCTCCCCCGCCCAGGGCTCAGGCGCCCTTTCTCCTCCGCGGGAGCCCCAGAGCTCCAGTGGGGCCTCCCCTCCCCCGCCAGCCTGCTCTGGCCCAGGCTGTAATATAAATTACACGGAGTGATGGTGATGTGACTTTTATCGGCTCATGTGTTCAATAATGTTAATACATCCCATTATATCATATATTAATACAGAGCCGTATATTACACGCGGCGCAGCACATTAACTCGGGAGAACCCTGGGGCAGTCGCTGTGGTTAATTTCCCTCCAGCCCGGCCACGCCCCCACGGCTGGCGCTCCACGTGCAGGAGCGGGCGGCGGGGCGCGGGGCGCAGCCGTGGTTCCGGACGTCTCAGGTGCACCCCACTTGCTGAGCTTGTCCCAGGCTTGCCCGCACCTCCCGCGGCTTGTGGTTGTGGGCAGATGTCATTCCCGTGTTGTGGAGGCCCCTCCCTCTGTCCTGACCTTATAAATCCAGCGGGCAGGGGTCGTTAACCCCTCCCCCCTTGAGCAGATAAGGAAACTGAGGCTCGGAGAGGCGAAGCAGTGTGCTCACGGGATGTGCTGGGGAGAAACCTGGGGCACAGACTCTTGACCCCCCATCCTGGCTGCCCCCCGCCCCCCGCCCCCGGAGTGTAGGGATGGTGTGGACAAAGGGCAGGAGCCCGCAATTAAGGTGGAGGGCAGGCCAGGTGTGGCATAGGGCTGCGTGAGCTCTCAGGGGCTGGAGTCAGACAGCCCTGGGTTCAGGTCCTGCTTTGCCACTTGCTCTAGTTTTATGTCCGTGTGTTCATAGGCCTCTGTTTTCTCTTCTGAAAAAACGAAGGTAATGCATAGCATTCTCTTCATGGGGTTGTTGTGTGAGGATTAAACCAGATAATCCCTGTGAAGTGCTCATTAAGGCACAGCTACTACCAACACCTGAGCAGCCTCTTGCCTGCTGACCCTCCCCCCATGTCCAGCCCCTGCTCAGCCCCGCAGGTTGGTCCCCTGGGGTGCCGGGCCACTCTGGGCCTCCCACCCTTGGAGCCCCCCACCCCTTGGACACTTGCGTGTGGCCCAGTGCCGCCCAGCTCCCTGGCTCATGGGCAGTGCTGTGGCACAGAGAAAGCCCAGCTTTGCCATCAGATGGGCCTGGGTGACCCCAGGCATGCTCCTCAGCCCCCTGAGCCTCATATAAATGGGGCTACGGCGTCCTGTCCCGGGGCTGTGGTGAGAATCAACAAAGGGAGAGTCTGTATCAGCTAACTGCACCCGGTGTGCAAGCAAGAGGTGTCATCATGACTCCTAGTGTCTTGGACTGCTGCTCTCTTTCTAAGATTTAACATCCATCCTCCCATATGAGCCTCAGAGTAAGGCTTACAGATGAGAAGATGGAGGCTCACCGCTGTGCCCATTTGACAGATGAGAAGATGGAGGCTCATGGGGAGGTGACTGGCCCACGGTCACATAGCGAGGCAGTGGGCGGACGGTGTGGCAGCCTGTTTCCTTGCCTCTGGGAACTTGGGCTTTGAGCCCTTCTTGGAAGAAGGGGTGCAGGCCCTGTGGCCCCAGGGGCTCCACCAGGCCCCTGGCCCTTCCTCTCTAGGCCTCTGGGCTCCTCCGTCCCCTGGCCTCCCCCGATATGTATCACTCTTGACAGGGTGATGGAGTCAGCATGTAAAACCTGCAAAAGTGAGTGTAATTTATTGATCTACATTTTGCTTATGAAATAGGACAAGTGCTGATTTGAGGATCTTGTTTGCTCTCGCCCTTGCGCCACCGCTCCCCCGCCTGTGCTCTTATCTGCGGTAACTCCTGTGAGCCTGCATCTGAACGGCTCCTTTGTCAGCCCGCCCAGGCCCTCCATTCTGGGCCCTCTGTTCTTCTCCAGCCTCTGTGCCTTATCGGGGCCCCATTTTTTCCTGGGCTCCTAAGAAAGCATATAATGTTTAAAAGGATGAGACAAGGGACTGAGTAAAGCACTTTCTGGGGAAATATTTGTTCAAAGGCCTGTTGCCTGCATCTGTCTGGTTCTCTCCTGGAAAACATAATTCAGAACATCCTGGAAATTAATCCAAGTGTCCACGTCCTCTCCTGATAAGAGGCCGGGTGGGCCCTGGGGAGGGGGAGACAGAGGTGGGTGTGGGCCGGCTCCACAGTGATTGCCTTCTAGGGTGTCGCTGGGAAAAAAGGGGGCCGAGGGGGTGGGGGCAGGGCTCAGCAGGCCCCAGGAGGTGAGGGACACCCCTGCTGAGCCCTGGGGAGGGAGGAAGGAGACCTCTGAGCACCATCTGTGCGTACCAGGCACCGTCAAGGAGGGGCCTGCTTACCCAGGCAAAGCGTCAGACCATGTGAGAACCGGACCTCGGCCAGTGACCGGCTCTGGGACCCGGGCAAGGCCCCAGGGCTGTGTGGTTGGGTCTCCACAGCTGTCTCACGTGCTGGCGAGACTGCGGAGCTGGTCCTCAGGCTGCTCCGTGGCAGGAATGTGGTGGCTCCTTTGCTTATGGGGCACCTGCCCTGTGCCGAGTGCTGAGCGAGGCCTCCTGTGGGGAATAAAAGAAAGGTCCCTGGATTTGTGGAGCTCATGGGTCACGAGGAGGTGGATATTAAGTAAGAAAGTAAATGCTGAGTGCGTTAGAAAGCGATCGTTGTTCTGGGGAAGATCAAAGCAAGGAAGGTGGAAGTGGGGTGCAGGGGAGCGAGGGAAGCAGGATGGGTGTTAACTAGGGTGGTTGGGGAAGGCCTTCCCAGGAAGGTGATGTTTGAGCAGTCTTCTCTCGAAGGGAAGGATGTGAGGGAGCGAGCCACATCCGTGTCTGCGGGGAAGAGCATTAGGGCCGAGAGAACAGCTAGCGCAGATGCCCCGAGGCAGAGCGTGTCTGGTGTGTTCAGGGTTCAGCAAGGAGGTGGGTGTGACTGGAGCCCCGTGAACCAAGCAAGGCCAAGATGGGAGTGGCTGGAGATGAGGTCAGAGGTCATGTGTTGGAAATGCTTTGTTGAAAGGCCAAGTGCTGCTGATAATTTTGACAGACTGCCCTGAGCTGAGCTGTAAGAGGTATTTTATTAGCACCTGGCAGGGGCTCCCAAAGGGAGGCTGCTATGTGAATTTTGCATGAAGAGGGGAGGTCTGTTATATCTCCCGGCTCCTGCTCACCTTCAACACCCCAGTCCTTCTTGCTGCAAGATGATATGAGTTCTCGCCAAGCTGTTTCCCCCATTATGATGCCAGGAGGGAAGAGGCCACTTGTGACTGTGGGGCTGTGTCACCCCGTGTGGGGTGGGACATGGGTAATGGTCCTGGTGAGGGGCCCTGACCTGGCCGGCGGGGGGGCAGTCCCGGTGACGGTGGAGCTGCCCACACATCCTGGCTCTGCCTGGGGCCTCGGGAAGAGAAGCAGGGGCCAGGAGCTCACTTTCTGGCAGGCTTGGGTGGGGTTGGTGATCCTAATTAAAAGCTTGGATCCGAAAGGCTTGATGATGGAATTTCTAATTAAATCAATTTCATCTCGTCCGGGAGACAGAGGTTTGCATATGATAAGCATGAAATTAATAATTATGTTTAGAAATTAGCTGTTGCTCAAAGCAGAGCCATTTACACAACCCTCTGGGGCCCCTGGCCCCCACCCCTGCCTGATCCTTTGTGCTGGAGACAGATGGGCCACTTCAGCCCAGCGTGTGACAGCCAGGAGTAGAGGGGGGACCGAGCGCGGGAGAGGAAGTAGGGCTGGCTCCCTCTGCTGCTGCCCTGAGGACCCCACCCTGCAAGAGGTGTGGGCAGCCCTCCTGGTCCCTGGAGGCTGTCAGCATCGCCCTCAGATTCTGTGTGTGCACCAGTGTGCGTGTGTGCATGCACATGTATGTGTGGGCCTACTTGTACAAGGGGGAGGCTGGGGCTCTACATGACAGTAGCCTGGGCTCTGGAGCTTGTCCTTCTGCGTTCAAATCCTGCCTCGGCCACTTGCTAGCTGTGTGGCCTTGGACAAGTTTCTTAACCTCTCTGAACCTCAGTTTTGGGAAAATGGGAAGAATAAGAAGGCTGTTTCATATGGTTATTGTAAGATCAAAGGTGTGAAGGCATTTGTAACTACTTAGGAACTACTTAGTTCCTCGCACATAGTAAGCACTCAATAAATGCTAGTTTTCTTTTCTTTCTTTTTTAAGATGTTATTTATTTGAGAGAGAGAGAACAAGAGAGAGAGTACGAGCGGGGTGAGGGGCAGAGCCACAGGGAGAAGCAGATTTTCTGCCGAGCAGGGAGCCCAATGTGGGCCTCGATTCTAGGACCCCAGGATCATGATCTGAGCCGAAGGCAGATGCTTAACCGACTGAGCCACCCACGCGCCCCTGAATGCTAGTTTTCATGAGGATGATGATGATGATTGTGTGCGTGCATGCGTGTGTGTGTGTGTGTGTGTGTGTGAATGTAATTCAGTTCAGCCCAAACTAGCGTGTGCTGAATGTGGACCGGACATCTCCAGGCTTGTGAGATGGACATAAGGAAGACCTCTTCCCGGGCGTGCCGGGGCCAGAGCACGATGCTTCTGCCACTCTGTCAGTCATCATTGGTGAGGCTGTGCTGAGAACAAACCACCCTCACGTCTCTGTGGCTTAAAATACATAAACTAGGTACTTACCGCCTCACACGTCTGTGTGGGTAGGCTGAGTGCTCTGGCCCATCTCCTCAGGGACCCGGGCTGGTCTGGAACGTTGCTGGTCTTGGTAGCAGAGGGAAAGTGTACCCTGTAGGGTCTCACAACTGCAGGGAAATGCTCCGGCCCCGAAGGAATGGCATTTTCTGCTCCCACCTTATTAGCTAGAACGTGTCACACGGCCGCAGCCAACCACAGGGGTCAGGGAGTTGGATTCTACCGCGTGGCGCCGGGAGGGCAGGAGCTGGACATGTCTCCCGCGGCTCTAAGGACGACATCAATTGTGTGTGTGTTTGTTACTGGTTATCCCTCCCACTAGAATGTCTGTCCCACGAAGGCAGGAATTTGTCTCTGTGTGTTCACCCCAGAGCCACAGAGCGTGCAAGTGCTGTGGAAACTGTTTTCGGGCAGGCAAATGAATGAACAAATGAACGAATCAACGGGGTTTCTGAGGAGTGCGGGTGGGCCGGGAGAGTGTGGGAGGCGAAGGCTGGTGGCCTCGAGAGCAGCCGGGTGGAGGGACCACAGGGGCCTGGTGGGCAAATTTTGCTGTCTTTTAAGATAGCGTTTGGCTCCTGGGAAAATCTGATGCCCACTTCTTAGTCGCGGTGAGGAGATGTTGCAGGCCACAGTGTGAGAGGAGGGGGGTCTCCAGGCCTGGGGGGTGGCAGAGCCCAGGGGGTGAGTGCCCCGGGCACTGAGGTGGAGACAGAGATGAGATGGTGGGCGCAGCACCCAGCTGGGGCCGAGTGGCTGACTGGTGGTGCTGGGACACAGGCCAGCCCAGGGCCCAGCCGGGGTGCATGGCCACGCCCCCGAGTGACTGGACACCTGGGGCTGGGAGTTGGTGGCCAGTCTGTGTCAGCAGAATAGGATAATGAGATCCGATTAATGAGGGCGTCCTGGAGTGAGCGGTGCAGGCCAGCCTGACCCGAATTCCCAGAGGATCTGTGGGGAAGTGGCCAGTGGGCCCCAAGTGACCTACTGAGTGTGGGGAAAGGCCCCCGACTCGGGGGCCGAGAGGAAGCCCTGGGACAGGCGTATCAGCGTCTATCCAAGTCCTTCCAAAGACTGCCCAGATGCCAGCTCAGCCCCGTGCCCAGGGTGCCCTCTCCACCGCCCCCACTTCCCAGGCTTCGGAAGTTCATTTCTCTGTTCTTTAGGGGGGCATCTCCATGCGGTATGGGTGTATGAGGCCTTGTGGCTGTCCTATGCAGTAGGGTTACTCTTTTTTTCTGCTCTTAAACCCTGGGGTCCTTGTCCGAGATGGGCCCAGTCAGGGCCGAGGGCGGGGGGCCATCCCTAGCCCCTCCATGTGCTGGGTCCACAGCCCCCCTACTCCTCTTATGTCTCCCTGCACCCTTCAGGCGTATCCCTGGTCTCTCACTGTGAAGGCCCTGCCCAGCTGTGCACCTCTTCAGCCTGTCCAAGCCCTCAGCCTGCACTGCCAGGCTTTTCTCTCCTTACAGCTCCCCCGCGAGGCCCCCAGTGAATCTCTTGTTGTCCCAAACCTGGCATGTCAGCCTGGAGGTGTGTCTGAACCACCTTTTCCAGCCCCCACCAGGCTAGTTCTCAGCACCTGGCTGAGAGGAGGTGCTTGGTACCCCCACAAGAGTGGGTGAAGTGCCTACTGTGGGCCCAGCTCTGATGGAGACACAGTCCTCCTCCTCCCCTGCCCTCCCAAGGCCCCGTAGAGGGAGGAAGGGTGGCTGGCAACACCCCCAGAGGAGGTGTTACAGCAGAAGCCCCTTGGGAGACGGTGCGTGGCTCAGGCGGGTGAGGGGGCTGGGGGCGGGGGACCGTGTCCCTCAGCCCTGTCCGTGCAGGCCCAGGCCTTTGCAAGCTGGCCTTCTCTCCTCTCACTAGCTCTCTGAACTCCAGTTCCTGCTCGTGCAGCTTTCATGTACCTAAAAGCCTGGCTGCCTTTCATCTGGGAGGAAAATAATGGATGCTGAGAGCCGGGCAGTTGAGGCCTCGAGCAGCCGGGATCAGAAGGGCAAAGAGCAGGAAGCCAACCGAGGGTCTGCCTGGCCTACTGCAGGGCCTCCCCACTTCCCTGGTGAGAGAGGGGCCGCAGTTAGCCAGCTGGGGGTCCCGAGGTCTGCGTGGGCCCTGGCCGGGGCTGGCTGCCGGAGGTGGCAGCAGGGTCCAGCTTCAATCTGTGGCTGCCCGGCCTGGCTTGTGGGTGGAGCAGAAGGGACAGAGTCAGCTGGGAGGGTGGGCAGGGCCCGAGGCCAGGATTCCGGAATGGCAGAGCAGCTCAGTCTCTGCCTTGTTTCTGGTATCTCCTGGCTGTGATACTCAGAGGGTACTTTCATCTCTCTGAGCCTCCGTTTTCTCATCTGCAAAATGGGCACAATGGTCCTAGCCTCGCCTCCCTCTCTCCTGCTAATAGCTAGCATTTGCTGAGGGCCCCCCTGTTTGGAGCACTTGGCATGTATGTGCAAGTGCAGTCTTCTGTCTTGTCACTGTGGCTTCTTTATAGGGGAGGAAATTGAAGCCCAGAGAGGCTGCTCGCTTGCCTGAGGTCACAAAGCTGGATGACAAGGCTGGGTCACCACACAGCCCCAGGCAGGCTGGCTGCAGGGTGTGCTGGAAGCTTCCGTGCTGTGCAAAGCATTAGGGAAGAGACAGGAAGGGGAGGTGCTTTTAAACATTAAAGCACACAGGAAGAGGGTTGGTGTTATTGTGGGGTGGCCTTGGGGTGGCCATGGTGATGGTCATGGACACCCAGCTGCTTGGCTCGGGGTGCTGCAGGCCTCGTGGAGGTCAAGGTAGAGGTTTGATCCCTGGCTGTTGTAAACAGCCTTGAATGAAGTATCGGCTTTCAGGGAACTGTGCCCCGGGTGGCTCTGGGGCGCAGGGCACGTTTCCTACCTGTCAGCTCGCTTCTCCTCTGCTGGGTGGTGTGGGACATGGAGCAGCCACTCTCAGGGAGTCCCTCGATTCTGCTAGTCTGGGAGCCAGTGAGTCAGAGCCTGAGCCGTGGGCATCCTGGGGCCCACCAGGGTTGCCGTACCTAGTGGGGATGTGGGGCTGCTGGCCAGGCCTGGGACAGCCTGAGAACAGATTCAGGCTCTAAACACACACGTGTGCGCCTGGACACACAGGCATGTAACATAGTTACACATGCACATGCATGTGCACACTCACACACGCACACGTATGTGCAGGGGCCTTTGCATTGGCTGTTCCCTCTGCCTGAAATGCTCTCCCTCAAATACCCACATGGCTCCCTCCTTCACCATCTTGAAGTCTTGACTCAGATGTCGCCTGGTCAGAGAGACTTCCCCCGGCCCCTCTAACAGTCCCCTGCTCTGTTCTTCCTTTTTCTCCTGGGCCCTTATTTCCATCTAACAGCTTAGGATCACCTTTGCACGGCCTACCTCTGTGTCGATTGGGAGCCCCACGAGGACAGAGTGTCCACCTGTCTGTCGCCAGCACTCAGAACTATGCCTGGCAGGCTGTCAGACTCAGTGACTATCGGTAGGAGGAGTAAATGAATGAATGTGCTGGGTGCTCACGTGCTTAGGGCACATGCTCCAGCACGTGCACACACACGCGCACGCACGCGCACACACGCGCACACACACACAGATGCACTTGGCATTCATCTTCATTGCTGCTCAAGCCCGGAAGCAGCTTTTGTCTTTCCCCACGTGGCATGGATCTCCTTGTCACTCGAGAAGCCTGAGAGAGAGAGAGAGGGAGAGCGCGATTGCGCGCGCGCGCACACGGGGTTGGGGGGTGAGTGCGCATGGAGTGGGGAGAGATTTCTTCACTTCCTCCCTGCCTCCCATCTCAGTCACTCATCCCTTGGGTGGGAAGTTCTGCTGGGTGCCAGCTCCAGCCACAGTGGGTCACTCTGGGGTGCCCCACCTGGCCCTTCCGGGGATGCAGTGGGTGTTGGGAGTAGTCTACTTTTCTTTGTGTGTCCACAGAATGGCCTTGCCCAGCATGATGGGGGCACCTTAGGATGCCTGCTGAGTTGACAAGTGGGCCAGGCATCCTCACACCAGGAGCACATGTCTGGTGCCCCTGCAGCAACCCCACTTGGTGCTGTGGGAGGTCTGAGCAGGCTCTCTGGAGCTCAGGGAGGGCTGCCTGGAGGAGGTGACACGGGCTCTGTGGGCAGAGGAAGCCAGGCAGATGGGACCGAGAGTAGGCCAGCTGAGGTCGGTCAGGGGCCCCTGGAATCTGGGTTCCGGCTGACGCTGTGCTGCCTTTGGCATGGGTGAGGCTGGAGGGAGGAGGCCTTGGAGGGCCTGCCGGGCCAGCATTCCAGAAGGAGGCGCCCCAGCCCTGGGAGCATAGCCGTAACTGGGCTGGGAGAGAGCTGGCAGAGGGGCTGGGAGGTGTGGGGATAGAGGGCTAAGGGAGGTGTAGCAGGAGGGATTATAGCTCACCTCAGAGCTAACTTTTCAAGTGTTTACTGCCTGCTAGCCATTCATAAAAATTCCCTCATGTGACCCTTGCAACCCTATGAGACAGGGATTGTAATTATTCCCATTTTGCAGCTGAGAAAACTGAGGTCTGGAGAGGTGAAGTAACTTTCTGGAGGCTTCCCAGCTAGTGGGTGGCTGAGCTGGGGTTTGAACCTGAGCAGTTGAGCTCCCCAATCTCAGCTCGAAACCACCCTGCTAGGAAGCTCGGAGGGCCTGGAGCTGAGGAGGAGCCTGCCAGGGCCGGGGGAGGTGGGGTTGGCAGGGGATGCTGGCTTATCCCCCTGACGCTACTCAGGAGGCTCTCTCCTCCTCTTTTTTTTTTTTTTTTTTAAAGATTTTATTTATTTATTTGAGACAGAGAGAATGAGAGGGAGGAGGGTCAGAGGGAGAAGCAGACTCCCTGCCGAGCAGGGAGCCCGATGCGGGACTCGATCCCGGGACTCCAGGATCATGACCTGAGCCGAAGGCAGTCGCTTAACCAACTGAGCCACCCAGGCGCCCGGCTCTCTCCTCCTCTTAACCACTTCAGGGCTGGGTCCCTTTTCCAGGGTCTGGGGAGTTGTTGGCAGAACAAAGGTCCTTCCTGTGCGCCTGAAATCTGAGGCCAGGGCACCCCTGCAGACTGACCCGCTTACCCGCTTACCCTGCGGGAACTCCATGCTTGGCCCTCCTACCCTTTGTGGGAATTGGGGTGTGCAGTGGGGCGGGGGCCTGGGTCCTAATATCTGGACATCCATCTGTCCATCTGCCATCCCAGCCCATGCTGAGTGCCTGAACTAGAGGAGAGGTGGGAGGTGGCTTGGAGGGAGGAATGAGGGGTGATGAGTGAGCAGTCTTCTGTGTGAGGGGCCCTGAGACCTCCCTGGGCTTCCTGCCCCTCTGCTGGATGCAGTCCCTTTTGACTCCAGTGCCGTGTTGGGAGAAAACATCAGAAGTAGGAGACAAGCTTCTTCTAATTAGGAAGAGAGTGGGTTCCCGGGCGTGTGATGAGCACTCCTTGCTGAGGACCAGGCACCGAGGGAAGCTGACAAACAAATCTGTCTTCTCTCGGGACCTGCTGGGAAGGCAGGTCCTGGCCCTGCCCTCTCCAACACCTGCTCTGGCTCCAGCTCCAAATCTGGGGCTCTTCTGTTCAGCGGCATGCCCCAAGGGTGCTGTTGATTTTGTTTTGTTTTATTGTTAAAAATGTGTTAAATCCGGACATTTCGGCTGCATGCAAAACAAATGGGGTGGTGAGCCCCCAAGTACATGGGACTCAGAGTTGTCTGCTCTTGGCCATCGTTCTTTCTTCTTCCATGTGCTCCCATTGTGATGCTTTTGAAGCGAACCCCAAACCTCATCATATCACCGCACCCCTCAGTGTTTCAGTACAGACCTCTAAGGCAGTAGGTCTCCACTGGGGATGGTTCTGCACCCCGGGGGGCCCTTGGCAATATCTGGAGACATTTTTGGTTGTTGTGACTGGGGGAGGGGTGTGCTACCGGCATCTAGTGGGTAGGGGATGGGGATGCTGCCGAACATCCTTCAGTGCAAAGAATAGCCCCCCAACAGAGAATCAGACCCCCAAAGTCTTAGTAGTGCTGAGGCTGAGAGACGTTGCTCTGAATGACAGACCCTTAAACACCAACCAACCCCTAAAACCATGATACCCCTTGGCTGACCCTAAAAATAATGACGCTCCTAAAATTAACCACCAACTGTCCAAACAGAGACCACGTTCTAGAGGGCACTGTGTTCATGCTCAGCGCTCTCCACGGCAGAGGGGACTGGCGAGTTTTCGGAGGCCATGGACACAGGTAGGAGAGGGGACGGATGCAGGTGCTCGGGAAGATTATACTGTGGTTTTCCAAGCAGGTGGTATGTTTGCATGATTCTGCATGTAAAACATGCAAAGGGTACCAAGGGAAGGCTCTCCCCTCAACCCTGTCCCCCAGCCACCCAGTTCCCTCTCCGGAGGCTGTTTTGTTTCAGAGTGGGGAGGGTCCATCCTGCCCCCTCCCATGATAGGCGGGGTGCTGCTCACGCATGGAGCTGGCCTTGCTGCTTTGCTCCTGCTGTGGGTCTTGGAGAGCTGTCCGAGCCTCGCATGGAAAGCTCCCAGGATCTTTTTCACGGCTGAGTAGTATTCCTTGTGGGGCTGTGGGTTTTTTTGTTTGTTTGTTTGTTTTACCAGATTATTTCCAAAGGTTTGCTCTTACAAACAGTGCCATGGGGGTTATATGCCATCTTAGAAAGACCACAAGAGCTACAATGAGAGGGCTTGGGGTTACCCTTAGTTGCTCAGCGAATCTGGACAAGCCATCATCTGTTTTCCCCACCCCATCTTTCCCTTTCTCCTGAGTGAGTTCAGTGAGGGGAGACAATGAGGGGCCTGCTGGGGCCCACCTGGGGGGCATCACGGGGGGCCGAGCTGGGCCATGTCCTTGTCCTCATGGGCGTCCTCCATGGAAGGTGGACCCTTGCTGTCCCTGGGGATGGGGACACCCTAGGCATAGGCCAGGTGGGCAACCACTTGTCCATGGGGCACCCCAAATCCTCTTGTCCTCTGGAACATTTCCCACCCTCAGTGGCCAGACTGGCCAGGAGGTTTTTGTCCTTGGGTTGGATGTCAGCCATAGGAAGAAGGGCAGCTTAAGGGCTCTGCATCTCACCTTTGCATGGAGAGGGCCCAGGTGAGGTCTGTGGGGGCACAAAAGTGCTCTGTGGCTGGGAGCACCAGGGCTGGGGGCAGGGTGCTGAGATCTGCCATGGAGGCCTGTCTGGACCCTGTGTCCCAGGCTGTGGAGAAAGGGACTTCCTGGGGACCTCACCCACTCTGTCTTCCTGTGATTCCATCCTCTGGGTGGCCAGGGATGTGGGATAATGGTGGGGACCCAGGTTCTGTCTCCTCTGAGCTGGGCAGGACGAAGGAGCTGTGAGTTCGGCGTCTGCTGGGTGCTGACATGAGGGGCTGCCTGGGGGAGGGTGATGGGCCAAATGACCTCTCAGGGCCCCTCTTGACACCCTCATCCCCACCCCATCCACAGTCTAAACTGTGTCATCTACCTAGGGATTTTCCCCTGCTGGGATCTTCCAGCCCTTTTGTAAATGGAGGCACCCAGAGGCTCCAGTGTGTGTTTATGTGTGTAATCCTGTATGATTCCCCGGTGTGTGTGTGTGTGTGTGTGTGTGTTTGGGGGACCACCAGACACAGGACCCAGGTGATGCTGGTTGGGATACTTCTGGAGGAGGAGGGCTTGATGCTGATGCGCCAGTCACTTCTCACCCTGATGTCAGTCTCACTCCCACTGGGGATGGGGAGGACATGGGGAAGCCTGGCGGTGGGGGCAGCTGAGAGGAGGTGGGAAGCATTGGGACTCTGGGCTGGAGCCAGGGGAGGGCTACCCAACCAGGTGCTCACACTTCTGGGCCTTAGTTTCCTCCTGTGTCAAGCGGGCTAGGACCCACCTAGCTCACATCACAGGGTCTCCCTCAGGACAAGAAGGGCTGGGGCAGTCCCGAGGCTATGGGGATGGGAAGGAGACTGTTGTGGAGTGGTGTGGTGCTGGCTGGGCACGGTGGGGATGCCAGCCACCCCCATCAGCGGCCCCTCTCGCCCCCAGATCCCCCAGATCAGCTACGCCTCAACAGCCCCCGACCTGAGTGACAACAGCCGCTACGACTTCTTCTCCCGCGTGGTGCCCTCAGACACGTACCAGGCCCAGGCCATGGTAGACATCGTCCGCGCCCTCAAGTGGAACTACGTGTCCACACTGGCCTCGGAGGGCAGCTACGGCGAGAGCGGCGTGGAGGCCTTCATCCAGAAGTCCCGGGAGGATGGTGAGTCATGCTCGGGAACAGGGGGATGTCGCTGCCTGAGAGGCTCTCTGGGTCCTGCCGTGGGCTCTGCCTGCCCTGGGCCATTCCCCTCGTGGACCTCCGTCTGTCCCCTGGGCCCTGGGGAGCTGTCCGTGGCCTTGCTGGCCGGCTAGGTAGCCCCCAGGACTAGGGGGTGGATGGGAATGACTTTTGCCGACCAGGCCAGGCAGACGGAGGGACTGTTGATATTTCTGGCATGGGATCCAGTGGAACAGTGCTGTTCTCAGGCAGAGGGAGAAGGGATGGGGTGGAGGTGGTTTTGTTTAGTGAGGGTCTCAGAGACCCGGGAGATGGGGCTCAGCCAGCAGGTCCTGGGAGCCAGGGTTGTGTGAGGCATTGGCTGTGTGGTGGGAGGGAGAGACCGGGGCGGGCAGCGCCATGCTGGTTCCTTGTGGCTTCAGGGAAGTAGGTGCCTGTGGGTGGGATGTGAGGAGCTGGGAAAGAGATGTGCTCTCTTGGAGGTCTCCCCCACCCCCCATCAACCCCTTACCACAAGCCACCTTTCCCCCCATTAAGCTCCCCGCCTTCCCTTAATTGTCCTCAGAAACTCCAGGGATAAAGTTTTAGATATCCACAAGCAATAAGAGGCTGGCACAGCAAGGGTTAACACTCCAGGCAGCCTGAAGCCTGGCCCGCTCAGAGGGTCAGTTCTGATGGCCATGCTGAGGAGGGCAGCCTGCACACGGGGCCGTGGCGGTGGGTGGCCAGCCCAGCAGTCAGTCCCCTGGGTCGGGAGCTCCACCTGGGTCTGGGTGAGCCTTGCCAAGCAGGCCAGTTCATTGAGGGTGGGGTGTTGGGGGGAAGCAGACAGGCTCCTCCCCTCCTGACAGACCCAGCTCCTGGCAGAGGGGCCCCTGGCCTCTCCCAAGGCTCTATCTCTAAATAGCTCACTGTGGTGCCCTCGACCTTGGAGGATGGCATCTGTATATTTATACGCGCATAACCCTGGGACTCTAATTGCTTTTCCTGGGGAACCACAGAGTATCCAGAGGCTGGCGTTGGTAACACCCTGTGGGCATCATCCTGCTCTAAGTCTCAGATAAGCCCCTTTAATTGTACAGCCAGAGCAGCTCGGGAGCCTGCAGCCTGGTAGACAGGACAGAAGTGGGGCGGCCCTGACTGATGGCCGGGCTCCAGGCCACTCGCCACGCCGGCGGCTGGCCAGGCAGAGGGGAGCATGGGCCGGATGGGCCCCCACTCCCACCTCCAGGCAGGTGGGCTGCAGCTCCCTGGGGCCCCCTGGTGGTGCCACAGCCCCCTCCCTCTGGCTGCCCACATGTCCTTTACTGCTTTGCTCCAACACGACACCGGCCCCTCTCTCGGGGCTGGCCCCACCCACCGCACTCTGCCGGGTTCCTGTCCTCAATGGCTGGCATCCTTTCCCAAACGAGCCCACCGCCCTCTGTTTCAGGTGCAGTCTCTACAGGATTTGGGGACAAAGGTGCTAGAAGGAGGGACAGAAAGCCTAGAATTTTAGTGTTCCGTGGTATTCAGTCCCGGGCACGAGGGACCTAGAAGCCACTCCTGGTACTCACGTAGCTCTCCCTATGTGCCTCACAGCTGCTGAGCACACGTTTGACACCTGTTGTCCCCGGTAATCCTCCCTACCCAGTGAGGTAGACACGCCCATTGTAGAGGGGAGGAAGCTGAGGCATAGAGAGGCCTAATAATAACCAGCCCCAGGTCATACAGGTAAACGGGTAGAGAAGGGATTTGAAGCCAGGCGGTCTGGCTCCAGGGCTAGAGGTCATAACTGCTTTTGTAGTCATCACTCCATCTTCTGCCCCTGTTTCCCACAGATGGGGGCATGACAGACAGACACACACACACACACACACACACAGCCTGGAGGGACACTTGCTGACATCTTAAGGGTGCGAGAGGCATGGGATTGGGGTGAGGTCTAGGTATTGCATTTTTTAAAAAAAGATTTTATTTATTTATTTGTCAGAGAGAGAGCATAAGCAGGGGGAACAGCAGGCAGAGGGCGAGGGAGAAGCAGACTCCCCACTGAGCAAGGAGCCTGACACGGGGCTTGATCCCCGGACCCTGGGATCCTGACCTGATCCGAAGGCAGACGCTTCACCGACTGAGCCACCCAGGCGTCCCTAGGTATTGCATTTTGGCTGAAACTTGGACTATTGTTTGAATTTTCCACAAGCATCTAATCAGGCATTTGGTGGTCAGAGAATATATAGTCTACTCAAGACTTTTACAGAGGAATTCTAGAAAAAGAAGAGAACTAGCTGTGCTGCCAGGGCCTGTGGCTCAGGGGCACTCCTGGCCTGGCGCAGGTGTCCCTCACAGCGCCCCCTGCACCCCATCCCATCACCGAAGGCCTGACCTCCCACGTCCTTAGACCCTCCTCCTGTCTCCGGTTGCAGCCCGGGGGCCCTGGCTGGGCCCGCTCTCGTGTATGGGCCTTTAGGCCTCCCCACCCCACCTGCTAAATGAAATTTGATTTGCAGGAACGTCTTTGGGTGGGTGAAAAGAAAAGGAGAGAGAAAGCCGCGCTCCAGCTGGCCAAATTGAAATCAGAATTGAGCGGCCTGTAGAAAGAGGCCGCTGTACCTTGTAGCCTAATCCCTGTGAAAGATTAAAGATGTCTTTGGCCGTATATGGTATTGATTCGTCCTCTGAAGTATAAATCATCTGTGAGTTGCTCAGAGGAGTGCCAGGCAGCGGAGTAGAGGGGAGGGCGTGCTTGCCAGGCAGAGGATGCACATCAGAGCTGAGGGGAGAGCTTGGCCAGCGAGTCCTGGGTGCCTGCTGTGTGGGCTTGGGGTCCTGCAGGGGAGCACCATTGCATCCATTTTATAGATGAAGAAACTGAGGCCCAAAGGAGTAGGTCATTTCCCCAAGGCCATATAAGCAGGATGTGGAGGACCAGGGACCGGAACCCAGCTCTGTCCTCTGGGTGGGGAGCTCTTGTGTAGCACTCAGCATGGGTTGGGCCATTGGCACGGGGCTTAAAGAAAGCCCTGGCCAGCGTTTTCCAGCCCCCATCAGCGCCGTGCTCTCCCACCCCAATCATTCAGTCATGTGGCTCATGCCCCAGGCCATCCTGTGGCCCTTGGTTGAGCCCTGCCCTGTACCAGGCAGCCTCCCTGCACTATCACGAATCCTGGTGACAACGTTGTGGGTCCGGTGTTTCTGTTCCCATTTTACAGAGGGGGGACTGAGGCTCCAAGGGGTGAGGTGGCTTGCCCAAGCTCACACAGCGAGGTATTGGAGCAGGACTTGGAGCCAGGCTGTCTGTCTCCCCGCCGCCCGAATCACCGAGGTGGCAGCGTGTGGTTAATGGACAGCTTCTGGAAGACAGATCTGGGCTCTGGCTTGGCTGCCTCTTGGCTGTGAGAGCCCGGGACAGTCACTCAGCTGCTCGGTTTTGGTTTTCTCACCTGTGAAATGGGGATAAACCTGGTCGCTGCCAGAACGGAATGTGCTTCTGGCCCACGGATGTGGGAGCTCAGAAACACACATCAGAGGGCTCTTATCTGGGGTCCCGCTGCCTGGGCTGCAGCCCTCCCTGTCGCCTGGCCACTCCTAGGGAGGCCCAGGGAGAGCTGGAGGGCCCGCGGGGACCAGGCTGGGCACTAACAGTAGCTGTAGGTCATGTTCAGGCATGAGGCTAGGACAGGACAGCTGGGCTGGTGGTGCCCGGGCAGCGAGGTGAGCTCCAAAGGCAGCTAGGGCGGGACACGCGTCGGGGTGAGGGCTGCATGTATGTGACTTTCTGGACATGTGACTGGGGGGCCTGCCTCGGTAGGGGTGTCCATGGACAGGCCTTTGTGTGTGTGCATGCTCGCGTGAGGCATCTGGTGCATTTCCCCATCTTTGAACACCAGGACTCCCTCCTCCTGGCCAGGCTGCTGAGTAAAACCTGGGATTAGGCATGCCGAGCAGGCCCCGCCTGGGCTCTGGAGACAATGGGAGTTGGTCACCCTGGGAGGGAGAGACAGCCTGAGGGGGTGGTACCAACGTGGCCCTGTCCTCAGTGCCTCCCTCCACCATCCTGGGCCCCCTCAGGGTTGGGGTCTGGGGTATAAACTTTTATACCCCCACAGCATTTCTCTGCCCATGGGGCCCCATGTGAGCCTCAGTTTACTTCCCGTAGTACTCCATTTCACGGATGAGGAAAACAAAGGCTCAGGGAAGTTAAGGGGCCTGCTCAAGGTCAAACAGAAGTGCTGAGTAGCAGCCCAGGCCCCCTGTGTGGGTGATGGGAGAATGGATGATATTAGTAGGTAATATTGATGGAGTCCTTCTATGGACCAACTCTTGTTTTATGTACTTCATGCATGTTAACTCATTTAGCCCTCAAGACAACCCCATTATATGGATGGCAAAACTGAGGATCAGAGAGGTTAAGCAACTCCCCTGAGGTCACACAGCTCGAAAATAGCAGGAGTGGAATTTGAATCCAGCAGGTGGTTCCCCCACCTCTGGTGCATGTGGCAGGAAAGACACAGGCCAGCTCCCGACAGGGGCTTCTCCATGGGGTCGCCTGGGGGCTTTGGTTCTGGTCCTCTCTGGTGAGCGATTCCAGCACCCTGGGCACATCCAGGCCTGTGCTCCTAGGGTGGGAACAAGATGGCCGCTCTGGGTGGTGACAGGGCAGGAAGGGGCGGAGGTGGATGGGTCAGCCTGCTCCTTGGAGGACATCCTGTCCCTTGCTCAGTGAGAAGTTCCAAAGCCTCATCTCCCCGCTGTGTCCCTGTGTCCCCTATTGGTATTCCGGAGACACTGGTGAGTCAAGCTGTTGCTGGTCTGACCTCCAGCTCCAGCTCCCAGGGCTGAGCGTCAGACTTGCATTTAGATGGCTCGGGTCAGCGCAGCAGCACGGATGGAGACTGGCAGGGCCGGCAGCCGAGGCTCAAGGCTGGGGCGCCTCCTCATCCCACTGCTTATGTGACATCTCTGGACTCATCTTCTCTTGCTGTAAAAGGAACGCTCTCCTCCTGGAGGCTCCAAGGGGATGGGGGAAGAGCTTGGCCAGCTGGAAAGATTTGTGGTACCGGGGTTGGGGGTGCTGGCTCTGCTTATGTATCTGGGAAACCAGAGAGGAGAGGTTTGTCCCAGGGTGCCCCCAGGATCCAAGACCCCCTAATGGTGGACAGAATGCCTGCTTCCCTTCCCGCTGCCCCTGGCCTTTTCTCCTTCTTCTCCCCTCCATCTCTCTGCTGCAGCCACACCTGCCTCCTCACTGCTCCTCTAGCACTCTGGGCATCAGCCCCCCTCAGGGCCTTTGCACTGGCTGGCCCCTGTGCCTGGAACTGTCTTTCCTTGAATATCCACTTGGCCCACATCCTCCGTATATTCAGGTGTCTTCCCAGCTGTCCCCTCTTCAGAAAGGCCTTTCTGACCACAGTATCTAAGATAGCCCCTCCCCTGGCCGGTTACTCTCCTTTCCCTGTTCCTGGCTCTCTTTTTCTTATAGCACTTAACAAGTGAATTTATATTTGTTTATGGTCCACAAGGGCAGAGGTTTTTTGTCCATTTTGCTCTCAGCTGCATCCCTAGGTCAGTCCCTGGCACATAGTACTGCCTAGTAAATGTCTAGGGAATGGGTGACCATAAAGCCCAGCCCCCAGCTACTTACTTCTTTAGCTCTTCTCCCAGGGGCCTGAGGTTGTTCTCCCAGCCTGCAGAAGGGCAGACGGAGGCCGACAGAGCAGAGGCACCTGGGGTTGGGTCGGGTGGCCCCGGGGCCCAGCTTCCTCCCCCAGTGAGCTCCCTGGCTGGCCCCGGCCCTCTCCTGACTCCCCGAGGACACAATCCTTTCCTGGAGGCAGAAGAAGGGATATGAGAGCTCAGGGCCGCTCTGTAGCTGCATCAGGCTGAGATGTGGGGCTCCACTTCTTCTCATTTCTTGCGACAGTGCCTGTCTTGGGATTCTTCATCCTGAGGAGCTGCCTGCCCCGGAGGGCAGGAAGGGGAAGATGCTCAGCCTTCCAGACCTGCTTGAGTTTCCCAGCTGGCTTAGGCTTCGCACCCCCCATGTAGGCAGCCCCGGTGTGAGGAGAGGAGTTAGGGGCCCCGCTGGCTCTCGGTGGGCACGGGAGGAGCGGTACACCACCAGACCTCACGCCCTGCCCTGTGTGCAGTAGGACTCAGTAGAGTTTGCCTGAATAAGTGAATGAAGGGATGTGATGATGCATCTGTTAAAGGAAGAGCTATACTGCAGGGCTGCATGGGACCTGGCCCAGCAAGACGGGCTTAGACAAGTGAAGAGGAGGGGAAGGGCATGCCAGCTGGGGTAACAGCATGAGCAAGAGGTAGGAGTGAGTCAGGCAGATGGGACCCCGCTGAGGGGCTTGGCCTGGTCCTAGTGGCCATGGGACAGGGACCAATGCAAGACAGAGCTGAGCAGAGTTTTTTCAAGCCAATGCTGTATTTTAATTTTTTTTGGCAGCTGGGGTCATGTCGGCTTACCCCAGGGAATGTATTAGCACACACCATTTCCACCTGCTGTGTCCCACTTGCTCAGGACCCTGGGGGGTCCTCTCTGCCCTTAAGGCTCAGGCCAAGGCCCTGCCTCCCTGCAGGCTTCCCTCATCTGCTCTCCCCCCATGCAGAGATGCTCACCTGGAGGGAGGATGATGGTCCCCAGGGCTCACCACCTGGGAAGCCTCAAGTACACCCACCACAGTGCCTACTGAACTTTCCCTGAGCCTCTTTCATATGGCTCTGCGCCCCCTGATGCTGGGGAAGGACAGGGCTCACTTGGCTCTGTGCTTCTCGCCCTCCCTTGCACACAGCGGGGCCTTAATAGATGTTGATAGAATGAACACGTGAGCCAACAGATGACCAGCCCTGTGTCCTTGGGTCTGTCACTGCCCTTCTGGGGCCTCCTTCTCTCCTCTGTAACAGGAGAGTCAGCTCATCTCCAGCGTCTAGCTCTGCCCCCCATAGGCTGTGTCCTCACAGTCCAGGGTGCCGGGCTCCAGGCATTTTTCTCCATCAACAAAGGCTCTCATAGAAGCGCTGGAAAAGAAGACATCCCTCAAGACCTAAAGGAATGGGTGTCAAATGGGGATGCTTCAGAGTTTGGTCTTTTGGTTCAGGGATGATTGGGACCAATTGCACAGGGACAGAGCCTGGAGCATGCAATCTTCTCACCCCCAATCAGATGAAATGTGGTTGACGTTAGCCAAGGGGCCGGGGGGCCAGAAGCAGGGAGGAGTCCTGCCACTGGCTTTAGCTTGGTGTGTATGAGCTTGCAGCATCTTCTCGGGGGGAGACCTCTGGACTCTCCCCCCAGGTGCTTCCTGAAGCCACAGCACAGGGACCGGGCAGCCAGGGCCCAGGATGCCCTGCCCACCGGCCATGCATTCTCCAAGGATGCTGAGCAGAAGTGGGCCCCACCTCGCAGCCAGTCGCCACCATTCTAGCTTAGCAACCAGGCTGCCCTGAACTTGAGACCCATCACGTCTTCCACTGCCTTGGTCTGCTGCCCGTCACTCTAACGTAGGTGGAAATTAAGTGGACCTGGCATGCGCACTCCCTGCCGGGCCACGAGGCCCGCCGTGCGCCAGCTGGGTCTCCTGGCTGGCGCTTGGAGATTGGCAAGGTGCTGGCATCAATGTGACTGCTTGGTGATTGCCAGGTCAATCTCCGTACTGCTGTGAAGACGAAGCCCGAACTTGCCTGGGCCGCCTTGGAGACTTGGCCTGTCCACTCTGATTTCTCTGCCACTCTGGCCTTTGGCAGGGTGCTGACACCTCTTGATTCTGTGAGTCCCCTGGGTTGGGTGTCATTGGGTCACTTTTCCTGCTCTCTGCAGTTCGTCTTTGTTGTGTTCACCCTGGCCTATCACAGCGGGGCCGTGATCCGTTCTGCGTTTGCCTCCAAGCTTGACGGGAGTGACAGGAGGAGGAAGATGTTAGCCGCCAAGGCCTTGTTGCTCTGAGTTTGCATGCCTGCCCTCTTGGACAGGAAGCAACATTTTCTCTCACCAGCCTCCTTTGTGGAACACATTTGAATATTTCTTTGGGGTTTAAAAAAACTTCCCTTTGTTGGTGGCAGCCCCGTTGTAGCTTTGACCTTCTGAACCCTGTCCCCTGGACGCTGCAGTAGGGCAGAGTGGTTGAGAGTCCAGATGCTGGCTCTGCCACCAGGAGCTGCACCACCGTGAGCGGTCCCTCAGGGTCTCTGGGCCTCAGTTTCCACCTGGTGAAAGGTGGATATCGATAGTACCCGCTTTTTAGGTTGCTGTGAGCATGAAGTGAGTGAATCGGCGTAAGGCCCTCAGCACACGAAACACCATGCTGCCAAAGGTGTCAGTTGTCGCCGTGACTAATCAGAATGGGGGCGCGGGGGCCCAGTCTAGTTCTGCCTCTGTCTCTGGGTGGCCACGTAACCCTGGGCCTGTCACTTTCCCTTGTGGAGTGTCAGCTTGATGACCAACGTGAAGGTGATGGGTTAGGGGACCTCGGAGCTGCCCCAGCGTGCAGCTCTGCATGCCTCACTCACCTCTCTTGGCTTTTTTTTTTTTTTTAAGATTTTATTTATTTATTTGAGAGAGAGAGAGTGAGTAAGCGAGTGAGAGAGAGCACAAGCCAGGGGAGGGGCAGAGAAGCAGACTCCCCCCTGAACAGGGAGCCCAATGTGGGGCTTGATCCCAGGACCCTGGGATCACGATCTGAGCTGAAGGCAGACGTTTAACCAACTGAGCCACCCAGGTGCCTCTCTCGGCTTTTCTATCTGTCCTCGACACATGGAAGTCCAGGTACCATAGGGTTGGCCTCCAGCTTCCAGTATGTCTCTTGTTGCTGGGCCCCAACCTGAGCCCACAGAGGAGCCCTGTGCACACTAACCTGATCCCTTCTGAGCTCTTCCCCTTTGTTAAAGAGCAAGCGGTGAAGGCCAGTGACCTTCCCTGCTCGGGTTTGGGACTTGACCTCCAGGGACCCTCTTCACCTGTTGGCTGACTGCTGGACTTCAGCCTGTTTTCCTGTCAGAGGTGGGGTCCCCAGTACCCCCCACTCTGAGCTCCTTGGAGATGTAGCTGAAGCAAGCCCCATACTGCTTTTTCCCTGCAGCTCTGGAAAGACCCTGTGAGCTCACCGTTTTCTTTCTTTGTCACCCTGAGACTTCCTACTTCAGGCCTGTATGGGGCTGTTGAGTGTCCTGGGTGTCTCAGACTCATCCTCTACTCCTATGTGACCTTAGGCAAGTCCCTTTCCCTTCCTGAGCCTCCTGTTCTTCATTGGTAAGACCAGGAAGGGGCTGGGTGCCTTCTTCAATGGGCTCACACAGGTGGACACACTGAGGGATGCTTGTAGCCATTTTTGCTTATTATTCCGTGTCCACCAGCCCTCTGCCCAGAGTCTTTGAGCCCCAACAGGCTCCAACTCCTGCATTGGCCCCTCAGCCAGCCTGGCCTGGCCTGGGTGAAGACCCCTGAATCTCTTTTTTTTTTTAAAGGTTTTATTTGTCAGAGAGAGAGAGAGTGCACAAGCAGGGGGAGCGGCAGGCAGAGGGAGAAGTAGGCTCCCTGCTGAGCAGGTAGCCCAATGCAGGACTGGATCCCAGGACCCCAGGATCATGACCTGAGCCGAAGGCAGATGCTTCACTGACTGAGCCACCCCAGTGCCTGTCTCCTTGTGTTTTAATATACATATTTCTTAGGGACATCTCATTAACCATCCTCACAGAAGCTGCCAGGCTCTGGCCCCAGTGTCAGCCCCTACACAGCCACTCTGAGAATTGTCCTTTTTTTTTTTTTTAAATAGAAGTGAGTGTGGCTCAGCATGCCCACAGGAGAGCCTGGGCCCCCACTGCTTGTCAGTGGCTGAGGTGGGGTTGGCACTTAGGTTTGTGTGACTCGGGAGCTTGAGAGAAGGAAGGTGGAGTCTTCCCTCAATGAAGTATTTGTTCCTGTCACCTGTCTTTCTCCAGGGAGACACTGATGGGTCAGCTGTGGGGAGGGACATAGGAGGACTGCCCCCAACAAAGGCCAGAGGTTCTGCTCAGGACCAGGGGAGAAGGAGGAGGTGGAGGGGCTCCTCTGATGGGGAGTGTGTGTGTGTGGGGGGGGTTGGGGGGGATGGATCAGGAGTCACCAAGTCATGGTGATTGTGTAGGAGTCTGTGAGAGATCCTGTCTAACAAGCCCCAGAGGTGGGGAGGGACATATCCCTTGGTGGTCACTCCTTCAATGCTGGTTTCCCTTATGTTCCTGGGGTTTTGGGGGACTCAGAAAGATGGAGTCCAGGCCTCTAAATCACATAGAGCCAGCTTTGTGGGATGTAGCTGGTGAGGAGAGGGGCATTTCTTCTCCTCTTCAGTCACTTCCTCTCTCACCTCTGTATGGTAATTCATTCATTTGCTGGATAAATATTTATTGAGCACCTACTGTGTACCAGGCATTGCACCAGGATACCGGGCATATGGCAGTGGACCAAACAGATGAAGATCCTTGGCCTTGTGAGCTCCCATTTGGGGAGAGGGCCAGAGGAGCTTACGCAAACAAGTAAATGCATCATTATATAATACAATTTCAGATAGGAGCTGATGGCATGTTATGGAGAAGAATAAAGCAGCATGGGCGCCTGGGTGGCTCAGTTGGTTGAGCGACTGCCTTCGGCTCAGGTCATGGTCCTGGAGTCCCGGGATCGAGTCCCGCATCGGGCTCCCTGCTCAGCGAGGAGCCTGCTTCTCCCTCTGACCCTCCCCCCTCTCATGTACTCTCTCTCATTCTCGCTCTCTCAAATAAATAAATAAATCTTTAAAAAAAAAAAAAAAAGAATAAAGCAGCGTAAGTGGGCAGAGAGGGCCAGGTAGGGGAGATTATCTCATATAAGGTGGTCAGGGAAGGCCTTTCTGAAGAGGTAGCATTTGAGCAGAGCCCCAAATGCAGTAAGAGAGTGAGGCTTGTGATCTCTGGGAAGAGTGCCCCAGGCAGAGACACCAGCAAGTGCAAAGGCCCTGATGTGGGAGCCTGCCTGGCATTTGGGGAATAACCAAGAGGCAGGAGCAGAGTGAGTGAGGTAGAGGGAAGTAGAAGAGGGGCAGATCACGTGGCCTTGTGGGCCACTGGGAGGATCTTAGCTTTTGTTCTGAATGAGATGGGAACTATTGGAGGATTGTGAGCAGGGGAGGAATGTTAACAGACTTGGGTTTAATAGGGGCTTTCCAGCTGTTGTGTGAGGGCAGGGGCTGAGGCAGGAATGCCAGTGAGGAGGCCACTCCTCCTCCACAGGTGAGAAACGTTGATGGT